>NC_089766.1:27908878-27926905 GCF_040412425.1 Macrobrachium rosenbergii | reverse complement strand
CGAAGGGAAAGCCCACAGCTCATGTTGACGGAATATACGAAAAATGAGCGTTTTGAGCACCTTGCTGTTAACTTGCAATCCAGAGAGGGCCGCAGTGTGTGTGTGTGCGTGTGTGTGTGTGTTGCTACCTGAGAACGAGGTCAAATGACAGCATTATTGTTGACCTGAGGTGAAGTGCAAGATTGATTCCGAAGCTGAGGCGATCTCTACGACTCCCCACTTTCAAGATTGAGCAGGAAGTTTTTCGTGTTGATTTCAGCTACTTTACAGCGGATACGATCCTTCACTTGAATTTGGACGGAAACTTTGAAACAGAGGCATTGAAATAGTCCTTAAGGCCTGTTGGGTTAAGGTGACGACAGATATTTCTTAAAATCAATCATGACAACTTTGTATTGAGGCCTTAGTGATGGCAGGTCAGTGGAATAAATAGTCCTCCGTCTAGAATGTCATTTCATCGAGAGAATCTCTCTCGCCATTTTGACTCTGGGTGAAAGTTCCTCATGGCAGCAGCTGACATGATTTAGGAAGCGCCCTCAAGCTCTTTATTTGCTTCAACTTTGAATGAAATGACAGCGCTGTGAGTGTAGTTGTCATTGAAGCATTGGCATATAGTTTTTGGCAATGAGCGTCCAGGTCAATATAGCTGCTGTTATTACACTAAGGTACTTCACGGCAAAAATGATATGGCATTAGGCAACGAAGGGTTATAAAGGAAGGCCCATTGCTTAGGTTGACTGCATATAAATAAAATTATCGTTTCAGGTGAACGTAATGATTTTGCATTACAAGTTAATCTGAGGAGAAAGGTGAGTTTTTTTTATTGTGGGGGGGGGAGTTGGTCGAGGACGGAATGTTATTGGAGAGTGTAGGACATTAGACAATGGTTCACTTTTCACTAGATTTTCTTTCATCATGAGAACTGGACTTCATTGTCCTCCATAGCTGGTGGGTTAAAGTAGAAGATTTTCGGTGATATGGGATATTTAAATATGTCGATGTGCTTCAAAAAGTTTAATGACTGATCTGCTTCACAGTTAGGAGTGCCATTGTGGTCATGGTACGTCATTAGCAAGATGGAATGTGTCACTGACAGCCAGAGGAAGTGGCGATTGTGTTTTTGAAAATTCCTCTCTCTCTCTCTCTCTCTCTCTCTCTCTCTCTCTCTCTCTCTCTCTCTCTCTCTGCACCCAGCTTGTCTGTCTGTGTTCGGTCATTCTTACTTTCGTCTGTGTCTCGATCCTTCATTTTCTGGGAGACTCGGGTCCAAGGCGAGGGGGTTGGGGGAGTGTCTTTGTCAAGGCTGTTCGTTTTCCTCCCTGTGCCGATTGCCCAACTAAGGAGATGCCTTGAGAGAATGTTAGTGAATGTTGAATCTTCATCTTACGTATTATGTTATCTGAATGTGGAGTGTTGTTGTCAGCTGTTTCCTTTCACTGCATGAAACAGCTGAAACAAGCGCTGCTAAATCTGGACAGTTGGAAATTATTTTCAAAAGCGTTTCGTGGAGGAAATGACAAACTGCCTACCTACCGTTCTACAAGAATTTGTCAATCGTGGACGGATTCTGAAGTATGAGAGGTATCGCCATCAGTGCACCTCACTCGCTGCACTGTAAGCATTACTTAAGGCTATTTGAAGCATCCCCTGGGCCCCTAGCCGCAACCCCTTTTATTCCAATTACTGTACCTCCATTCATATTCTCCTTCTATCTTGCTACTCACCCTCTCCTAACAATTGAATCATAGTGCCTCTACTTCTGCTGCTTTGAGGTTTTCCTCCTGTTTAACCATTCAAACCTTTCTCATCTCAATTTCCATTTCAGCACTGAATAACCTCAGTTGCCCCAGTGCTTGGCATGTATGCCTGAAATCTATAAATCAATCAGTCAGTCAGTCTGGGCCCAGAGGTTGTAGAGAGCATTCGAGAAAGGCTTGGTGAGGTTGTCCCTAAATAAGGTTCTAGGCTGCCTGGAGTTTTCATTCGCCCTGGAGGAGGCCCACTGCAATGAAGGCTTAATGTGCTGTTCAGTGTTTTGCACAATTGGTGCGATTTTTACGAGACGTGAGCGATCAGTCAATTGTCAAAATGAATGTTGGCATTTCATGAAACTGAGCATGGACAGTGAATGACAAGGTATTACTTATGTCAAATTCACCCAGGTGTCACACCAGTCTTCTAAACATTTGAGATTTCAGTTGCCTTTTCATGAATAACTTCGCTGTGTGTGGATGTTTATTTAATGATCGTTTCCAATTTCATTTGTTGCTCTTTCTATAACAACCATTTTTTCTCCTTTGCAGGTTCGTGAGGAATTGCAATAAGAACCCCGTGTCATCCATCACGACCACTGAAGGAAGACACTTCGACACTTGCAACAAAGGAGGAGGAGGAGGTCTTCGACTGAAGCCACAATATGTGTGAGTGTTGAAAACCCATTTCAGTTTTGCCCGAAGCCATTATTGTCAGTTCATAGGATCAGTTTCCAGCTAAGAAGAACTTCTGACACACTGCTTAACTGAAGACTGACCCAGCCAGCAGTGGAGGTTCCCAGGGAGGTATGAATTTGATTGTTTTATACATCATTAAAAACTTGTTAGGAGCTTTTTTTTCTAAGTCCAAAAAGAAATTGGTGTCTCCTGGTTGGTGGCTCCTGCATGTGGAAACCTGGCGGTGGCATTATTAAAGGATTTTTGCTCCTTTAATAACTGCAGCATGTGGCTCCTCTACCGATGGACATATCTGTGTAGATTTCCCCCACATCAGTGCATGTGTGGGCCCTTGAACGGATGTGGGATACTACAGGCCTGGTGTTCTTCGTTCCTGCTTCAGACGTCTTCCTCTGCTGCTCTTGGAAACAGACTTGTGGTTTCACCTTTGGGTTTTCTGTTAACAGCAACTAATTTCAGACTGGATAATCTAACCCTTGAAAGCATTATCTATAATGTCTCAATCTTACCATCGAAAGCATTATCCATAATGTCTCAGTCTTAACCTTGAAAGCATTATCTATAATGTCTGAATCTTACCTTTGAAAGCATTATATATAATGTCTCAATCTTACTGTTGAAATCATTATCTATAATGTCTCAATCTTAACCTTGAAAGCATTATCTATTTATAATGTCTCAATTTGACCCTTGAAAGCATTACCTATAATGTCTCAATCTTACACTTGAAAGCATTATCTATTATGTCTCAATCTTACCCTTGAAAGCATTACAGTATTTATAATGTCTCAATCTTACCATTGAAAGCATTATCTATAATGTCTCAGTCTTACCCTTGAAAGCATTATCTATAATGTCTCAATCTTACCATCTAAAGCATTATCTATAATGTCTCAGTCTTACCCTTGAAAGCATTATCTATAATGTCTGAATCTTACCTTTGAAAGCATTATCTATAATGTCTCAAATCTTACTCTTGAAACCATTATCTATAATGTTTCAATCTTAACCTTGAAAGCTTTATCTATTTATAATGTCTCAATTTGACACTTGAAAGCATTACCTATAATGTCTCAATCTTACACTTGAAAGCATTATCTACTGTATAATGTCTCAATCTTACCCTTGAAAGCATTACAGTATTTATAATGTCTCAATCTTACCCTTGAAAGCATTATCTATAATGTCTCAATCTTACCCTTGAAAGCATTACAGTATTTATAATGTCTCAATCTTACCCTTGAAAGCATTATCTATAATGTCTCAATCGTACCCTTGAAAGCATTACAGTATTTATAATGTCTCAATCTTAACCTTGAAAGCATTATCTATAATGTCTCAATCGTACCCTTGAAAGCATTATCTATAATGTCTCAATCTTATCCTTGAAAGCATTATTTATAATGTCTCAATCTTACCCTTGAAAGCATTATCTATAATGTCTCAATCTTACCCTTGAAAGCATTATTTATAATGTCTCAAATGTCTCAATCTTACCCTTGAAAGCATTATCTATAATGTCTCAATCTTACCCTTGAAAGCATTATTTATAATGTCTCAATCTTACCCTTGAAAGCATTATCTATAATGTCTCAATCTTACCCTTGAAAGCATTATCTATAATGTCTCAATCTTACCCTTGAAAGCATTATTTATAATGTCTCAATCTTACCCTTGAAAGCATTATCTATAATAATCTATAATTATCTATAATGTCTCAATCTTACCCTTTGAAAACATTATCTATAATGTCTCAATCTTACCCTTGAAAGTATTATGTATAATGTCTCAATCTTACCCTTGAAAGCATTATCTATAATGTCTCAATATTATCCTTGAAAACATTATCTATAATGTCTCAATCTTACCCTTAAAAGCATTATCTATAATTTCTCAATCTTACACTTGAAAGCATTATCTATAATGTCTCAATCTTACCATTGAAAGCATTATCTATAATGTCTCAATCTTACCCTTGAAAGCATTATTTATAATGTCTCAGTCTTACCCTTGAAAGCATTATCTATAATGTCTCAATCTTACCCTTGAAAGCATTATTTATAACGTCTCAGTCTTACCCTTGAAAGCATTATCTATAATGTCTCAATCTTACCATTGAAAGCATTATCTTTAATGTCTCAGTCTTACCCTTGAAAGCATTATCTATAACGTCTCAGTCTTACCCTTGAAAGCATTATCTATAATGTTTCAATCTTACCATCGAAAGCATTATCTATAATGTCTCAGTCTTACCCTTGAAACCATTATCCATTTATAATGTCTTAATCTTACCCTTGAAAGCATTATCTATGATGTCTCAGTCTTACCCTTGAATGCATTTTCTATAACGTCTCAATCTTACCCTTGAAAACATTATCTATAATGTCTCAGTCTTACCCTTGAAAGCATTTCTATAATATCTCAATTTTACCATCGAAAGCATTATCTATAATGTCTCAGTCTTACCCTTGAAAGCATTATCTATAATATCTCAATCTTACCATCGAAAGTATTATGTATAATGTCTCAATCTTACCCTTGAAAGCATTATCTATAATGTCTCAGTCTTACCTTTGAAAGCATTATCTATAATGTCTCAATCTTACCGTTGAAATCATTATCTATAATGTCTCAATCTTACCCCTGAAAGCATTATCTATAATGTTTCAGTCTTACCTTTGAAAGCATTATCTATAATGTCTCAATCTTACCCTTGAAAGCATTATCTATAATGTCTCAGTCTTACCCTTGAAAACATTATCTATAATGCCTCATTCTTACCCTTGAAAGTATTATCTATAATGTCTCAGTCTTACCCTTGAAAGTATTACCTATAATGCCTCAGTCTTACACTTGAAAGTCTTATCTATAATGTCTCAGTCTTACCCTTGAAAGCATTACCTATTATGTCTCAATCTTACCCTTGAAAGCATTATCTATGATGTCTCAGTCTTACCCTTGAAAGCATTACCTATAATGTCTCAGTCTTAACCTTGAAAGCAGTATCTATAATGTCTCAGTCTTACCTTTGAAAGCATTATTTATAATGTCTCAATCTTACCCTTGAAAGCATTATCTATAATGTCTCAATCTTACCCGTGAAAGCATTATCTATAATGTCTCAGTCTTACCTTTGAAAGCATCATCTATAATGTCTCAGTCTTACCCTTGAAAGCATTATCTATAATGTCTCAGTCTTACCCTTGAAAGCATTATCTATAATGTCTCAGTCTTACCTTTGAAAGCATTATCTATATAATGTCTCAGTCTCACCCTTGAAAGCATTATCTATGATGTTTCAATCTTACCCTTAAAAGCATTACCTATAATGTCTCAATCTTACCCTTGAAAGCATTATCTATGATGGCTCAGTCTTAACCTTGAAAGCATTATCTATAATATCTCAATCTTACCTATCTTACCCTTGAAAGCATTATCTATAATGTCTCAATCTTACCCTTGAAAGCATTATCTGTAATGTCTTAGTCTTACCCTTGGAAGCATTATCTCTAAGGACTCACTCTTACCCTTGAAAGCATTATCTATGATTTCTCAGTCTTACCCTTGAAAGCATTATCTATAATGTCTCAATCTTACCCTTGAAAGCATTATCTATAATTTCTCAATCTTACCTTGAAGGCATTATCTATAATTTCTCAATCTTACCCTTGAAAGAATTATCTATAATGTCTCAGTCTTACCCTTGGAAGCATTATCTCTAATGACTCAATCTTACCCTTGAAAGCATTATCTATGATGTCTCAGTCTTACCCTTGAAAGCATTATCTATAATGTCTCAATCTTACCCTTGAAAGCATTATCTATAATGTCTCAATCTTACCCTTGAAAGCATTATCTATAATGTCTCAATCTTACCCTTGAAAGCATTATCTATAATGTCTCAATCTTACCTTTGAAAGCATTATCTATAATGTCTCAGTCTTACCCTTGAAAGCATTATCTATAATGTCTCAATCTCCCCGAACTGACTTCACTTTAAATTTGCTTTGAAACTGTTGTTCTAAGTTTGTCATTTAATGTCCTCTCTTGACTCCAGACATTATCTATAATGACCATATACGCTTGATGAAAGCAAGTTTCATTATAATGTTTTAATCTGGAATGGCTAATTAGCAGTTATATATTATCAGTAATTGGTCCAGTTGGTCTTAATGACTGAATTTTGAAAAGCTTTATGTTTGAACAGCGAATCTGAATGGCCGTCTTATAATGCTCAATCTTCCTCATTTTAGTGGAATGCCCTTGTTTTATCATATAAATTCCTGCATTTTGTAGATAGATCGCAAATGAGGCGGTTAGTTGCAGAGGAGAGGAGGGTATTCACCCCTTTCTCAATCTTAGCTTTAGAGCATTCTTTATAGCATTGTACTGTAGTATATTTATAGTCCTCCTCCTATGTATTTATAGTTAATGAAAAAAGCATTATTTATACCCTTTCAGTTCCCTGAACTGATGGGCAAAAATTTGGTTTTGAAACTGTTTTTCTAAGTTTTTAATTTGGGGTCCCCTCTGACTCCAGACCGCGTTATGACCATATCGCTGACAGTACAAGTCTTTGAGAGAATATTCCCAATGGAGTTTTAATCTCTGGAATGGCTCTCTCTCTCTCTCTCTCTCTCTATCTCTAATTCTCCTTGGTCTTAACCTGTATAATTGTCAACATAATTATGGCCAGCAAATCTGAAAACCAGTGCATTGATAACTCTTTTATAAAAGGCAAAATATTTTATTAAAATAGGCCTTTGTCAAGTGATAGAGCCAAGTAAGGTCTGTGAAGGGAAGAGGCGAAGACTCTTGTCTGTTCCGTGTTTGTGTTATACAGACAGAGGTGAATTCAGGTGGTTGCCCTCGTGAAGGAAAGAAGAAGAATGAAGAAGAAGAAGGAAGAAGAAATAATGACTTTTATCTCTGCAGCATTTTCCTTTGATTAAACCAGTTTGGGAAATTCCTCCAAAGTTGTTCTTGTAAGACAATAGTTTGTATTTTGGGATAAGCATCAGTTTCACTTGGCTCACTTTTTGTCTTTTAGGAACCTTTACTCCCTGCCTGCCTGCCGCCCACCAGTCCACCCACCAGTGAATGAATAGCACCAGTGTCAGTCTGCTGTGTGATGGGTGGCCCGAGAAGAAGGTCAAGGTCAAGGTCAAGGAAATAATGACTTTTAGTGTCTGGTGTGTTTTTGACTTTTATTAAACCATTATTTTTTTGGGGAGGGCTGTTCAGCTCCTCCAACAGTTGTTCTTGTAAGACAATAGTTTGTATTTTGGGATAAAGCATCAGTGCACTTGGCTCACTTTGCTAGGCCCAGGAACCTTTACTCCCTGCCTGCCTGCCGCCCACCAGTCCACCCACCAGTGAATGAATAGCACCAGTGTCAGTCTGCTGTGTGATGGGTGGCTCAAGAAAAGGTCAAGGTCAAGGTCAAGGAAATAATGACTTTTAGTGTCTGGTGTGTTTTTGACTTTTATTAAACCATTATTTTTTTTGGGAGGGCTGTTCAGCTCCTCCAACAGTTGTTCCTGTAAGACAATAGTTTGTATTTTGGGATAAAGCATCAGTGTCAACAGTCCTTCAGAGGAGACTCAAAGCACACACAGAAACATTATATCAGGAAATAATAATAATAATAATAATAATAATAATAATAATAATAATAATAATAATAATAATAATAATAATAATAATAATAATAATAATAAAAGGAGGCAAATGAAACACTGAAGTGAATCACAACATCTTTATTAGAGAAAGATTCTCAGAGTTGAAACCAGAGTGGAAAGTGATTCTTCGTCTGGAGGGGAGACACTCACAGGATGAGGCCGCACTCCCCCACCCTCACCCCTTTGATGTCTGGATCAGGATACTTCAGGATGGTGGTGCGGAGGATGTCGAGTCCTTCCTCCACCATCCCGAAGCAATATCCAAATCCAGATCTCCACCTGGGATGATCTCTGGTGACGATCCAGAACCCTGAAGCTCCTTCATATGAGATGGTTCCCCTCACTTCTCCCGCCTTATGTGGCGTCCATTTATAGATCCCACTCTTCCTCTCCCTTTCCTTCTCCCTCTCCCAATCCTCCCTCGATGACAACACTGCGCGAGTTGATGTGCCTCCTCCTCCTCCTCCTCCACCGAATCCAACATGTTCACCTTCCTTACCCTTCCAAATCACACTCTGAGACGTGAGAGTGGGCATAAGAGGGCCCCATCCCCCCCGCACACATGTACAGGAAGTTGAGACCCTGGAGGCCATTCTTAGTGACCCTGACGATGACCCTCCCCAGGGGGGTGGATCCATACGCCAGATCCAGGAACGCCCTTGGGGGGGAACAAGGAGGAGGAGGAGGAGAAGGAGACGGAGGAGGAATAGAAGGAGACCATTGCATCAAGGACTCGAGCTGTCAAGAAAAAGAAGGGGATATTTGTTAGAATAATAATAATAATAATAATAATAATAATAATAATAATAATAATAATAATAATAATAATAATAATAATAATAAATGAAGAAGAGCAAAGGAAGAAGAAGAAGAAGAAGAGGTGAATTAAAAAGCCAAATGACAAAGAAATAAATAAAAAAAAAGTCTGTTGTGGATGAAACCCCTGAGCAGGAAACTTCCACAATATTATTATCATTAGCTCTTTATTATCATCCTCCTCCTCCTCCTACACCGAAGGCTCATCAGTAGTGCAACTAAACCCTTACAAACACTGCACCACTCAACTCTATCTGTCTTGAGTTCATTTTTCTTCTTCTTCTTCTTCTTCTTCTTCTTCTTCTTCTTCTTCTTCTTCTTTCTTCTTCTTCTTCTTTTCACAAAGCCTGTCATCCTCCTCCATTCTCTCCACATGACTGAACCATCTCAAACACAGTGATCCATCCATACTACACAGAGACAATTCAGCTCTACAGCTTCCTCTTTTCTCTTTCATTCATATTCAGTAATAACACTTACTTCCATAAAGGAGAGTTGGCTCAACAGTACCTTAATACTATCCCATTTCAGCTTCCACATAGAGAGTATAATAAGCTTCCTCCCTATCTTTTGCACACATCCTCCTTCCTTCTTCCTTCCTTTATTCCTTCCTTCCTTGCTTCCTTCCTTCTTCCTTCCTTGCTTCCTTGCTCCACCTATTCTGAGACTCACCTGCTTCCTCATCCTGCCAACATCCAGTATATCTACTCCAAAATACCTAAGCAGATCACCCATTCTCCCAAGATCCATCTACTCTCAACTTTCAAACACTTTCAGATTCTCTCACCAGTTCCTGCAGTTTCTCTTCACTGTCCCTCATCATCAGTACTGCATCATCTGTAGACATGAGTTACTCCTCAGTCTATTCAAGAATCATTTTCTTGTCTGCAGTTGTGCACCAGCATCTCTCTCTCTCTCTCTCTCTCTCTCTCTCTCTCTCTCTCTCTCTCTCTCTCTCTCTCTCTCTCTCTAAACAAATCAGCTGTTGTTATTCCTCCCTTACCCTCTGCACCACATAATCATCCATGCACATCAGTGAACTTGGACAATGATTCCTAAAGGATTGTGAGAGACAGAAAGGAATCCTACTCATATCCTCACAGGAATAAGCTTACCTCTATGACAAAGCATCTTGGTGGGAGAACGCCTTCCTGAAGATGAGTGAAAGAGATTTGGTTGTTGGACTCAATCTTGACTGGAGCCACACTCAGAGTCCCTTCATACTTCGCCACAGCAAAGATCCCTCTCTGGGCATCCCCTCTCATGCGACCATGAAGAATTCGGAGGTCAGTCACCTGAGGAAAGGTTTCTTGATTGAAAATCTCATAACCAGTTGAGGTTAGGAGGTATTTTGTTTAGCTGAAAAGATATTTCACTTTGATTTAAAGTTAATTATCTGAAAGAGCGTGCATTTTGTTAATTCAGATTTTTAAAAATAGAAACCACATATTTTTGAAAAACCAAAGTCATGTTTGTTTTCAAATACAAAGCCATTGATGTAAGGTAACCTATTCTAAATTATGTATCAGCATGACCTCCAGACACACCGCAGAAGAAGATAAGTCCCCCTTTCCCCCATCTGATGATGAACCAGGGCCCTGAGCACCCCAGGGATGAAAACTGTCCTTGTGTGTGTTTCTGCAACCAATAATGGGATGAAGGGAAGCTGTGTGTGTCCTGACCATGAATCTTGGGGCACAGGAGGAGCCAATGCTCTGCCAGTTCTCTGAATGGGTCACAGAACTTGAGAGGGTTTGAAGTTCACTTACTCAAAGGGCTGAAGCACCTCACTTGTCCAGGTTTCTGCCAAATCAGGAATCACACTTGAATAAGAGGAAGGAAATAGCTGATGAATCACTCCCCAACACCATAGAGTGGAACAGTAAGCAGAATGATAAATTTATGGAATGGAATAGTGAATATTTAAGGTGGGAATGAGCAAAGAAAACACAAGATCTCTGAAGGAGATTGCAGAAGTGTTGGGGACAACACACACACACACAGAATGGCCAGTTTCCCCACCAGGGGCACCCAGAGATCCAGACGCATCTTCAGACAAGTGGAAAGGGAACTCTTCTTCTTCTTCTTCTTCTTCTTCTTCTTCTTCTTCTTCTTCTTCTTCTTCTTCTTCTTCTTCTTCTTATGTGGAGTGACTGGAAATTGCACTGACTCTTAGGACAGGCTTTTTTGAAATGATGGGTTGTTTGAAACAAGTTAGACTTTATCATCTCATTCAGTTACATTTATCTTGAGTCTGTTGAGTAGATGTTTCTCAGGACAATTTTTTTCAGCTTTCTGATTTTCTGTGGAAGAAAAGACTCCTTGAACTTACCGTAATCTTCACAACAGAGTCTCTCTCTTCTGGTTCTTTAGTTCTTCTTCCCAGATCCTTCCTCAATGGCACTTCTTCCAATTTTCCAGAATGTCTTTCATCTTGAGAATGTCCTGGAAGACAAATCCAAGAAGACAATTATGAAGAGTATCTTGGGAATTAGGACAAAGAGATTACAGAGATTATCTGATTAATATAAGACTGGAAAATGGCTGAAATCATAAATCAAACAAAGAGAAAGATCCCTTAAATGGAAAAGTTTTTAAATAAAAAAAGAAGTGTTTTACAAATTCATTTTATTCAGACCTCACTGATGGATAATTATATTCTGAAGATGTCTAATCACAAGGATGAGTTATAAGAGCAATAGAAAGAAAATATCCCTTTCAAGAGTAGTGTTTAAGTAGGAACCAGGAGAGAGAGAGGAGAGAGAACTCACCTTTTGTATCGTGTCATTCTCCCTTTTGTCCTCCTGAAGAAGTTGTCAATTTGGTTGTCTTCTTCAACAGCATGAAGAATCTTTCCTGCTTCATCCATGGTAGCTCCAGCTGAAATAAAGTCTGTTGCTGCTTTCAGCTGAGCAGCAGACTCTTAAATTTTGTTTTATTCTTCTGCAAATTTTCCAGCTTGTTCATCAGCAGTTTGATGTTTTGATCAATGATGCCCAAAAGCTTCTTTTCATTTGAACAGTGTCTTGCACTTCCTTTGTTGCTTCAACTGCCTTTTTCATCTTGCTGTAGCTTCTCAATGAGGTCTCTTAGCCTCAGCCTCTGTTGCCTGGCAAAGAGCGATGCCTCTTTTGGATGACATTCTCCCTGAAATCCTTTGTAAATTCCAGAATGGATTTCTTTGGTCTCAGAATGGATTTAAGGATCTTGATGCTCCAAGCCTGGATGAAAGTTGCTTTGCAGCATCAAGGAGGCCTCTGTTAATCATGAGGTCTTCAGCTGAATTGGCTGTGAATTTATCCCTTTCTGCAGAGGGGCATTCTTTTTTTTTGGGTCGAGATGAGCCCATCAATGCAATGGCCACAGAACTCGTGGGAACAAGGGAGGATCCTCGGGCAGTGATCTTCACTGAACACATTATAGCAAATCTTACACTCCAGGGGGGATTGGATGCCTGAAAAGGACACAGAAAACAGAAATCAGTGACCCTTCCAGATGCATGAGTGATCTTCCACAAGATTATCTTCCTTGCTAAAAAAGATGATTGCTATCAGTCACTCAAAGGTCTGACCCATAGGATCTGAAACTGCTTACCTAAACAGTGTTATCTAAAGTGCAGCATTTTCAGTGGTGAAGACAATGACAAAAGAATAAAGTCGAAATCTTTAGGAATCCCAACAGTTCACTGAATACTAATTTTCTTTTTTCAGAAGACTTCACTCATTTGCTCTTCAGACTAATCACATTTTTAATTGCCAAATCTGCCTCTTTATTCCTTTTTATTTCTGATGTGATTTTGAGGAGTAAGACTTCCATTTCTGACAAAAAGTCTGATTAATCCATGACATTACAACACCTTTACATCGAACTATCACAAGCGACCACAGTGGGAAACCATTGTGAAACACAGGGACACACAGTAACCTAACCTAACAACCTAACCTAGGATGCCATTTCCCAGCTGAAGAGGGTTGGGGGTTTTACAGCTACTGAACTGCCACCCAACCTAACCCTACAGAAATGGTTCCCATTTGGGTCCTTCATCACTGATGGAAACGAGTGGGTCGGAAGTGAAGGTCAAATTCGTCAAAATCACATCAGAACTACAAAAGAAACCCCATATTTTGCTTTCAAAAAGATGACTTAACTGCCTCCATGACAAGAAATATTATTTTCCCAGTATCTAAAATACTGATGTCCTTAAACCAGCTCTCACACTTTTGCAACTGATGCAGGATGGTATTTTGGGCTTCAGGAATTGGTGGTGATTTTGCTATCAAAGAGAAAGGTCTTGGTTTGTCTGCAATACTCAGCTGACTGAATTTCTTAGTCAGATGAATTCAATACTTGTGTTCAGTCATAATTATACTATTTCTTCTTCATCTCAGTGATTAAATTAATATATTGTCCTTATCTGTCCCTTCTGAGATAAAAGCCCCCATACATCAATGCTTCCTTTGTGTTCCTTCCCTTCCTCTGTGTTCTCTTCACTGGCAGGATTCGAATCAAGGGGAAATCTTCTACTGTGACCAAGTGCTTATCTGTCTTCTAGATCTCTTCCTGCCCTACTCTCTTTTTCCTACAGGTACTGTTTCAGTCAGTGTTCCTTTGAAGTGAAGAAGACACACCACCTCCTTCCATGGAGCATCAAAACACCTACCAGTCCACCACCCCACACATCCCAAACTTATTCCTCTGTTTTCCCTGATATGTTTTCGTCATCTTTCTTCACACAAGAGAAGGTGGACTCTCTCTCTCTCTCTCTCTCTCTCTCTCTCTCTCTCTCTCTCTCTCTCTCTCTCTCTAGCTTTGTGCCAGCACAGACTTTTGTGGTAAGAATCACACTACAATACCACAGCATTCTTCTTGGACCTTTCCCTTCTCCAGACATACCTTATACATCATGGTCAGCTACCAAATTACTCTTTCACCACTCTGACACACCATCTCATTTGTAATCCCATGAACTGCTGGTGCCTTTCCATTCCTCAGCCTCTTGATTTCCCTCCTTACATCCTCAACAGCCACTTCCACAAGCATTCTCCAAATGACCTCAACCCCTCACACTCTTGTCTCATTGACCTCTGCCCCTCTTCTGTCTCCCTCAATCAAGAGAGCTTCAGAATGATCACTCCATCAGCCCAGGACTTCTTTCACTTCAGACAGCATTTGTCCCTTGTCTCTTTTGTGATGACTCCATTTGCTCTCTCACCTTTCTCTCTGCACTGACTTCCTTGTTGAGACACTTCTTCTTGTTCTCCCCAAAGTCCTCCTTCACCTTCTCTCCCTCTTTTATCACATTCTTTCTTTCTCTCTCTCACATTCTTCTTGGCCACCTGATCCATCCTCCTGCATTCCTGTACATGATCTTTCATTCTCTCTTGCTTCTTTCTTCTTCCCTAAACTTCCCACTTCCTCATCCCATCAGTGAGTGGTTTCATTCCCTCTTCCTATTCTCTTGAAACCACAGGGACTTCCTACTGACCCTGTGACCCCACCCTGAGACTTTCCACACCCGTCATGACACGTACGCCTATTGGACTTGTTTCTTCTCAGCCACTTGAGACCTTGTCCCTTCTCTCCTCATCACTGGGGATTCCACACCATCTGGTGTGCACCTCGACCAGGTCACGTGACTTCTCTGATAAGGACCTTTGCTCCTGCCTCTTCTGTGTGTGTGTGTGTGTGTGTGTGTGTGTGTGTGTGAGGTCAATGCATACTCTCTCTCTCTCTCTCTCTCTCTCTCTCTCTCTCTCTCTCTGGGACTCAACTGGAGGTCATCTGGTGAACCATGACATTGACCTTTCTTTCTCAAACTGTCAAGAAGAGGACAATGAGTGAAAGCAAACTTTCTGTCATGCACCAGACTCTCGGGGGGACAACAAGCACCTTCTCCCTTAACTTTCTCTTTTAGAAAGCTCGAGGAGGAGTGTTGTGATAAGCGATAAGGTCGGGTATTGCGACAACGCCTCTTCGTGATTTGTTACGATGAGGGAATAGGAGGGTTTGACAGGTCTGTCTGTCTCTCTATCTGTCTCTGTCTCAGTGGACGGTCATGAACAAATCCTTCCCTTCCGTCAGCCATAAGAAGAAAAACACTCCCAGTTGAAGGAAGAAGAAGAGACAAATAACAGGACAGATGATGAGGCCTTGCCAGTGAGACTCCTTATCTCCAACACCCCTCCCCTCTCTCTCTCTCCCTGATAAGGTCTGTGTGGGGCGTCAAAGCAACTTGTGCTCCTCCCAAGTGAGTCACTGAGAGAGAGAGAGAGAGAGAGAGAGAGAGAGAGAGAGAGAGAGAGAGAGAGAGAGAGGAGAGAGAGAGAGAGAGGCCTATTTCCCTTCAGCCAGGAAGCACCACCAATGACCTCATCAGTTCCTCCTCTCGTGAGGTCCCACAGGAACCGTCTATTGTCGTGTCCAGTCCTTCCATTTGTTCAATCATTCTCATGATGGCTGCACTCTTCCTCCTGTCTGTCTGTCTGTCTTGAGTGTCACTGTATGCACACACATATAAAGAACTGACTCACACACACACACACACACACACACTCATACTTCCACACTCAAGTAGCTGAAACAAGCTTGATGGTCAAATCCGTAGTATTGAAGCTCATTTCAAAACCAGTCATTCTCATTGATATTAATAATAACAAAACGAATAAGAATGATAATATAGATACTACGCTGCATATTTATATATATATATAGTAAATGGATAAAAAGATAGACGGATAGATAGATAGATAGATAGACAGATACCTAAAAGCATGCAGACATGCATATCTGTGTTCATAAGAGGCACACTTATCATGAAAGTATTTCCTCACCCAGTGACACCTCCTCTTATCAGACTTGTCCTTATCAGCTACATGGTTATGATTGTTTGTTAAAAGACTGCATTTTGGTACATGATGCATTTTGGGTGGATCCCTTCAACTGAATGTTATGCATGTAAAATGCAGCTGAGTGGAGGCCAGGGAATGTGTGGGATGACTGAAAACATTCGAGTGCTGGCTGATGAGACTTTGTGACTCACCAGAGGTCCAGATGGACCCTTAAAAGAAGCAGGTGATGAGAAGAGTGTTTGTGAGTGATGAGAAGATGATTCAGAATCTCTTACCATTGTGACTGCTGAGTCTCACT
The DNA here is from genome assembly GCF_040412425.1 of Macrobrachium rosenbergii. Classification (NCBI taxonomy): domain Eukaryota; kingdom Metazoa; phylum Arthropoda; class Malacostraca; order Decapoda; family Palaemonidae; genus Macrobrachium; species Macrobrachium rosenbergii. The sequence goes on along the minus strand of NC_089766.1, from coordinate 27,910,812 downwards.
CTGAGGGACTAAGAGTCCACTGGAAGGAAGGAAGAAGATTCCTCAGGGGTCTTCTCACGAAGGGCACCACTGGAAGCAGCGGACGACAACCAATGTATCACTTACAAGGGAACTGATCGCCTGTTGAGGGAACCCAGCTTTATATCCGTGGCCTTATCACTGGGGCCTTATGCAGATCATGGGAATGTGATCATACATTTTGTCGCGCCTCAGCCAGGCAACGTGACTCTGATAAGGCCCTTCGCTGCTGCTTCTTCCTCTTTCAAGCAACTTGACAGAAGAAGAGATGGAAGTTGTTCTTGTTACTGTGAATCACTCTTGCCTTCATCTGGAGACTCATCAGATGGACTCCACAAGGAGGAGAGACAATGAGTCAGAACAGAAAACATTTTGTCAACAGAATTCCTGCTGTGCTGCTTCATTGCTTCATGAAGTGCAGTTGTCATTATCATCGTCACTTTCTCCTCCCACCACCATCCAAGTATCTCAACAAATCATCCATTCTCCCATCATCCATTCATTCTCAAGTTACTCTTCTTGCAGACGCTTTCAGAACCTTTCACCAGTTCCTTCAGTCTCTCTTCACCATCCCTGTTCAGTACCATATCATCTGTCAACACCAGTCACTCTGTCCATAAAGATATCAATCAGCCAATGAGACATAAAACACTCTTGTGTTAGCCTAGATTTCACAGTAAACTAGTCACTCTCCCTTGCTACCAATTCAAAAACACACTTTGCTTCCATCAAAAGAATCTTATATACATATAGAGTCTTGGGACCCCAGATCACATCCCAAGGCCCATCTGCAGGTGACAGCAGCAGGAGCTATCGTGAGCTAAGAGCTGTAGTATTGGTCAAGTGGTTCCTCTGAAAACGTGTGAATGTAACAGGAAGGAGAGAGAAGGATATGGTTCACTTGGTGTATCTCTTTCTCTTATTCATGATAATGATGATGCTCATTTATTTATTTCCCTTTGATGCTTCTTGTTGTGCACAGAATGATGATATTCTCAAGACCTCAGTCTGTCAGGGAGTGGCAAATTTTATCAGGAATGTTGTCAACGCTCACAGCTTTTTTCATTTCTTTCATTGTCTTTCATTCTTCATTTGTTTCAGCTGAAAGCCCAAATGACCGAAGAGATAAGGCGTCCCATTTCAGCAGCTGAGTGATAGATAATATCTCGAGTCCTTTAGACTTCGATCAAAGAGCCTTTGCTGCTTCTGCTGTTTTTTTGGGTGGATGGTGCATTTTGATAAGGTCCTCGATGCCGCTTGATTAGCCTTGACTGCTCTCTCTCTCTCTCTCTCTCTCTCTCTCTCTCTCTCTCTCTCTCTCTCTCTCTCTGACATTAAAGTCTCCTAACTGGGTGTCTTCATGTTGGTTATAGATGACACATTTGTCGTATCTAATTACAAGTTGGGAGGTGGAAGGTTCCATGTTGGTCCTGAAGAAGAAGAAGAAGATATATGAGAGAGGAGAGGATGAATGAAGAAGATGATGTCCAGTAGAAGAGAGAGAGAGAGAGAGAGAGAGAGAGAGAGAGAGAGAGAGAGAGAGAGAGATTAACTCTGATTGACACCAGGTTCAACAGAGCATAATGAAAGGACACCACAGGCTACTCTCTTAGGGTTTTTGATTAAATATTTTGGTGATGACTTGTCTGGGGCTTCTTCCACTGAGGAGGTTCCCAAGGGCTCTTTTTGTGCTGACTCATGATGCAGCCTAAGAGGAGGCACTTCCGGGAGATGACATCTGTTTGTGGAGGTGTGCCTCTGAATAATATTCCTTCCGTAGCATCAAGTGTCCTCTTCGTTGCTTGTACCTTTGTTTGTTGCTCCGTCTGAGGAGGTCACCATGAGTCTGTCAGGTCATTCTGAGTCCTGAGAGGGACTCATACGCTCTTCACAGCGATGTCCATTAGAGACTGTTT
>NC_089766.1:27793878-27903878 GCF_040412425.1 Macrobrachium rosenbergii | reverse complement strand
CTGTTTCTTATAGGAACAAAAATAAGATCACATCTAAACCAGTCACTCGTTGTTGCCAACCTTTTTGACTCAATAAACAAATGATGAATATCAGAGATGATGATGATGATGATGATATCAGCCTCTAAGTGTTGGCACATATAATGAACAGCACAATGACCATTGTTGAACAGGTTCAATGAACGTGAACCCACAGGCGCCACAAATATCATCTGTGCTCATTAATGCCTGAGAATTTTCATTTTCATTATTATTTTTATTTCTTGAATCATGAAAAGATCCACATAATATACTTCGACTGGCTTAGAAAAACCCGTATGAAGAAGCCTCCAGGTACATTAGGCGTCACAGTCTTTACGGTCAGAGCCTTCCAGTGCTCCTTGGAGCATGAACGTTGAATATATATGTCTGTCGAAGATTATATATAAGCGCTTCTTCCAACTCTGCAATTGTGGGGCTTTGCGAAAGAGGCGACGAAGAAGACTCCCGAGGGAGTGGGGCCTCTCCTCTTGCCTCAAAACTTACTTATGGGAAGGCTACATACCAGCAATGCAACTGTCTTCCGGGAACTTGATTGACTGATCAGTTGAAGAAAAACCTAAACCGGACATATACACGTTGACATTTGACTTTGGTAAATGGGACTTACAGCTGTTACAGGATAACATAAAATATGAATTGTATACAGTACAGAGTTCGTCCAGCAGAAAAGGTTGACAGTCTCATGGGGCTAAACAGGTAACTGAGTGAATGAAGAATACCTCTGTCAATATATGACCTGATTTGTACTGATCTTCCATGACATGTAGAAAGAGCGGGTCTGTCTCGAATAAACTGATGTTGCTTCTAAAGTCATTGTTTTCACGGTACTGAATACCTTCGTTCCTGTTAGATTTCTCTCGATAGAATGACTGTTTCTGAATAACATTCTCGCCTTAGACACTGAATTGGGTGCAGACATTCTCTGAGATGGCTGCTAATGGCGCTGTTTCTCTGATCAGTAGCGATACTGTCCTCACGCTGTGCAGTCAGAAGTTTCTGCTGGTTGTCCAATACAGAATGTATTGCAGCCACAGAGAATCTTGTACACTACCCCTTCCCATATACAGTATAGGGCTGCTTCTTATCAAGGTTCCGCCAACAGTATTGTGACAGAAAAATGCAACAGTTAAATTGGGTCATGTAAGTGGGTGGGTAATATGATGGAAGGCTTTCATGTATGGCAAACACAGTATTTTGCTATCAAAATCCCCATTTTTTTGCTATCAAAATCCTCATTTTTTGGGGTTGGGGCAAGAGAGAAACACTCGTCTATATCATGTAAAGGAAAATTGCACTGAAGACCCAGTCCCTATATATACAATCTATCTCGTTATCAAAGCATTCAGGGCTGACTAGATAAAGAGCTCTTCAAACAGAGATCTTGTTCCTGAATGCTTTACTTGCTTATGATGGAAGGATCTCGCGTTCATGATCAGATGATTGTTGCTGCTACCTTTTCGATGTAAGTTCAACTTAGAATATTGCTATTACTGATGACTTTCACGTCCCAGAAAGCTGTTGTCTTTTTTTCTTCCTTCTCAACAGCAAATTGGATCGAGGGCACCAGTCCTCTCAAAAGTGTTCATGTGAGATCTGTGTCCAAGGGAATTTTCCTAATATGCTAAATATATTTGTCGTCGACATAACGGAACCAAAGTCTATTGCCGGGTAAAATGGAATTACCCAGCCTACTCTTATAAAATTGCATGTGAATATATATTACAAAGAGCAGGAGAAAGGCAATTTCCCACCTGCATACCGAATTTCTCTCTCGATTATTTGCCATCAAGAGCAAAGCAAGCATCTGCTACGCAAAGTCTAATTAGCTGCAGAATGACCTCAGGCGGTCAAGCAAAAACATATTTCTCTATTTCATATTTCGGAAAATCCAGAGCACCATCAACCGGTGCACGAGGGAACAAGCAGGCGACATCGAAACCATCATAATGGGAAACCATACTGTGTAGACCCATTGTTGTTCTGTTGTACAAACCTTTCCAGAATACAAAGAAAACCCATTATGGAGTTTGTCTAAATCCTACAGAAGAACTTTACTATTCCCAAGACGATAAACTCATTGAACAACCATGGAGAAGTTATGAAGATGCAAAAACAATTTCTCTGACTGCGTTTAAACTCAGTCTACACAATCAAACATAAGATGGGGATACTCTGGCGGAGTACCCTACCATTAATTGGCAGCGACGCGACATTTGTGGCAGCGCCCCTACTACATTCGTGGCAGCGCGTCTACATTTTTGGAACGGAAACTCCGATTAGGCAAGATGCCTAAACAACCATAGACAGACCGTCTCTTCATCAACTACATGGTCACAATCGGATGAATGATTCGGTGCATCAAAACGTCTTGGAAGAGGAAGGAAAACAAACAACAACAAGAAAGCGAGGAAGACATCTGACCTTCAAAATACATCTTTCCCAACGCACGGCAGAGAGAGAGAAAGAGAGAGAGAGAGAGAGGAATCTCCACAAATCTACGCGACGCGTCTCAAATGCAGCAACATTCCACAATCAACATTCCACAACGTTTCTTGGAAGAATCTACAATCAACATTCCACAACATAAGAAAATTCAACATCCGCAGTAGGACCCATCTGATGACGTGTATCTAGACAGGCGGAAGTCGGACGGCTGAGGAACTTCGTCAACCTACTTACGAGATTCCAATATAAAGCTAAGTACAACCTTATCTATAACAGTTTTAGTGATCTCGTATTCCGGTAGTTCAGGACTCGAGTGGCAGTTGCTGATGCCAGGTGAGTGGTGCCGTAGATGAACACTCTTTCCTTGCAGAAGTCGCGGTCTCGGTATCTCATTTTTTTATTTTTGTGCTCTTTTATTTTTACGCTTGACGTGGTTAACTCTGTTCTTTTCAGGAAATTGCATTTATTACTTATTGATATTGTACTTTATGATGCATTTTTCATAGGTGATGTTATTTTTTAGCGAATATATGAATCTCGGTTGGGATTTACTTGCGTTCCTGGTATAGATATATGAGGTTACGTAGCGGCTGTGTTTATTCATATAGGTTTCAAGATCACTTAGAGAGTAGGCGTGCGGCTAGGAAACTTAATAGGAAAATGACTCCTCCACCCCCAGGTGGGAGCAACCCCACTAACCCAGCTTCCCCACAGAATCCTGTAGTGACAGTAGTTAATGCTAGATCGGCAATTGTACCATTCGCAGGTCGAGTTAATGGATTTTTGACACAGGGTGTCGAGTCTTAGATTTCGTCTGTAGACATACACCTCACGGCAAAGTCCATTACCGATCAGTCTTTACAATTGCAGGAGGCAAAGAGTTTCATAGACTATGCTAAAGGAGATGCGGGTGCGTACTTACGGGGAATATCTTTTAAAGAAACAGTCACTTGGGATGATTTCTACAAAACCAAGCTGCACGTTCCATCTAAATTGAGGATGCATTGGATGAAGTTATTGCTTTACGCAACATAATAAAAGTCGCATTATGACTAATCTCAGTGTGGTGGATGGGGCAGCTCTGATAGGAGGAGATAGGCTCGAAAGAGTATAACGGACAGTTTGATGCTTCCAAGTTGGGTCAAATAGTAATATAAATCTCAGTTCCAAATCTCTTTGTAGGTTGTTTTATTTGACACTTATAACAGCGATGTTACCTGAACCTTTAGTTAAGTGTTTGATGAGAAATTAACATCAGGTAGCACAGAATTAGTATCTACAGACAAATTCGTAAACACTTGTCCAAGTGTACAGATCTCGATCGCTAAATTCAGGCTTTTTACAAAGCAAGAAAACAAAAATCATACGTCTTCATCACCGCAACAGGTTAACGAGTCACAAATGCTCATCAACAGTCGTTTGCTTTAATTGTAAACGTCCAGGGCATGATAAATGAGTGTAGGATGCGCTATTGTTCCAATCATAACAGTTCAAATCACAAGTATAGTCAGTGCAACGCTAGAAAAAGAATCCAAACAGTAACACCCAAAGTGCTAGTAATGACACTAGGAAGCAACAATACCATGGGGGAAAGAACAAACAATTCAAGCAGAACAGTAATGTGGGTCAGAAACAAGTACAGTCAAATCGTTCCTCGGGAAAGTCAACTTCAAACTCAGCAGTTCAAAATAACCAGGCGTCAGTGAATTTTCAGAATGCCAGTGGACAGACAAACACCACGTAGCCAGTTTAAAGGGGGAGGAGAGTGATATTGGGTTATACATCACTTTTTGAATCAGATAATAAATTTAATGTTCTCAAAGACATGTGTGAAGACAAATTTTCCAGAAATTGAGTAGATTCTCCCAAACATGCAGAGCGCGGTCCATAGATTTTGCGTCTGCGCTATTATTGGTTCAGAAGAAGCTAGGCCAACTTTGCATGCAGTTAACCGTTATAAACATTTCACCTTGTTTTTTGATTCAGGTAGTCCACGTAACATAATGGATTTACGTACTCATCACCTGTTATTTTCAAAATTTCCTATCGAACGCTCCAATGTTCGTTTGTCAGGAATAGGTAATAATGAATTAAAGCAGTGGGAACATCTCAAATACAATACAGGTTGGGGCAACGTACTTTCACGGACACCTTTATCATTATTAGCAATATTAGTATGTACCCAGTAGTTATTAAAGGGTTATCCATCAATGTCATTACATAATAATTTTGACACCGCAAAACACGGAGTGTTTATAAAAGGAAATTCTATCGGTCTTCACACACATTGAAATCTGTTTTGGATCAGAAGGAGACAGTTAGTGAGAAAGTAACGTACATAGGAGAAACAGTCACCTGTCTCGTAAGTGATGACATTGTTACCGCCAGCCAACATAACTCTCAGGCACCCGTCATTGCTGCGTTCACACAAATCATTGAGCCAGACACACCATCGTATCTGACGGTCAAGGTTAGAAAGAAAGCTGCCAGGCTCAGAGGTTTTAATTCTTCCTGACACTTTAAAAATCAATGGGCTTTCAGTCACGCAAGCGTTGTACACAGTAAATTCTGATCATCGGGTTAACATTGAAGTTTTTAATCACTTAAATGCTGCTTTAACAATACATGAAAATCAGCATATTGTCAATATCGAAGCATATAAACATCGAATCCTTACAGTTGCTGAAATTAACTCCACTGAATCAGCAATAGATGAATCTCTTTTAAAGGTAATTAAAGAGAAACCCAAAATCAAATAGACATTTTAGATAGGGATATAAGTAAGAAATTTTTGAACTTCTATCCAAATATAGCGATGTTTTTCTACTAGTACTGGGCTTTAGGCAAAACGGAAGTCATAGAACATGTAAATTCGTTTAAGGATAAAGACAAAGTCATTTATGTACCTTCATATCGTCTACCTGCCAAATTTCTGAATGAGATCAATGTAGAGGTAGATAAAATGTTAAAGGAGGGGGTTATTAAGAAATCTAACAGTCCTTATAATTTTCCCTTGATAGTAGTACCAAAAAAGGATAAAACCTGGAGGATTTGTGTTGACTTTTGCAAGCTCAACGACCAAACTATCCTGATCGTTTCCCAGTACCTTGTACAGATGATATTTATCTTTATTAGGACAGAATAAGTTGTTACTTCCTTGGACTTGTAAAGGCTTTCACCAGATACCCTTAGCTAAGGACAGTACACCGTACACTGCTTTTAGTACAGCTCGGGTCACTATGAAGTCCTATGTATGCCATTTGGGCTACGTTGTGCCCCTATTACGTTCACTAGAATGATCAATATAGTGTTCGGAGATTTACTAGGGAATATTCTCCATGCTTATATGGACGATCTAGTAATATTTTCTAATTCTTTGGAGGAACACTTAAGTAAACTAGAAATAGTCCTTCAAAGGTTAAGAGAACATCATTTAAAGGTAAAAATTTCTAAATGTGAGTTTTTTAAAGATGAATTAGTCTATTTGGGTTTCATGGTATCTCGGCAAGGTCTTAAAGTAGTCCATGATAAAATCTTTGCTATTAGTAAATTTCCCGTTCCTACTAATGTTAAAGCCATACAGCAATTTCTCGGGGTTTCGGGTTATTATCGTCGGTTTATCCGAGATTATTCAGTAATAGCAGCTCCTTTAACTGATCTCATAAGGAAGGACATAATTTTTAAATGGGAACCCCAACATCAAATCGCTTTTGACACGTTGAAAGAGAAAATTAGTTCTGCTCCTATTCTAAAGTCTCCCGATTTTACTAAAGAATTTATTATTGCAACCGACGCATCAGATCAAGGAGTAGGAGGTGTGTTACTCAGTGGCATGACAACAAGTTTTTCCCATTGCCTTTTATTCACCATAAAACTAGAAACGTCAGAGAAGAAATATGCAGTAATAGATAAGAATGTTTAGCGATAGCTAATTCGTTGGTACATTTTAAATATATATAATCTATGGGTACAGTGTTAAGGTTCTGACTGATCATAAGCCCATACTGACTTTTTTAAGGTTTCAATCATAGTCCTAAAGAACTCGGTGGCATATGAGTTATCCGGACTTTGGAGCTAAAGTGGATACTTACCCGGTAAAGCAAACGTAATAGCAGATGCGTTATCTCGTAACCCAGTACCAACTCAATCATTACCCTTCGCTGATCTAGAAGAAATTCCAATTCCTTCGCAGGCCATGAAAATTGCTATCGAAAATGGTCAATCTTTAGCCCAAACAACAGAGAATATTACAGATATAGAGTGGAATTTAGATTCAGTACGACAAGAACAAATGAAAGATCAGAAATTAAGAGTAATAATAGACGCATTAAATAGGAAACCAGATGATAAGGAATATGTGAAATATACTAACCAATATTTCTTGGTTAAGGATAACATTCTATGCCGATCTGTGGCTAGGAGAACCAGGAGTTCAACACAGTTAACTAACGACCAGGTGGTTGTACCAATCAGTTTAAACCCTACCGTTCTGAAATGGTTGCACAACCATCCTTTGCATGGCCATCCTGGGTTCGAAGTAACCTCTCAAAAGGCCAAGTCATTATTTTACTGGTCTACTATGTTAAAAGATATTAGGAAATATATTAAAAACTGTGATATATGTTTCCGTCATAAGGGCCATACTAAGAATCCTGTAGGTCTCGGAACTTATCCTGTGCCTAGCAAACCTTTTGAAAGGTACACCTTGATTTATTGACAGGTTTTACAGAGACAGACAGAGGGAATAAAAACCTCTTAGTTATAATAGACGCTCTTACGGTATACTGAACTATGCCATTAATAGAAGTAAAACAGCCATTGAGTGTGCTAGGAAGTTTTATGAGTGCTATATATGCAGACATGGGATCCCAAATATGATAATCTCCGACTCGGGAGGAGAATTCAATAATCACTTCCTTAACTCATTGTGTGAGATTCTGCAAATAAAAAAAAATCAATACGATGATCTACCATCCTGAATCTAATGGTTTGGTCGAACGTGTTAATAGAAAGGTGTTAGACATACTGCTTGTAAACATAGGCGGTATGGACCCAAACTGGGATATTGCAATACCCACTGTGTCCAGTACCATAAATAACAATTATCATACTTCAATCCGTATGTCTCCCCATGAAGCTGTTTACGGGATACCTGCTAGGTCACCTTTCCACATTTTGACACCGACGACTAGTTTGTCAGATCCATTGAAGGATATAATAGATGTTAGCCGGAGTAGATTTCAAACACTTTATCAAAACCTCTTACAGGCTCAAGTGTTAATGAAGAACGCACATGATAAAAAAGCTAAGGTCACAAAGCCTTACCAAGAAGGAGATACAGTATATGTACAGGTCTATGTTAGGAAAGGGCTAAGTGGAAATTATTGCCCTAAATTTGAAGATCCTTTCACAATTTAGAAGTTTTAGTGGGTAACCGACTTAAAATTCGGAATCAGTCCCGATACAACGGATGTTCGAACGGTATTTATCTTTCATGTGAGCTTAAGACAATGAACGTTATGAAAAAATTAATTATTGTGAAATATTTTATATACATCATTTGAGTGGTGCAATGTTTTTTTTATATACATTATTTACAAATTATTTTTTTTGCAGGCTCCAACATGAAGCTTGTCAAATTATACCACGCACTATTCCTATCAATGTTTATTGTGGCTGGGAAGAGTTCTGAAATAACTTTACATCATGGTTCTATTGTAGAGGAAATGAATGTTCTTTCTAATTGACAGTAACATAGTCTTAGAAGTCGACATGAACATATTTTCAATAGCGAAAATGATACTGGCTCTGAAATCCGGAATTGACTCTTTTTGCTCGATCTCTTGAAGATTTGCATAAATCATATTTATTTAACAGTGATCAACGTCGCCTAATCAAGTTAGTGACACGGTTAATATGCTTTTCTGGGAATTAAGGAATAAAACATGCGAAGCTGAAATCTTGGCTCGTGATTTGCTTATGTGGTCAATGCCTCATGACGCTACAGAAAGGCGTAACCCACTTGTTTTAGCGGCATTAAACTTGGTTGGTTCCGTAGCTGGTCTTGGTTTGGGGATTTCAAATCGTTTGAAACTGCCCGATCACAGGGTTAAAATCGAAAATCTGGAACATCAACAAAGTATTTGCAGGAGAACTGTACAAGTAAATTCAAGCTTTGAACAGCGTAATTAGTAAAGTAAATGAACAAGCATGACAATTTCAAGTTTTGTTAGTAGCTTTGATGTATTATCATACTAAAAGTGATCATGTATCCTCGAGTTTCAAGCTTTATCGAAAAATCAAAGATTACGTAGAAGCGCTATAACACTTATACTAAGGCGTATTGTCTCCTCATTTGTTACCAATTAAAGATCTTGTAATTATCAGTAATGCTCATGATAGAATGTGCCATGTTCAGTAGTAGCTTTTCATGGGTTGAATTTTATTACAGCTTGATCACAGTTAAAGTTGACCTTGATAAGATCGTAATCGACATTCCTTTTAACCCATCAGATGCGTGGAAAGCGTATAAGATTTCGCCTTTTCCCACGTATGTATCTAACGTCTCGACACCTATTATTAATAACCTGTCAGCTCTAGTATTGGTTTCCGCCAATGAGGAAACTTTTACGGTAGTCAGAGACCAAGCACTGTTAAATGATTGCTATGATGTTATGGATAATGTGGTGTGCAGGATCGATTTGTTTGAATTCAGGAATGTATCAAATATGTCCTTGGGTTCATGCGAATTGGACTTAATACTTAACAGAACCGCTCCCCATACACATGAACATTGTTTGGATGGTTTAGTCAGGTATCACGACAATCAGTTTCGTCACAGGCTCCTGACGGCATTCGTCTTCTCTGCGGAAGCATACAGCGTCATTTGCCCAGATGGTACTAGGGCATCAGGACACATGTTCGTCGTTAATGATGGCTGCATTGCAACAACGTCGTCGCTCTTCATCCGAGCTATGGTAACTATCATCCGTGGGCGTAATTTCTTCATCAACACGTCGTGGGGTAACACCAGGCTACAAGGTCTGACAATTCCCTACAGTAGGCCCGTCGAAAACGCAATTGCAACATTGGACCTGCTATCTCCTGTGAGCCGTTCTTCTGATCACCACGACCTTATTCTCCTCTACGTGTTAATTGCCGTTGGTATGTTGCTTGGATCCATGGGCGCAATTGCCAGCATAATGTTTTGGAAAAAGACAAGAGGATTTAATAAGGACATTGCGAAATCCTGTGATGCTCGTAGGTCCCCATTAGACATAGGTAATTGGGTGTTTAGGATTTTGGTGAGATAACTGGCCATTATTTCAATTAAAACCCGACTGCTGAAAGACTGAAAAGTTTTATTGCAGGGAGTAATAAATGTGAAGGAGATGAACATTTCTGGTGATAACATATTAACTATACTCTTATATAATGGCTACATTATTTCTTTTAATATACTATACTACATATGAATAATATATATATATATATATACGTGTAGTGGCATGTTGATCAATCAAGATATGCATTTCATAATCTGGTTGTCCATACTGATTAATCTATCAGGATAACTATTTTAAATAACCTCATCATATGGTTATTATTGTTTTGTCTGGATACATTTTTAGGCATTGATTTTTAATCTTCATCTTTGCTTATGTATTCATAAAACTTGTGTACACAACTATGAAACATGTTTCAATATTTGCTATTTCAGTATTTACTGTTTCAATATTTACTATATGAATATTTACTATGTGATGTTTACATAATCTTCATTTCCTGTGAGTATAATGAATATTGAAGGCGTATAGTTTTTTTGCTCTCTGAGTAGTTATGCTTAGCTAGTGAGTGAATGTTTTGATGATTTCGTTCCTATTGTATTGTTTTACGTGGCGAGCAAATATAGTGATCAAGCATGACATACTATTAAATGGAATCATAGTTCCATTCATTAAGTGAACTTAGACATGATATATATCTCTATAAGCACATGAGAAAGTGCTATTGTGAAATCACAGTTTTGAGAAAGTCAGCACGGGACCGCAAACGTCATCAGTAAGCGCATCCGTGTGAGTGTTTTATAGGCAGTGTGTAAGCACATGTCAACGGAATGTCTGCGATGTGTTTATAAACAGTGTCAGCACAGATCAACGTCCTCTTTGTGCTGAGCTAGGCTGTCACGTACGCCTTGAGAATTCCTTCGGAACGAGGTCATTGTGTGTTCGTGTGTGTGTAAGTCATAGTCTTGCTATGTAGTTGTATGATTGCTTTTCAGATAGATCATAATGGGAAACCATACTGTGTAGACTCATTGTTGTTCCTGTTGTACCAAACCTTTCCAGAATAAAGAAAACCCATTATGGGTTTGTCTAAATCCTACAGAAGAACTTTACTATTCCCAAGACGATAAACTCATTGAACAACCATGGAGAAGTTATGAAGATGCAAAAACAATTTCTCTGACTACGTTTTAAACTCAGTCTACACAATCAAACATAAGATGGGGATACTCTGGCAGAGTACCCTACTACACAGGAAGCCCTATAGGGGATGCGGTAGGATTTTTATTCTGTCAGGCCTTAGACACAAGGTCTCCTTTCCTCTGTGATTTTGCTGGCCTTTTTGACATGCTTGGGTACGTGGCAAGAACTGAATCCCCGCCCCACGAAGCCCTGTTGAGGCGAATCTCACTGACGCTCTGCACCGGATGTGCGATTTTTCTCTGCTCCGCTGGTGTGGCGATCGTCGACGAACAGCCAATCCGATTGTAGGCGCCTATAACAATCATAAAAGGTTCGTACGTTTGCGAGTAGTCAATTAGCCAGCCCTGTCCCTTGTACTTAACTCCTTAATTTCCATTTCTATTAAACTTTTAACCTATTCCTCCACGAACCAATCTTCCCTTTGTCAAAATCTTGCCTGTATCCCCTGCCTTGCCATTTACGTACTTTGAATTCGAGTAATGATCCGATATAACAATCATTTTATCCACTCCACCGAAAGTGCAATCTAAGGGCTATTTCGATTATTTGAATTAACGGCCAAGTGTTATTTAACTTTGGGCGCGTATAATTACATGTCCATTGTTCACGCACACGTGGCTACGACTCTCAAATCATATTTATGTGCTTCATCAAAAGCACCTTCTAGGATACGTTATGTGTTGTATTTAAGAATGTGTTGTGTAATCTTCGGTAGGAATATTCCCTTCCCTTTGTTTGAGCAGGGCTAACGCAAACGTCTCTTTCAGGAGGAGACACGAGGCGTGGTACGATTGCAAACATTCTTTGCTTCCATTCCTCCTGCCACCATTTCCTGGTCGTAATTAGAGAAGTTCCCGTTGTTGCCAACTAGTTTCATGAAGTATTTCCTCCATCCTGGAACACCATCATAGGCATTACTATTCCACGTAATCAGGGCAGAATGACTGTGATTATTATCATTGAACTGATTATTGTAGAATGAATGTAATTAGTATCATTGAACTGATTATTGCAGATTGGCCCGTTCTGTCCACTTACTTGTTGCCAATTCATGTCATTATTGTTACTGTGCCTATTCTGAATCTGTCCCTCAGTGATCATGTCGTATGGTGTCTAACTGTTAATTTACTAATGTTAATTTGTTAAGTTTCTGCCAAATAAATCACTGCTCAAATTGGCAAAAGAATTCTGAATTCAATATGGCGACCTTCCACCTTAAATTATAACTCCAGGAAAATTCTGAGGTAAGTCTTCAATTAACTCCCCTTTTGTTTACAAGCCTGGATATGGTTTCAGTAAGCATCAATTATAATTTTGTGTGTAAATTCTCATCAAAACCAGTCCAGTCTGTCACAGTGACAACCAAATGCCAGGATATAGTCAAATAGCTAAATTAGCTTCGCTATTAAGCTAGACTAGAAAACCAGGAATATATAAAATCGATTATTTCATTCACGATAACCATTTCATTTTAAAAGAAGCACAGGAAGCGATCATAGCCGACGTCTTTTGGTAAAACAGTGTATGTGCATGTCCTAATATTAAGGAAATAAGAGTCATATGAATATTTCTGTTTTAAAACGCAACAATTCTCGTAGCATTAGAAGCGTTCATAACAAGGGAACGCATAGGGTTCTTATGTTAGCGAGACACAGGGAAAGGCGTGAAATGTTCGCCCCGCAAAATTTCTAGAGTGTAGGAACAGTGTCGAGTTTCCAACGAATAAAATTAGGATTTAGGAAGTGCTAGTGAGAGAATTTGGCATATGTACGCTAGGACCAGTGGCTAGGAGTCTATTCAAATACTTACGGCAAAGAAAATGTGCATTTCTTGGTTAGTGATGAATTTTGATAAAACGATTGGTTACGGGAATCCGTATGTAATATCTGGCATTTATGAGCCAGCCAGACAAGTTGTGTTCACAGCGCATGCGTCAACTTGTCCCAGTATTGGAAAAACATTTCCCAGGTTTATCTTGCCTATTGAAGTATTAATGTAAAGTAAAGGACAGTGCTGATATTCAAAGAATAATAATTCATTTCGGATTTTTAAGCCCGCATGTAGCAAGAAAGTGCAGTTGGTTTTGTTTCCCTTTTTCGCCATCCATCCAAATCCAATTTCATCTTGTGCATGGCTAGCAAGAATCCTCGGTCAGCTGTTCCCCGCGCAGATCCGTTTCCACAACGTTCGTTCAAGGAACGAACCTCCTCTATTATTAACTTAACGAAAATCGGGAAACGGTGCGAAACAATTTGAAACACCCTTGCGTACCATACTCTTGAGTTCCTATGAGAGCAAGCAGTAGCAATTCCATAATATATTTAACTTAATGCACTTTCACAATAATAATTTGATTTTAGTAAGCGTAAATAAAGGGATTATAATTTCATAACAAATACGTGCCATTTCATATCGCTCACTGAGAGAGAGAGAGATTATTTTTTTCTTCCTCTTCCCATTCTCTCGCCTCTCGTATTAGTGCATTTTTTTTTTCCTCTCACAGGACAAATGTAATTTACTTTATTTGGGGATCAATTAACAAATTATAAAGAGGCAGATACAAAGAATTAGATTAATAACAAAACCTGAAATTTCAAATTCCTAACCCATTTAAAACCTTATCATATACACAGTGCAAAATTTCTGCACGCTTGTGCTTAGTGGATTAATCAGAAGTAAACCCACCCTTTTTCCTAGGTGATTCAGACCATTTAGCGTGCACTATAAAGAGCACATAGAGTATATCTTGTTATGTGTTCCAACTGATGCGCGGGAGTAAGGTATATTTTTCTCAGACTTGCGTGGTGCAAGTGCTAAACCATTGCCCATTGAGTGCCTACCTCGTAGCCCCTGTCCTCATGTCAGACAGCACTAGTTCTCATAACTAGCTAACCACTCGTGTCACATCGGTTCCATTTCTCTCAATTGCCACTAATCACGTTTCTTTAAGCACCAATCACTGAAGCACTTATCTTTCTCCTTTCCTTTCCTATCTCTTCCATTCGGTTGGAGTCTCTCATTTACCTTTCTACTCCCTATTTTACCTTCTGCTCCAGCAAATACCTCGCCCTCAGTGCCAATTCATGCACTGACATTTTGCATTGCTCCACGGAGCGCACCGGCATCACAGTGCCACCCAACTAAAGCAACCTCTTATAAGTTGTACCTGTGTTGAAGACACAGAGTGCCATACAACCAGTGTTTCCGCTCATAAGGACCGCAGCCTTCAGGAACGCCCACACCTCATTAACAGTGCATCCGCCCATAAAGGACCATAGAGCCTTCAGGGTACTCCCATTTACCAGCGTGAGGCCATTGCTGGAGCATATGAGAATACTCACGGAGGTGGAACAACGCGATTCCGGTATGGCTTCAGGACGCAGGCTGGTCCTGGACGAATGGGCCTGTCACGAACTCGGGCTGGGACCCGCTGGTTCGATCCCTGCGCTGCAACACCTTCCGAGGATGTGTTCAGCAGACCATGTAAGGACACCTTCCAGTGTGTGCCGGGCCTCTGGCTGTGTACCTTAGTGATAAGCAGCCAGCCACCCTCAAGGAAGCCTGCCGCTTAGCGGATGCTTGGGAAACATACAACCCCTCCCACGGCACCTTGCAGCGCAAAATAGTACCCCCCGGACACCTCTTGGCCTTCAGTCACCCCTGGAATGGTCCACCCAGCAGACCTACGTGCACCATCTGCAAGAAGTACAGTCATGCTGAAGCAGACTGCCACTACCGGGACAATAATCAACTGGGCAACAACCCTCGGCAGTCTACCAATAACCATCCCTCTTCCTCTCCTAATTCCGCACCAGCTTCTCCGCCCACTGTCACCGCTGGGAAATCATCTTATCCCCGGGGCCCCTGCCGAAGACTGTGGAGCTGCAGGACACTCTACTTCAGGGTATCCTGCCTGCCCAAAACATGTGGTCGCTCCCAGGCATGTCCACCTGATCAGTACCACATCTCCACTGGCCGAGCCACCAGAAAAGGCTCACCCTGAGTGGGTCTGGACAAAGTCCATCACCATAGCCCCTCTGGATGAGTCTAGCCTAATAGTAAACCTATCGGCTACTGCTGACATGGGCTCGGATATTAGCCTGATCGATCGGGCCAAAGTGCCAGCCGGTGTCTTCATAGATGAGGAAGTCAGGTGGACGGTAACCTGGGTAGACCAGCAGTCCATAACTGTGCCCACAGTCGAACTCCAGGTGATCACTGACTGGAGCATTGAGATTCACCACCTGGGAGTAGTGAACTGTATCAGGCATGGAGTGGAATTCCTGCTAGGACGGGACATCCTCTGGGGATGGCCCCGACCTCCGCCATTCTATTGCCTGACTGCTTCCGCCAGCAACTCCAGCACCACATCTTCAGATAGGGATGCAGCCTCTGTGACAGCTGTGCCCCCATCACGATATCAATCCAACCACGTTTTGGGGCAGGGAAACCGCCCTTATTCCCGAAGCCAGAAGGTCGAGAACGAATGTGGAGCTCCTCAGTCCCCCTGAAGCCTTCTTCTTCATCTCTAGACCCATAGAGAGAGAGAGAGAGAGAGAGAGAGAGAGAGTCCTCAGGCTGTTGCCAGGTTTAATAGAACGATTATCGTGGTAATTACACAACTAATGTCCGTTAGTTATTAATAGAGAAGATACACCATTGCTAATTTGACTTGTACAACAATAATATACTGTAGAGAAGTTACGAAAGAAATTGTCTAGATTCATAACCGCCAGCGCTGATAAGAATGAGTTTGTATCAGCAACGTCTCCTCACCGAATGATCTCTGCGTTCTTATGAGAGAGAGAGAGAGAGAGAGAGAGAGAGAGAGAGAGGAGGAGGAGGAAAGAGAGAGCTTTGTATGTACTATTAATCATAAGCATTTCCTACATAGGTCTGAGTTTTCAAAGGTCATATGGAATATTGAAGAGAGAGAGAGAGATTATCTCTCAGAATATCGATCAAGTACCTCCCTGAAAGTTAAGTGAATATTGTTAATATATATATATATATATATATATATATATATATATATATATATATATATATATATATATATATATATATATATATATATATATATCATGTGTAGAGTGGAGTCAATAGGCCTATTTATCATAAGGAAAACTGCTGAACTTAAAAAAAAAAAAAAAAATATTTGGGAACATTGGAACTTGAACTCCTCGTCAGTCGTTGCTCTAAAATCACATATCTCTGATAACATTGGTAAACTCTCTCTCTCTCTCTCTCTCTCTCTCTCTCTCTCTCTCGATGTTCCATCACTTTGGCTGAACTATTTGTCAACAGACGAAGAAGAAGCTGGACTATTCTGCTATCGCCTCGAGGCTGATTAAAGTAATTTTCTCCCTGAGGCAATGACAGTGTCAATAGATGTCATTGACATTTATTATTGACGAATAATAATGAAGGTTGGGGAGGAGGAGGAGGAGGAGGAGACACATTGCATGAAGGAAGGAAGGAAGGAAGGAAGGAGTGGTCCATCTGACCTCGGCATATACGTTACGTTCTGTTGGACATGTCGCATGGCGATATTTATTTTTTTTTTTCAAGATTTACGTAATTTACAGTAATTATGGCTCTTTTAAAAGTACCAGACAGTTCATTAAGGAACCGAATGGTGTTTACGTCATCTCTTGTCTGATGATATAGAATGAAAACAATGTGAAAACACTGTTAAATTTGAAAGCTGCGTTGCCAACTAGTGAATTAAAACGGCTCCTTATAGGGGGATGCTTGCAGCTTACCCTACAAAGGATCAGTATTGTTTGCGCCATTGTGAAGAGAAAGTGTGTTTTGTCTCAGGATTTCTCGTCGTCCTAATATTGTTATTTTCCCTACTTTACGAAATTCAAATATATGAAACTTTGAAGGTAAGCCTCGAGAACATTTCAAGTGATTGATTGACTGACTTACATCAATTGTAGCCGCAAAATTCACTAAATTATAAAAATAACTAATTATTTTCTGGAAAACAAATTTTCGATCTCTCTCTCTCTCTCTCTCTCTCTCTCTCTCTCTCTCTCTCTCTCTCTCTCTCTCTCTCTCATCTTGAAAGAATTGCCTTCATCAGTACGTAATGGAATATCTGAATGGTAAAAACAAAGTTTTTTCTTTAACAGAAATTTGAATGCTTACTTGGCGCTGCTACCACACTGTGCTATGAATTAGCGTCTCTCTCTCTCTCTCTCTCTCTCTCTCTCTCTCTCTCTCTCTCTCTCTGTCTGTTGCTGAAATATGACGACTAGATCAGGATATTGTTGTTTTAAACCAAGTTGTCTTTTGAATAAAGTTCAGAACAGAAGCACATTAATTTTTTTAGACTTATACTTACTTATAGTTTAATATATATATATATATATATATATATATATATATATATATATATATATATATATATATATATATATATATATATATATATATATGCATGCAAACATACCTAAAATTGAGTGCACACAGGTCACTGATAAGAGAGAAGTGGATAAAAAAGGAAAATTAAAAGCACAAGTTGTTCATAAATAACATATGTAACTATATTTTGGCTTCATTCTCTCAGCATTATTATTATTATTATTATTATTATTATTATTATTATTATTATTATTATTATTATTATTATTATTATTATTATTATATAAGATAAATTCGCATAATACATCCATCCTTTTTAATAAGACCTATTATTATTATTATTATTATTATTATTATTATTATTATTATTATTATTATTATTATTATTATTATTATTATTAGCTCACAGTTATATAAACACATCGAAGATTCCGTCTAACTTTGTGTAATTCTCAGATACTTTAACTTGTGACACCTATCTTACAGAGAGAGAGAGAGAGAGAGAGAGAGATAACGATATCCTCCCTCAACCGCAAGAGGGAAACCGCCCTTATTCCCGAAGCCAGAAGGTCGAGAACGAATGTGGAGCTCCTCAGTCCCCCTGAAGCCTTCTTCTTCATCTCTAGACCCATAGAGAGAGAGAGAGAGAGAGAGAGAGAGAGTCCTCAGGCTGTTGCCAGGTTTAATAGAACGATTATCGTGGTAATTACACAAATAATGTCCGTTAGTTATTAATAGAGAAGATACACCATTGCTAATTTGACTTGTAAAACAGTAATATACTGTAGGGAAGTTACGAAAGAAATTGTCTAGATTCATAACCGCCAGCGCTGATAAGAATGAGTTCGTATCAGCAACGTCTCCTCACCGAATGACCTCTGCGTTCTTATGAGAGAGAGAGAGAGGGAGAGAGAGAGAGGAGGAGGAAAGAGAGAGCTTTGTATGTACTATTAATCATAAGCATTTCCTACATAGGTCTGCGTTTTCAAAGGTCATATGGAATATTGAAGAGAGAGAGAGAGAGATTATCTCTCAGAATATCGATCAAGTACCTCCCTGAAAGTTAAGTGTGAATATTGTAATATATATATATATATATATATATATATATATATATATATATATATATATATATATATATATATATATATATATCATGTGTAGAGTGGAGTCAATAGGCCTATTTATCATAAGGGAAAACTGCCGAACTTCAAAAAAAAAAAAAAATATTTGGGAACATTGGAACTTGAACTCCTCGTCAGTCGTTGCTCTAAAATCACATATCTCTGATAACATTGGTAAACCCTCTCTCTCTCTCTCTCTCTCTCTCTCTCTCTCTCTCTCTCGATGTTCCATCACTATGGCTGAACTATTGGTCAACAGACGAAGAAGAAGCTGGACTATTCTGCTATCGCCTCGAGGCCGATTAAAGTCATTTTCTCCCTGAGGCAATGACAGTGTCAATAGATGTCACTGACATTTATTATTGACGAATAATAATGAAGGTTGGGGAGGGGGGGGGAGGAGGAAGAGGAGACACAGCATGAAGGAAGGAAGGAGGGAGTGGTCCATCTGACCTCGGCATATACGTTACGTTCTGTTGGACGATGTCGCATGGCGATATTTTTTTTTTTTTTTACAAGATTTACGTAATTTACAGTAATTATGGCTCTTTTGAAAGTAACAGACAGTTCATTAAGGAACCGAATGGTGTTTACGTCATCTCTTGTCTGAGGATATAGAATGAAAACAATGTGAAAACACTGTTAAATTTGAAAGCTGCGTTGCCAACTAGTGAATTAAAACGGCTCCTTATAGGGGGATGCTTGCAGCTTACCCTACAAAGGATCAGTATTGTTTGCGCCATTGTGAAGAGAAAGTGTGTTTTGTCTCAGGATTTCTCGTCGTCCTAATATTGTTATTTTCCCTACTTTACGAAATTCAAATATATGAAACTTTGAAGGTAAGCCTCGAGAACATTTCAAGTGATTGATTGACTGACTTACATCAATTGTAGCCGCAAAAATTCACTAAATTATAAAAATAACTAATTATTTTCTGGAAAACAAATTTTCGATCTCTCTCTCTCTCTCTCTCTCTCTCTCTCTCTCTCTCTCTGGGAGTCTTATCACGGGATGTCTTCATCAAAGTTTCTCTGTTTCTTTTAGGAACAAAAATAAGATCACATCTAAACCAGTCGCTCGTTGTTGCCAACCTTTTGATCAGCGAGGCTTTCCTCCCTTTTTGACTCAATAAACAATTTAATGATGAATATCAGGGATGATGATGATGATGATGATATCAGCCTCTACAGTAAGTGTTGCCACATATAATGAACAGCACAATGACCATTGTTGAACAGGTTCAATGACCCGGATCCCACGGGCGCCACAAATATCACCTGTGCTCATCAATGCCTGAGGATTTGCATTTTCATTTTTATTTTTATTTCTTGAATCATGAAAAGACCCACATAACATAATTCGACTGGCTTAGAAAAACCCGTATGAAGAAGCCTTCAGGTACATTAGGCGTCACAATCTTTACGGTCAGAGCCTTCCAGTGCTCCTTGGAGCATGAACGTTGAATATATATGTCTGTCGAAAATTATATATGAGCGCTTCTTCCGACTCAGCAATTGTGGGGCTTTGCGAAAGAGGCGACGAAGAAGACTCCCGAGGGAGTGGGAGGGGGCCTCTCCTCTTGCCTCAAAACTTACTTATGGGAAGGCTACATACCAGCAATGCAACTGTCTTCTGGGAACTTGATTGACTGATCAGCTGTTGACATATGTTGACATTTGACTTCAAGACTTGCATAAAATATGAACAAGTAAAATTGGTAAATGGGACTTACAGCTGTTACAGGATAACATAAAATATGAATTGTATATAGTACAGAGTTCGTCCAGCAGAAAAGGTTGACAGTCTCATGAGGCTAAACAGGTAACTGAGCGAATGAAGAACACCTCTGTCAATATATGACCTGATTTGTACTGATCTTCCATGACATGTAGAAAGAGTGGGTCTGTCTCGAATAAACTGATGCTGCTTCTAAAGTCATTGTTTTCACGATACTGAATACATTCGTTCCTGTTAGATTTCTCTCGATTGAATGACTGTTTCTGAATAACATTCTCGCCTTCGACACTGAATGTATTGCAGCCACAGGGAATCTTGTACACTACTCCTTGTCGTATATAGGGCTGTTTCTTATCAAGGTTCTGCCAACGGTATTGTGACAGAAAAATGCAACAGTTAAAATGGGTTATGTAAGTGGGTGGGTAATATGATGGAAGGCCTTCATGTATGGCAAACACAGTATTTTGCTATCAAAATCCCCATTTTTTTTTTTTTTTTTTTTTTTTTGCTATCAAAATCCTCATTTTCTGGAGGGTTGGGGGCAAGAGAGAAACACTCGTCTCTATCATGTAAAGGAAAATTTCGCTGAAAACCCAGTCCCTATATATACAATCTATCTCGTTATCAAAGCGTGCAGGGCTGACTGGGTGAAGAGCTCTTCAAACAGAGATATTGTCCGTGAATGGTTTACTTGCTGATGATGGAAGGATCTCGCATTGATGATCAGATGATTGTTGCTGTTACCTTTTCGATGTAAGTTCAACTTAGAATATTGCTATTACTGATGACTTTCACGTCCCAGAAAGCTGTTGTCCTTTTTTCTTCCTTCTCAACAGCAAATTGGATCGAGGGCACCAGTCCTTTCAAAAGTGCTCATGTGAGATCTGTGTCCAAGGGAATTTTCCTAATATGCTAAATATATTTGTCGTCGACATAACGGAACCAAAGTCTATTGCCGGGTAAAAATGAATTACCCAGCCTACTCTTATAAAATTGCAGGTAAATATTACAAAGAGCAGGAGAAAGGCAATTTCCCATCTGCAATCCGAATTTCTCTCTCAATTATTTGCCATCAAAAGCAAAGCAAGCATCTGCTACGCAAAGTCTGATTAACTGCAGAATGACCTCAGGCGGTCAAGCAAAAACATATTTCTCTATTTCATATTTCGGAAAATCCAGAGCACCATCAACCGGTGCACGAGGGAACAAGCAGGCGACATCGAAACCAACCATCATTTCATCGTCCTTAATTAAGCTTCCGTCTTCGCTGTTCATGAGCAAAATCGAGCGAGTGAATGATGCTGTGTGCCTTGGGGATCGCGCCGACTGACGCCTGTAGCACTGAGACGAGGAATTCAGACGAAGCACAGGTGACACCCCACCTGCTCTGATTGTGGGTCTCAAATGATAATTGGATTTATAGTCAGTACAAACAGGGAGGAGTTGCGTTGTATGAACGACACCTGCCATTCATATCCTGATTTTTGCCAAAGATGACCTTCACTTGGCTGTGAAATCTCTCTCTCTCTCGTGGGTTAGATAACAAAGGTTCATGTGTACTGGCATCGGTTAACAAATCATTCATCTTATCTGAATTCCTTCCTTATCAAGAATAACGATAACGCTTACTTGCCCTGTGGGCTTTGGTGTTATACAGATTATCATCATCTTTTAAAGATTTCAGAGCCACTTTGGGTCTCAGGGAAATGATAGAAATTGGTTTGTTTGATGTGAGCCCCGTGAATTATGCCTTTGGCTATGCTCAGAACTTTATTTTCAGTGGAATTATGTGCCACTATGTCGTTTTTCCCCAAAACTTTGAAAGATATCCACAACGTCGGGTTTCTTTGCAGGGTAATGGAACTTGATACCTAAACTTGGCACTCTCTTCCCATTTCCTGATAGGTGTGGGGATGACAGGATGCAGGAACTGGGTTCCTCTCTCTCTCTCTCTCTCTCTCTCTCTCTCTCTCTCTCTCTTCCCATGCTGGATGGTTGATGAGTGATTCCAGTCTCCTCTTGTGCCTGGACTGCATTCCCGCTCTCGCTCCTCTGAGAGGTCACGTGTGTCTCTGCAGAGGTCAGTTCTGAGACCCTGAACGTTTCTGAAGCTTTGCTTTGTGAAATCTCTGTCTCTGCTTCTTACTCTATGGGTGCAAGTTCGGGATCTTAGTCGTCAAGGGATCTGGCATCATGCATTCTCTCTCTCTCTCTCTCTCTCTCTCTCTCTCTCTCTCTCTCTCTCTCTCTCTCTCAGGAACTTCTTCTTCTGCAACTTTGCTTTATGAGCGCTCATCACATACATATTATATATTAAGCCGCAAATACCGTTTAATGTCCAATCCAAACTGCTGCTTGATTTAGAAAGAACGATTCACAGTGAGTGACTGTTGACCACTGAGCCTTCGAGAGAGGTTCAAGAAGCAGGTGGTATCGACTCTGCTGTGCATTTCATGTCTCTCGAGTTCAGGCTCCTGCATTTAGAGTCCATTGCAAATTATGCGGTATTTGTGCCTTAATATTATATATATATATATATATATATATATATATATATATATATATATATATATATATATATATATATATATATATATATATATATATATATATATATATATATATATATATATATATATATATATATATATATATATATATATATATATATATATATATATATAATAGTAATAATAAAAAGAATTGCCGTAGAACAACAACTCTCTTCGAGAGAAAGACTTCTTCTTCTTGCGCTTGTATTGACATGAGGTGATCGATCACCCTCAGTCGTGTCTTCACAGCCGAGAGCGTCGTGTTCTTCGTCAAACTGTTATCATCTGCCGCAAGATAACATAACACATGTTATTCATTCATTACTGAACATGAAGCGTTTCTATGACGAAAAAATAAGAAGCACAAATCCGTTTGAGTGTTCCTCATAACGAGGTTTCTTTGAACGCTTCCTCTCATCCAGTGACTTTGAAAATGCTTCATGCTTTAGGTGACTCTCTCTCTCTCTCTCTCTCTCTCTCTCTCTCTCTCTCTCTCTCTCTCTCATATTAAAAGAATTGCCTTCGTCAGTACGTAATGAAATATCTGAATGGTGAAAACAAAGTTTTTTCTTTGACAGAAATTTGAATGTTTACTTGGCTCTGCTACCACAGTATGCTATGAATTAGCGTGTTTCTCTCTCTCTCTCTCTCTCTCTCTCTCTCTCTCTCTCTCTCTCTCTCTCTCTCTTCTTGAAATGCGATGACTAGATCAGGATGGCGTTGTTTTAAAACAAGTTGTCTTTTGAATAGTTCTCAGAACAGAAAAATATGAAATTATTTCAAATATCTACACTCGCATGAAGGCCAGATAGGCCTAGGCTGTTTTCGGTTGCATTGTTGAGTGAGCAGCAATTAAGACTTTTCTTTTAGAAGAGGTTAGACATTCAGAGCAATAGCTGAGTTATAAAAACCGTCGGGAATGTGCATAGTTGAAGCCATTTGTACGCATACAGACAGACAGACAGGCAGAAAGACGCCGGACAAACTGAACCAAAAATAAAGATAAAAAATAAAAGGCAACAGTGTGAACAGACAACAGACGAACCAAACACACCTGTCAACTTGCTTCTTTTCAAAGAAATTTAACTCATAACACTTATCTACCACAAAGAGAGAGAGAGAGAGAGAGAGCGTCCCATGATAAGGAGTTCCTCCCTCAACCCAAGAGGGCGGTTTTTATTCCCGAAGCCAGGAGGTCGAGGGTGAATGTGAAGCCTTCGCCTTCATCTCTAGACCCATAGGGAGAGTCCTCGGGCTGTTGCCAGGTTTATTACATCGATTACCGTCCTAATTACACAAATAATGTCTATTAGTTATCAATAAAGATACAACATAGCTGATTTAACTTATACAACATTAATATAGAGAAGTTATGAAAGAAATGGTCTAGACTCAGCCGCCAGCGCTGATAAGAGTGAGTTCATATCAGTAACGTCTCCTCACCGAATGGCCTCTGCGTTCGTATGAGAGAGAGAAGGAGAAAGAGAGAGCTTTGTATATATTGTTAATCATAAGCATTTCCCACATAGGTCTGCGTTTTCAAAGGTCATATGGAATGTTGAACAGAGAGAGAGAGAGAGATTAGCTCTCAGAATATCGATCAAGGACCTCCCTGAAAATTAAGTGAATTTTGTTTATATATATATATATATATATATATATATATATATATATATATATATATATATATATATATATATATTCACGTCTAGAACGGAGCCAATAGTCCTATTTATCATAAGGGAAAACCGACGATCTTCAAAAACAAAAACAAAAAAGAAAATATTTGGGACCATTGAAACTTGAACTCGTCAGGCGTTGCTCTAAAATCACTTATCACTGATAACACTGATAAACTCTCTCTCTCTCTCTCTCTCTCTCTCTCTCTCTCTCTCTCTCTCTCTCTCTCTCTCTCTCTCTCTCTCTCTCTCCAGTCGTTTGTTTCTCTTTTCTTTTCTCTCACAACACTGGGGACTTTCTTTACTAAATCTTGCGTAATAATGTTATGTAACATAAATGAATAACAAATGATCGTTATTCTTGTAATAATTAGAACAGTAATTTTGGTATTAAATTTCGTCATGAAAGTGGGACTATGGAGTCTAGAGGTGAACTCGTCAGGCGCTTCTGCTGTGACTGGGCGAGAGGAGGAGGGGAGGGGAGGAGGCATTCTCCTCCTCCTCCTCCTCCTCCGCCTCCTCCGCCTCCTTCTTCTGGCCTTCGGCTAACGTTATCTCTCTCTCTCTCTCTCTCTCTCTCCCTGTGCACTGAACAACGCATGGCATCATGTTAAGATAAGCAGGATGTGACATTGCTTTCAGTGTCACAGTGAATATATCTACTAGATATATATTATATTACATTTACTAAATATTCCTTTTAAAGACTTAAAAGCAACTTAAGGTAATGACGTCACTTTATATCCATCAAACAAATAAAATATTCAAAAAACCGAAAAATGATATTAATAACATCGGTTACAGTTGCCGTTATTAATTACTTGACAAATGACGGTTCGTCATTTGTTATAATGACGGTGTTTTTAGGACGTTGCTTAAGTTACAAAGAAGTTATCGTTCAATTATTCCTGATTATTTCGAGATTGTCTTCATTTCTTATTATTATTTTCGAAGGTAATTGTTCATTTCTCTCTCTCTCTCTCTCTCTCTCTCTCTCTCTCTCTCTCTCTCTCTCTCTCTCTCTCTCTCTCTCTCAGTGCAAATTGACAGCAGCCGGACCAAACATAGTCCTATCAACAAGCTTCGTTTCAAAGAAATTTTAACTTACAATGCTTATCTGCCATTCGGAGAGAGAGAGAGAGCTTTGTATGTACCATTAATCATAAGCATTTCCCACATAGGTCTGCGTTTTCAAAGGTCATATGGAATATTGAACACAGAGAGAGAGAGAGAGAGAGAGAGAGAGAGGAGACTAGCTCAGAATATCGATTAAGTACCTCCCTGAAAATTAAGTGAATTTTATATATATATATATATATATATATATATATATATATATATATATATATATATATATATATATATATATATTATATATATATATATATATATATATATATATATATATATATATATATATATATATATATATATAATATATATATATATATATATATATATATATATATATATATATATATATTATATATATATATATATATATATATATATATATAATATATATATATATATATATATATATATATATATATATATATATATATATATATATATATATATATATATATATATATACATGTATATAAATTTATATTCATGTGTAGAGTGGAGACAATAGCCCTATTTATTATAAAGAAAAACCCACGATTTAAAAAAAAAAATAATTGGGACATTGAAACTTGAACTCGTCAGCCGTTGCTCTAAAATCACTTATCACTGATAACATTGATAAACCCCTCTCTCTCTCTCTCTCTCTCTCTCTCTCTCTCTCTCTCTCTCTCTCTCTCTCTCTCTCGATGTTCCATCACTATGGCTGAACTATTTGTCAACAGACGAAGAAGAAGCTGGACCACTCTACTGTACTATCGCTTGGAGGTCATTTAAAGTCATTTTCATCCTGAGGTCAATGACCGTGTCTATAAATGTCATTGACATTTATTATTATAGATGAATGATAATGGAGGTTGAAGAGGAGACACAATGCATAAAGGAAGGAAGGAAGGAAGGAGTGGTACATCTGATCACGGCGATACGTTACTGCGTGGGTGTGGGTACTGGATGATGTCGCATGGCGATATTTATCTATTTGTTTTATCCGAAATTTCAGTTAACCAGAAGTAATGATGGCACTTTTGAAAGTACAAGACAGTTCTTTAGTGAATGAAATGACGTTTGTTAGCGTCCTGTCTAAGAATATAGAATAAAAACAATGTTAAAATACGGTTAAATTTGAAAGCGGTGTTGCCAACTAGTGAAATAAATCCGCTCCTTATAGGGAGATGTTTTCCCTACGAAGGATCAGTATTGTTTGTGGCGATGTGATGTAAAGGTGAATTTTGACTCAGGATTTCTCGTCGTCCTAATATATAAAGGCTTTGAAGGTGAGCCACGAGAACATTTCAAGTAACTGACTTATATACGTCAGCGATATCAGCTGAAGCCAAAAAATATATGTAACATTAACTACTTATTTTCAGGAAAGTAAATTCTCTCTCTCTCTCTCTCTCTCTCTCTCTCTCTCTCTCTCTCTCTCTCTCTCTCTCTCTCGGTGAGAATACCTGTCTCGTCTTATCACTAGATACCTGAAAAGTTTACCTTTGTTTTCACACAGAAAAAAAAAAGACTTTATCTAAACCAGTTGTTCGTTGTTGCCGATTTTCTAATCAACAAAGCTTTCCATCTTTGTTAACTCAATAAATAAATAAATAATAAATAAATAAATAAATAAATAAATAAGAGGCTTTCATAAAGGAAGCTTTGGGGCAAAATCATCATCAAAGGAAACATGATTTACGATTCAGCTTCTTCTTCGTCCTCTTCTTCTTCTTCTTCTTCTTCTTCTTCTTCTTCTTCTTCTTCTTCTTCTTCTTCTTGTGGCCGCTGAATATTTGGCTTCCATTTAGTGTTGCTGCGATACGCCTGGAGATCTGTCTGTCTGTCTGTCTCTCTCTCTCTCTCTCTCTCTCTCTCTCTCTCTCTCTCTCTCTCTCTCTCTCCAGTCATTTGTTTCTCTTTTCTTTTCTCTCACAAAACCGGAGACTTTCTTCACTAAATCTTACGTATTAATGTTATGCAACATAAATGAATAACAAGTGATCATTATTCTTGTAATAATTAGAACAATAATTTTGGTATTAAATTTCGTAAGGAAAGTGGGACTGTGGAGTCTAGAGGTGAACTCGTCAGGCGCTTCTGCTGTGACTGGGCGAGGAGGGGGAGGCATTCTCCTCCTCCTCCTCCTCCTCCTGGCCTTCGGCTAACGTTATCTCTCTCTCTCTCTCTCTCTCTCTCTCTCTCTCTCTCTCTCTCTCTCTCTGCACTGAACAACGCAAGGCTTCATGTTAAGATAAGCAGGCTGTGACATTGCATTCATTGTCACAATGAATATATCTACTAGATATATATTATATTACATTTACTAAATATTCCTTTTAAAGACTTAAAGGTAACTTAAGGGTAATAATGACGTCACTTTATATCCGTCCAGAAATGCATTTCATTCTATTACTTAAAATTTTCAGGTGACTCCCAGAGACTGACGATAGCCTTGGACGGTGCCAGTGGAGCCACCACCTTCTGCTTTGGAGACCCTGTGCAATGGAGTGCAGTTATCTATCACATGTCCCCACAACAAAGGGATTCTTCATCCTGCAAAGGGCCTCTGACATTTTACCTTCCTTCAGTCGCTGGTTCACACGACATAGGTGTATGAAAGCATTTCCTTGAGTCAAATTATAGCTACAAATGGCATAGATGAATTCATGCTCTTCATTTCCCCTGATTTGTTATGCTGTTTTAAGAAGTTTTTTTTTTCAATGGGTGTTTGAAGAGATGTTTTCAGAAATTCAACTTCTTATTCCACTAAAACTGCATCTTACAAAAAGATCAACATTCACTCAATTAGAAGAGAAATTAGTGTAGCATTACCTTATACACTTCATGTGCCGTCAGCAGAAGTGCTTCTTCAGAGAGTTTGAATTTTAAGAACACTGGAAAGAGGTTCAGGAGGGAAATTTGTAAGATCCATTGCTGTCTGTCATTTTTTCATTGAACTTATGGGTCGAGATATTGGAGCTTTTTTGTTTTCAGTATCAAGAGTTATAATTACTTCAGCCTTTTGTTCAAGAAACCCAGGTGATGTCTCTTATTCTCTCTACAGGGAACGAGCATTATGCCATTGTGGATGTAAGGTGGGAGATGTGGAGAAGGTAATGCAAGCTACAGTTGATGACAGGACACTTGTCAGGTGAGTATCTTTTTCAGAAATAGAATTGTTATTCATAATTTGCTGTTGGTAGTCATGCAGTAAAGTTAAAGGCTCAGTCTATATTCATTAAAACACTGACATTGAAAAGATTGGCTTGTTTTGATTGGATGGTCAATGAATACTTTTCAGTTTCATGTTTGGATACCTTCAGTTGCATAGGGATTCTTGAGGTCAGCATTAAAGTTCACTTGAGGTGAAGTTCAGAGAGAAGTCTGAATTTTAACATCAGTTAATTCAGGCTCTGATTTAGACCGAAATATATTCTCCTTTCTGTGAGCTTTTCATAGAATTTTGTACTATGTCATAAGGGACATCTCAAATTATAGAAATGAAGCAACCTTCATGTGTCAGATTAATCAAGTGCTTCCAACTGCAAAAGTTCTGTTGGTGCTGCCACGAGTGAGTGAGAGTTGTTTGGGGACTGTCTTACTGTCTTGAGGTTTTCAGTCTGATTCTGGCTCTCTTGTATTTTCTCCTCAGACTCTAACCTGCTTGTCTAGACAATGCAGATGTCAGCCTGCCTTTGCTGTCCATATGTTTGTGCTACTGCTCTTTTTATGTTATTAGCGCATCACCTGGCTTTGTAAACAGTTTATTCAGCAACAATGGCCTTCCACCATAAGGGGTTAGTGCCGCCAGTGCACCTCATGCTGTGCACTGTAGGCATTACTTGAGGTTCTTTGCAGCGTCCCTCTGGCCCCTAGCTGCAGCCCCTTTCATTTCTTTCACTGTTCTTCCATTCATATTCTCTTTCTGCCATCTTACTTCCCTGAACCCTCTGCTAACAGTTGTTTCTTAGTTTTCCTCCTGTTACTCATTTAAAACCTCTTTGCTCTTGGTTTCCCTTGCAGCAATGAATAACCTCACAGGTCTGAGCGCTTGGCCTTTGGCCTAAATTTTATATTCCTTTGAGTTTCAGACTGATTCATGGCTCTAGTATGTCTTCTCCTAAGACTGTCTGCTTGTCTAAACAATGCAGAGGTTGGCCTGACTGTGATACCATCCTTATGTCTCCTCCTAATATGTACAGGGTATTTGCCTCTTTTCTTTTTGTGTCATCGGTTCCTCTCCTGGATTCTTCAATACTTCATTCAGCATCATCGATCTTGACAGAATCCCAGTAGTGCCTCTCCCTCTTGGTTTCTCTCTGCAAAGCCAGATCTTCTGGTCACATCCCTAAAGCCAGCTGGCTTCTTCCTGATGTCTTGTAAGTGCCTCTGATAGCTGGTGCTATTGAGCGTGAGTGTGGTTTACCTGGCAGTTTAGAGTTACAGTCTCGTTAAGTCTGTTGTTTCCAAACAAACCTTTTAATTTGGTGGTTGGGTCACCAGTGTATTTCAGTAATTTACTATATGTGGTCCGAAAATTGGTAGATTCCTGTTGTTTATCTATGTTAATTATGTTTGCTTTTGGTAACAACTAGTCTTAGATTCAGTTCATTGTAAAGTACTATACATAACACACTAGAATGTGTCAGGTATTTTAGTGTGTGTTGTGCAGAGCACTTTGAAACCTGATGAACTTCATAAGTGCAAGTGTTAGAAGTGAAAGTGCTGGACTTATCATGGTCCCATGATAGTATGCTGTTTGAGGGAGGACAAGAGTATTGCTTTCTTCGGTATATTTGTTTGTATTTTGAATGTTCTTAGTATGGCTGCATATGACAGTTCACCAGCAGTAGTAGCAGCAGCTTTTGTGGTCATTTCTGTGAGTAGGATAGCATGATGGCTTTTATATCAGCACCAATATTTCTGCTCTTGTGTATACTACTAGTTTATGCATTCTGATTCCCATATTGGTGGTTGGGGAATTTTGTCAGGGTATTAAGCTGTGTATTATGGCAAGACTGAAGATTTGCAAGTGTACGAGAGATGAAGTCTTTTCTGCTGTACCCTGTAGTTTTTCATCTGATGTTCTGGTCATTGTCATGTTTCTGTTTGGGTCAAGATAGTGGACTGTGCTTACATCTGTGGCTGTAGTGCATGAATCAGTGTGACAAGTTCCTAGTTGTGGTAGGTCCTAGTACTTGGGTGGTCTGGTAGCTTTAATAAATAACTAATCCTGAGGTTATAATCTGAGCTTATTGGAATGTTCCAGTCCCTGGGTTCTCATTCATTAGGGTAATACTGTAGCATCTCAACTGAACAGACACTTTGGTGGTCCTTCTAATGATGCACACACTTGAGCATTTTCCAGAGATCTTACAGCTGACAGCAACTCCACACAGTTCCTAACCTAAACTAACCTGTAATTTACACCTAGATTTCAGTTTAAGAGATTCATTGAAAATTTATAATGTTTAAAATGGTAGCATAGCAAAAAATAATCATAATATATCAGCTGGTAAATACAGAAGTCTGCTAAGTTGAGGTCCATTAACTGCAGGCTTTATTGTATTTGTTTCTGCATGTGAGTGAGTCGTCTACTGCACTACTGTGTGTGGTTTGTGGTATTCAGGAATCGTTCTGTTGGAATCTCTTGATGTAGGTTTGGGGATGTTTGGAGTGGGTGTCTTCACAGCTCGTTGCTTTCAGGGCATTTAGGTTTTGAGGTGGCTGCTTTTGGTGAAGGAGGTGTGCTGGTAACAACTATGGGCCTTCTTTTGTGTTTTGTCTTTGGTATTGTTCAGCTGGTGGAAAGCTGAATAAAAAAGGGCTTTATATTATTTAGGAAATGTTTATTGATGCCTTTGTCTTATGGTCACCTTGCACTTTGAGTTTTGTAAGCAATGAATACCATTCAGCTTTAATGGTAGTTCCAAGTGGGAAAGGGTTGAAGATTGGTTAGGGACTGTAAGACAGAGGATGAAAGTTGGGGCTGGAGGAGATGAGATGAGATGGCTGGATATCCTTTTCCATCAGCCTGAGCCTTGAGCTGCCATTTTATGAGGTTTGGCCTTACTCGTTTGTTGTAATGGGTATTAGAAACAGAAATTGCATGTGGGTAGGTGTTGGAGATATCAGTCAATTTTGTGTTTCACATTATATGGGAACTGGCACATTTTTCTTGAACACATTGATATGACTCTTTTTGCATCCAGGCAGATTAGTTAATAGATCCATTACAATATCATCATCCATCTTCCTTTCACAACTCTTGCATTTCCAGCACTTGACACCTAACTTGAGAATGAAGCAAGGGAATACAATGAAGACTTTTAAGAACGAGCAGAATTAATTAAAAATTGTGGTTGGATGGGTGATGATTATACAATACTCTACAAACAAAATTTTTTTCAAATGGGGAAGACTGAACTTAATTTAGGGATACTATTGAATGAACGTAGACATGCAAGTAGACAAGGTCCACAGAATACTACAGCAACTCACCGCAGCATTAACCTAGATAATGTGATTGATTGTAGTGGTATAAAGACTGACTGGTATTCTTAAATTATGTATTGCAATACACTCCCTGAACACCTGAATTAGCCCTGGTTACCTACCAGCCCGAACTATATCCCCAACTCATTACCCACTAAGTGGGTAATTAACTGTCAGCGTTACCAACGCTTACAGGAAAATCCTAACAAATGAGTTACCTAGTGTACCGTTGGCAACGCTGCTGCAAGTCCCGGCTGTGTATGGCGAGAACCCCAATTGCTTTTTGTTCGCGTGCTGCTGGGACTTGTCCTACATCAGGTGAAATTTTGGTTATAAGCCCGACCCCTTATTTTCGTTTTTGGATTGGATAACGACTTGGACTGGTTTTGATCGCCCCCTTCTCTCCTGGATTGTTCTTTCTCCCGTTTTGACTTGGCCTGGCTTGGATTTTGAAATGGATAAAATGGATAAGACACCACCCTTGGACAACTCCTCGGCTTCCACATCTGCTTCTGCCGTGACGACGGAGATAGCTACCACTGGAGACACCGCAGCCCATCGTTCGTGCACCGCCTGCAAGAAAAGGATGAGTACCCTTAAGAACGACAGACATTCGTTGTGCATAAATTGCAGGAAGGTACAATGTAGCGTCACATTGCGATGTGACGAATGTAGGTCATGGTCGACAACACAGATGGAGGATTATCTCAAGCATAGGAAATCATTAGCTTCTAAGAGTAAACGTAAGGATTCAGCGGTAGAAACTCAGGGTTTTGACAAAGAGGCTTTAGAGTCAGAATTATTTAGGAAATTAGAAGACAAATTGTCAGCCAGCATGTCTAGTTTGTTTTCAAGTTTCATGTCAAAACTAACAGAGATAAAGGATCAGGAAAAAGTTAATAGGGACACAGAACCTAATCGCTCTTTTCAGCTCCCTGCCTGTTCCAGAATCAGCCCTAATGGGCGCTGGGGGTCATGGAGAACCGCAAACCTCAAAGGTAGGATCTACCGGCCCCGGCCGGAGCAGGCAGTGTCAGCAGCAGATTTCCCCTTTCACCCTGGTAACGTAAGTCCTAAGGTAAAATCTAATTTAGGATTGACGCAGACAGTTAGAGATAGGACGGTAGTAAAGAATCAGGAAGATAAGTTGAAGGTGCAGTCTGGAGTCAGGTGTCATTAAGGTTGCGGCTCCATTGTTGGATCCAACAGCGGTTCTTTTTCCCGCAGTAGGCTCTCTGCAACAAAAGGTTGCGAATTCGGTAGAGGATGATTCAATTTTGGTTCCTAGCTCTTCTAGTGTGGATAGGTTGGAAAGTATCCCTTTCTCTTCTTCCAAGTTTCTTCTTCCCCCTCGGGACAAACCTTCGTCCCTTTCAGAGTCCAATTCAATTGATCAATTGCTGAACATTGCAGAGTATAATGCTGATCTGTTGGGACTCTCTAAAGGCTACAGATCTTTGGTTAGAAATTGTTTTAATATTGGGTTTTCCAACATTTTTGAGCATGTCTTGAAAAATCTACCTGAATTTACAAATGATGCTTTACAGGATTATCAGGGGGGAACAGAATCGGTCTATTTTCTTTCCTTAAAATCTATGGCTTCTTCTGTATCCACGGACATCTCTTCTCCTATGGTTTCAAAATCTTCTTTGGGTTTTTCTCAACCTTCCGTTTCGGGTCATTCTTCGGGGAGACTTTCGGTTTCTTCTCTCGCTCATCCGAGCTCTCTACCGTTAACGGACTTGCCTTCGGGACAATCTTCCACAAATCATATGTTCTCTCGTCTTCCGGAGCCTGTTGCTGCGACATCTGGTAGTGCGACTGTTCCCGTGTTCAATGTTTCGGCCCCGGTAGTCTCAACAATCACTCCAGTAGCTAGGTTTTCGGGTAACCTATCATCCACAATCGCTTCGGGTTCGGCACCTCGCAGTTTCCCATGCGAAACTCCTGTGAGCTCCGGTCCGTCTGGTGCGTTCCCTACATGTATGACGTCATCGGCAGGGTCTCCGGTGGTTTCGGGAGTGTGGCTTCTTCTTCTCTCTTCCCTCCTACTGTACCTTCCTTCTCTACCTTTCCAACAGGTGTCTCTGTTCCTCCGGTTAGGACGGTTTTTGTAGGTTCGGGTTAGCAGGGGTCAACATGAGTTTTTCCCACCTTGTTCTTCTTCCGCAAATAGCGGAGTGTCTGCTGCGCGATTCCTCATCAGCATGCTTCTGTTATTCAGCCTAGTTCCGGGGTTGGCGAGTATTGCGGCTTCTCCGTTTTCTGAGGGGCGTGGTTCGCCCAGGTATGTCTGGCTCAAGCGTAGCTCCACCGTTGTTGGAGAGTGCGGGTTTTTGCGCAACCCTTCTCGGCTGCCCGGAACATTGCGGTTGATTCCCCAGGTGTGCGTCTTGCGCACTCAGGTATTTCGTGTTCGGGTTAACTGATCCAGCGTTTTCTAGGGGTCAGCCTGTCTCTGTTCCTGTCTCGACTCGGTCGGATCTTTCTGATAAGGATTTCTCTTGCGAGGAAGAGGATCCGGTACCGGAAGCCTGTTCTCCTTCAGCTTAACGAGAGCGAATACAAGCGGATGGTGGACTTCATTCATGCTCTTTACCCACAGTCCAAGGCTCCGGAAGAACCTTTTCAACCTAATCAGGCAATGTTTGAGTCACTGTTCGCGACGAAAACCAGTGGTGGCTCATGCACCAAAGAATCTAGTTTGGTTTGGCCGTGTCGAGCAGGCATTGAGGAGGCGGACGGTAGGTTAGCGGCATTAATTGGGTCGGGTAGGCAGGATTCCTCCTTACTTCCTTCTCGTAAGGGTTTTTACAAGGTTGGCGGTAACCCTTCTGCGGGTGTTAGGGTACCTCTTAATGAATCAGTGGAAGCTCTTCTATCTAGGGTCCCTTCTTCGAATCGTTTGGTTTCCGCCACGGCGAGAGAAGCGGGTATTTTGGAAGACACTTTTCGTTCTCAGTCGGAGGCTCTATCCCATTCGATGTGGATGTTATCTGGTTTAATGGGGTTCCTTAAACAGGACGGTTTTTCTCCCTCGGACCCGGTTTTGTTCGACAATCTCATCATTTCGGTGTCAATGGACTGGCTTATCAGGCAAATATATCGGCCGGTTGTAATGACCTTCTTCAGTAAGAAAAGGAGGGATTTCTTTCTGAACCATCTACCTCCGCATTATCCAGATATTCACAAAGGGCTCTGTTGAGAGCACCTTGGCGCTCAGCAACAGTCTTTTCAGGGAGGAAGATGTAGCTTCGATGGTAAATTTCGTTTCCTCTTCTTCAGCTGTCGAGTCACAGCAAGCCATGATTCGAGTGGCAGCACAGTCCTCTAGATCTCCGAGAGGTTCCAGGATGACATCTCCAGCCAAGCGGACCCGTTCCAAATCACCAACCAGGTCCCCTAAGAAAGTCCGTTTCTCATCCAAGACTTCAGCTTCTGCTTCAGATCCGAAACCTTCTGTCCTTAAGAAGGGTTTTCCGGAAGTAGGAGACACTTCCCTCGTCTGCACAGCTAGGAGGTTGCCTAGCTCCATTCTGGGAATCCTGGAAGGAGTATGGCGCGGAGAGTTGGGCAGTGGAAGTGTTAAGGAAAGGTACAGAGTCCTTTTCGTTCCCTGCCTCCTCTATCCAGCTCACTGGTTCATCTTCCCAGTTATTCCCCTTCCTCCATCAGGGGAATAGCGTTAGCAGCAGAAGTCCGAGCCCTCTGGGAAAAAGGGCATTAGAACCCGCTCCCTTCTTCCCAGGTTTTTACAGTCGGATTTTTGTGGCTCCGAAGTCGGGAGGATCTTGGAGACCCATCACATTCTTTGTGGGTATCAAGAAGTAAATAGTGTGGACTGTGAAAAGGAATATAGTGTACTGAAAATTACCCTTTTCAGGTTAAGTGATAATATTCACATGCTACTGACTTTGAGTTAGTGGTCCATCATGAACATAAATGGAATCGTTGGCTGAAAGTTTCCTATCTGTCAAAACCTTTCACACCGCTGGACTGTGGAACAGTCTCCCCAAGGATCTTGAGTGAATTAGAACTTCAAAAGTTTAAGTGAAGATACTGTGTCTCTACCCTAAAACAAATACCTTGTTGCTAATTAATTTATACCTTTATCTAATTGTTTATTATAATTTTTATTTTCTGGTAACTAAGTGTCTCTTTCTTTAATTCCTTTCAAATGAACCCCATGCTCTTTGGAAGCTTGACTTTCAAGTCAATGCCCCTGTAGCCTTGTTGCTTATGAATAGGGGTTTATCTTCTGAATAATAATAATAATAATAATAATAATAATAATAATAATAATAATAATAATAATAATAATAATAATAATAATAACATAACATTACTAACTGATGACAATTTTTAAGAATGAATGTTAAACTGTGTTTTTTTCTACAGGCTGCGTTGTGAAGCTCTGTAGTTGATTGACAGAAAAATTGCTCACATAGCTACATCAGAACTGAGCTACCAGTTGTAGTTGAACAGAATTTTCATGCAGACTTTGATATTTTATTTACTCATGGTGTGCTAGACCTTCCAGATTCCAATAAAATTAGACATATAAACAACAGGAACATATTCTCCACATAAATATAACTTTGTGTGGAAAATTTGAGAAAGATTAATTTTCTCATTCTGTATTGTACTGATGAATTATGTGTGTCAACTGTATCTGGCTTGTGTGGGTGCAGTAGATGTGGCATTGGTGGTTTCCAGGGGTGGAGCTTCATTAACTTCTGGAAGAACAGTATTTACCAATTCTTCTTTTGAAAGCATTCAAAGTATGCCTCTTGACTCTAGATCTCCACTCTGTCTTTGTACATGGTTTACAGTTGTCATGCAATAAAATACCAACAGAACAAGTCACTTTGTCCATAGTGTGCAGTTGTAACCAAAATTTATTTTTTATTGATTTTGAAATTTATTTCTAAGCATTCTTATTGTGTTGGGTAATATTTAGAGGCAAATGTCTGTAATGTATTTCATGGGATGTGTAATGTACGTTATTTTCATACCGTAATGTTATTTTGTAGATGTTTACCAGTGAGAATTAGCAATTTAACAGATTTCTGGACACTGTTGTTGACAGAATTTTAGTAGACTAACTAGGCACCAGGTGTTTTTTGTCTCATTAGTGTTCTTGTCTCCCTGTTTAAAATGCCTTTTCATACTTGAGGGGACGAAGATTGTGTGCTAAGCTGGAAAAGGGGACAAGTGGAGAGACACACCTGGTGGGGGTTCAGGCAGAAAGTGCTCAGAGCAGAGGGAACTTGAGTGAACTCTTACGTCTAACCCCATGAAAGGAGAGGTTAGCTAAAGTGAACTGTAACATCATTTGTTTCTGGAGTGTGTGCTTCAAGTTCTTGCATTTTATGAGGTGTTTGATGTTGTCCACTTTACTGAGTTTGACAAATAATTTCTTGATTAATAGTTGGATGGAGGGATGTGTGTTATTAATTGATTTTTGCAGTTCTTGGGATGTTGTGTGACTTTTTTAAAATATCAGTTTAAATTAACTTGTTCTTGTCATTTGCTTAGTGAAAGTAGGCAGGACTCTCTCTCAAGTCCTTCAGCTGGTCACTAAAAGATTCTTCCTGGATGTTTACATAAAATATGAGTACAACCAGCATTTTTCAAATTGTAAATCCTTGGCCACTCATATTAGGCATATTGGTTTTGAGAGAGAAAGTCAGTCCTGGAAACTGAACTGGTCACTTCTGCCACCATATTCTCTTGTACTTTTTGTCCTTTTCTCCAGAAGTATCAATTCTCATCACGAGAAGTTAATCTGGATGTATGCTGTAGGTATTGAAGTATCTTGATTCATTCAACTCGTGCATTAATTTTGAATCCCTTGCAAGAACAGAGAGCTTTTCCCTGTGCCTGAAATCATAGAACTCTGGTGGGGATTTATTTGCCTAAGGTCACATCTACTTGTTGTATTCCTTTATAATTTTATTCCTTCCCTTTAAAATGTGTCCTATATTTCTCTGGTTAAGACAGTTTTCCTCTCAGTATTACTGTACAGCAATATTTTTATATAACCAAATTGTATGCACAGTTTACTGAATTATCAAAAGCATTCAGAAAGCCCAACATATATTCTGAAGTGGAGGGACCCAAAATGGACATTTTCTTTGTTACTGTAACTCAATTCCAAATCTACTCTGGATGCCAGATTTCCTAATGTCTAGAAATTCTTTCTCATTGATATCACTGATCCCACACAGGAATTCCTTTTGCAGCTAATTTTGAGAAAGGTGCTTTCCTCTATTTAACTAGTCATTAGGTTTCTTTAATCCCATTGTGATCTCTAATCTGGTCTGGAGGTACTAAGATTTCTTTTGTCCTTTGTTCATGTATGATTTTTCCATATTGCTCCTGTGTAAAGATTCTCGCATTCCAAAATCCAGTCTGGGTATTTTGCTAATATCTTGGAGGATTTTCATTTTAGTGAGAGCATTACCACAGTGTAAAAGCTGTGCTCTCCATGTGTTTGTTTGTGTTCTTCTGTCATGAATATCAGTAAATTCGTTGGGAGATTTCCCTCCCCGTGTAGCGTTTGTTCCATTTCTCTTGAGCACCTTTTACTGGTCACTTTGGCAGAGATAGCTCAGAAACTTCTCATCTAAAGAAAACTTGTTCAACACTCAGTTGCCACCAGTTATAAGGTTGGTATTCTCTAGCATTCTTGCAAATGCTTCTTTGGGTGCTGTGGTCTGAAGTGCTTGCCTGCATTGGCTCACTTATTTTTAAGTATAACACGCTTAAATCTGTGTTGCTGGTATTATGTAAAATATGTGAGTGGAAAGTCTCCTGATTTGATCAATTTGTTGTCATTTTCTATTTTTGTAGATCCTATTCTTCTGACTTCTCACTTAAATCTGCTTGTTCTGATTAATAGGCAGTTTCTTCTATTCAGGAAACAAGTTGCCTTTCTGCAATTTGTGGCGATTACATATCTGCATTGTGTTTTTTATTGGTTCTTATGAGTGTAAAACTCAATTGTGTTCTTCAATCCCCCTAAGATCAAATTCATTTTATTGTGGCAAGGACAGCTGTCACTGACCATTCTCTCTCTCTCTCTCTCTCTCTCTCTCTCTCTCTCTCTCTCTCTCTCTCTCTCAGCTTCACTATGACCTTTGTTGTGAATTTTCATTTTACTGTAATGTAAGCGGTACTACCATGTAAGAAAGGGTCTCTGTGAGTTTTACAGAGATTGTAGCATCTGGACTTTTGTCTATAATATCTGATAGATACTGTTAGTGCACCTCATGTGGTGAGCTGTAGGCATTACTAAAGGGTGTTGGTTACGTAGTAGGCTAATGTTAAAACAGTAGCTGTTGGTTGGATGCAGTGATTATCATTAATTGAGTTTTACAACTGGGTCAGCTTGCTTATTTTCACCAATACTTTTATGTGCTTTGTTCTCCCATCCTTGTTTGCATGTTATTGGATTGATAGTGTGACTGGGTACTGAGAGACTGTAAATTGATCCTTTGGAATTAGTGTTGATTTTTTGTCTCCCTCACTTGCAGAGTGAATCTTCTAGCCCTGGCTGTTGCTGTTAGTTCTGTGTGAAGGTAGGGGGTTGAAAACTGACAGATGCAAGACCTGATGCATTCCTACCCTAATACAATTCTCCTGGTGTAATACTCACTTGGATGTTTATCTATTCATTTATTTTGTTCATTTATTTTTCTTTCTTAGCCAATTACCTCTTCTTTCTGCATCTCCCCACTTCCCTGTGTTTACTTCTTTCTGACAGACTCCATATTCACCAGAAGCTTGAATATCAAGTCCGCTGGCCTGGGCCTTGTTCCACAAGAATAGGTTCATCTTTTCCATAATGATGATAATACAATCAGCTGACTAGTCTGTCTGTTTGGTGGGTGGTGGTTGGAGTGTGGTGTACTTTGCTGGTTAGGCTGTTGTTTTCCCGGGACTGGAATTTTGTAAATGTTAGATTTAGGCTGAACAGGTGTGGCATCTTGGAACAGAAACCTTTCCGATGGCTGTAGAAAGTGGTGTACAGTACACAGGTTTTAGAAGACCTTATTCCTCCCATGTAAACTGAGATAGGCTTTGAGGTCTTCAAGTGATAGGTTTTGTAATTGTTCGGTGATGTACTCTAATTTTCCATTTCTGGCATATATTCTTGAGGTCCAGGTCAGGTAGCGGTTCCTGTGCAAGTGCAGCACAGCACTTATTGCTCCTGTGATTGTCGTCGAAGCCATTTTTGTATCGCTGTTAGGTGGTTGTCAATGTGTATGCCAGCCAGAATGGAAAGTTAGTGCCTATTCAGCTTACAATCTTTTGTTTGTAATGGAAGAACAGCAGATGATAGGTAACTGGTGATTGATGTGATCGATAGGACGGCATTTCAGCTCTGTTATTTTTTTTTAATCATATCTTTTTCTTTTGAAGTCGTGAGGAACTTTATACAGGTTGCCAAAGGTCCAATGCATTGTAGTCTGTCTGGTAAATACTCATTTCATAAGTTTTGTTGTTTATTGATTTTTAAGACTGTAAGCTAGGGCCAGTGTTCATTTTAACTTTGTGTCCACACTGTCCGAATGGTCATGCAGATTATTGACTCATGAGCTGCAAATGGAAAAGCCTCAGCCATTTTGAGGAGGCTGATAGGGCCTATGGTATCATTTTAGTATTGAATTGGAAGGAGCTGATTATGCTTTAGTTAAATGAAGGTCTTATGAAAGATTGTTCTTTGCATTTTCCATACTTATTGCAGGTTGATCAGGCTGAAGTTCATGGGTCTTAATGT
Organism: Macrobrachium rosenbergii; assembly: GCF_040412425.1. Lineage (NCBI taxonomy): Eukaryota > Metazoa > Arthropoda > Malacostraca > Decapoda > Palaemonidae > Macrobrachium > Macrobrachium rosenbergii. The sequence goes on along the minus strand of NC_089766.1, from coordinate 27,863,042 downwards.
TGCATTGCTTGCCTAAATGCATGATAATTTTCTGTTTTTAGTGAATGGTGTGGCTTCAAGTTTTTTGGTGCCTGATGAGTAGACAGTGAGTTTTAACGATGTAAACGACTTTTGTCTGTGTCATAGAAATATGAGTCCTTTTGAAGGCCGTGGCTGATTGGAGATTATACTAGAATGGGAGGGTGGAGTAAAGGAGTCTGTGCCAGAGCCACAGTTGAAATGTACTGCTTGTCTTTTTGCTGTATAGACCGTAGCAAAGAGTATCTACAATTCATCAGTGAAGTGTAGCTGATGCAGAGGTCAGAGCAGCTTCTATTTGAAGGGATAGAATCATTGCTAAACAGTGATTCTTAGCTAGTTACACTTCATCATATTTGAAAAACTGGCGCGTATGCCTCCATTTTAGAGGATACATATCTTGCTTTTCAGTCATTCATTTTTTTATCATTTGGTCAGCTTGCTTGTGTGCATCACTGAATGTTTTTAATGTGGTTGGTATTCCTTCCCTTATTTCATAAATATTTAATGACTACTGTAAGATGGAAGAAAATTGATCCTTTTGAATTGGTGTTGGATTTATATCTCCCACAATTTACAGGTAGTCATCTTGTCCCTAGCATTTGCTGTCAACTCTGTTTGTAGAGTTTGGGAGAAAATCATGCGACCTCTTGGTACGGCTTTAGGGGGAGAGGAATTACAGTAAATGTAGCCACAGGAATGTTATAATCAGCTGCTCAGTCTGTTTGGTGGGAACTGGCTATTGATGTCCTCTGGTAGCTTCTTGTTATGTTCTTTGCTTCAGAAGGAAGGAGTGCTGTCCTGCTTGATGTGTTTGTAGTGTGGTTGACTGGGTAGACAGTTGTTTTGTTTGTGCTCAAAATTTTCATGTCAGTTGCATGCTGTCTTCAAGTGGGGCAGCTGTGGAATCTTGAAACATAACCCTTTTCAAGGAATGCAGGAGGAAACCGACTGGTACTAGAATTTTGTAGGAGCTTGTTCTTGTGAACTGATATAGGCCTTGAGAGTCTGAAGGTCTTGTGATTCTTTAGTGATGTATGTATGTTATTTTTAGTGTGTACTCTTTGAGCCAGGTATAGTAATTTGATATCTTTGTGCAGACAGAATTGCTATGTCCATATTGTTCCAGCCATTGCCTCCAAGCAATGGTTTTTCTACACAGAATCCCAGGAGGGTGTGACTTTGTTTGCCAGACTAATTACGTAGAACTTGAGTGCTTAGCCAGAATTTTTTGCTTGCAAATGGAAGGACTGCAGATGATATGGAGCCAGTTTACAAATTGAGCAATGGGAGGGCAACTGGTCTCTGATTTCCTTGTAATCATTTTGATTTATTTATGAAGAGGTCAAGGGTGGGTAGATTTCTACAGATTGTAAAGGGCACTCTCTGGTCAGTAGTTGACTGCCATTTCATAATGTTGTTGGTATTGATTTGAAGGCCAATATTGGCACTTTCCCGAGCTAGAGCCAATTCTCATTTCATTCCAACTTCTGTGTTCATGCTGATTATTGCTACATCTGCACGTAGAAAGGTCTCAGACTTCTTTGATGAGACAGAGAGAGAGAGAGAGAGAGAGGTGCTAGATTTCCCATAAATATTCAGATGGAAGGATCTAAGGAAGCATTGGTTATGTACAAGTCATAGAGAAGATTATTCTTTATAGTTTCCACACCTGTTGCAGCTTGATTAGGTCATTGGTGTGACTTTGGATGGTTTGTGTAACTGGATGCTCATTTTTCTGGTTTGCATCTTTGTGTTGTTGTGGCTTTGGTGGTGTTTGGGGATTAAAAGGTTTCCAGCCTTCATCGCTAGACTTTGTAGTTTTTATAGCAACAGTCTCTTCTTAGGTAGTGTAGGTTAGAATGTGAGGAATAGGTTTGAAAATTGAACTTGATCTATCGGTGGAGATAAAATAAAAAAAAAAAGCTATTTTGCACTAATGCTGTTTTCAGTCTAAAGGTTTTTTGCAGCGTCCCTTCTGCCCCTAGCTGCAACCCCTTTCATTCCTTTTACTGTTCCTCCATTTATATTATCTTTTTCCATCCTGCTATCCTTAACCCTCTTTCTCCTAACAATTGTTTCAAAGTGCTTCAACTGCTTTGAGGCTTTCCTCCAGTTTCACCTTTCAATCCTACTCACTCAATTTCCTTTCCAGCACTGAATGACCTCATAGGTCCCAGTTCCTGGCCTTTGGCCTAAACTCTTTATTCCATTCCATTCTATGCAACAAATGTCTTTATAATGTATAGGTGGTCTTAGTTGGTGCAAAGGTCAGGGAGTTGCTTTCTGAGGGAGGTAACTGATTGTGTGTGTGCAAATTGATTTTCCACTTGTTCCAGTGGCAAAATTGACCAAATTAGAATAGAAGGTTATTGAACCAAAGAGGTCTTAATAGAAGGAGTTATATTAAGGGCTGATTTAGTAGAAATCTCTTCTCGGAAAGTTTGGAATTGTCGTTCCTTTATTCAGATAATTTTGTAAATGGAATGTAATGTTTGTTATGTACTAATATCCGCATTGAAGATTCTAGTACTCTGGAAAACCGATCATTTTGATACCTTGGTCATGATCTCTCGTCTTCCAGATCTAAAACTGGAATACATACACTTGCCTCTGTTCCAGCTGTGTAATTTTACATATTTTCTGTAGTATTGTATGTGTACTTTGTGTATATATAAATAGAATTCTAAAGAGAATATTTTTGTAACAGCTTTGTGTATTTTTGAGTGCTGAAAATAAAAAGGATACAGTTTTTACATTTAGTGTTTTATTAGCAATGTCAGCTGAATTATGTAGTTTTGGTCTCTAGGTTCTATGTCGGTGTATAAACAGTTTGTTTTATACGTTTTGGTAAACTTACAATAGATTTGCCTACCTGTCATTCATACAGCTTACAGTTACTGTTTGTTCTTGTACTGCAACCACAAAATTGTACAACAAGAAATACACAATAAAAATGACTAATTCAAAAGTAGATTCAAGAGGCCAAATGCTCCTTTATTGAGAATTGTAATAAAAAAAGCAAAAGTCAGTCATTGAAATGACTCTTTGGCTTGAAAGAGCTGGAAACTTGCCACAAAAATTATCTGAAACAGAGAGAGAAAAGGAAAATGAAATAGTGAGACAAATGTCTAACTATGCACAGTAATTAGAATGTTACTACATCAAAATGAAATGCTGTAACATATACATATAAGGAACAGACTGTCAGGTGTTTGATTTGTGAATCCAACCCACTAGCCTTAAGAGAAAGTAATTCATATCAAAGATCTTTGTTGGTAAAAACGAGGAGATAGAATGTAGGTGTTCCTTCCCACGCCCTAGAATATACATAACAGTTAAAAGGCCACAAACGCCGTGACTTAGAAAGTGATCTTCTTATGTCATGAAATCAATGTCTGTGGGTTTGTGGGCGTCAAGGAAGCTTTGTGTTTCTCATAGAGAATTTAGGTGACTTCCCCAAGCCACACTATGCCATGGAAATGTGATCAGGCTTTGATAAGATCGACAGAATTTGGGAAGTGGAATTCTGTACAAAGCTGTCATTTAAAACTTTGCCCACCGATGCTTGCAAATGTTGCAGACACTTTTTCAATTTGTCAAGTGAAATGAAAGTCTTCTTCCACGGAGGGAGAATCAGTTCTGAAATGCAAGAATGAATAAACATAATTGACTTTCATCAGCTTCTGGCAATAGCTTAAGTTAGGTCAACAATCCACTTACCCAAATCTTATGTTGGAAGAGAAAAACTTGAGGCAAATGAAATCTCTAACTGATGTTTGAATGTCTTTTAGAATCATATATATGCTTCAGAGAGTGCACCAGTTAAACAAATCATTTTATAATAACTAACTCTGAGGTAGAAGTGATCAGTATTTTACTTAGATTGAAAAAGGTAAATTCTTTTCGAAAATTGAAAGAATTTGGATGACCATTTTTTGATGGATTTTGTATCGGCTCTCTCTCTCTCTCTCTCTCTCTCTCTCTCTCTCTCTCTCTCTCTCTCTCTCTCTCTCTCTCTCTCTCTCTCATGCCATACTATAAGAAGTGAGTCGTGAGTGCTAGCTAGTCCCGGCGACGAAAGGCGTAGATTTACATGCTCCACAAAAGTAGAAGTCAGAGAGCAGAAATTAACAAACACACCAGAGTGCTGCACAAGCATCCTAAAAAGGATTCAAAAGCAGATACAAGCAACTGAATAAGTGATAAAACGTATCTGGAAAGGGACTCGTGATAAAGAGTGAATAGGAAAACCAAAAGAGAAGAGACCATGTGATGTGTGGATATGTCAGGAAACATCTCAGCCTCAGGATAAAACTCGGCAAAGTTAATGAACATCAGGACATCAAAACATCTTATTTCTGCCAACTTTAACTGCTTAGTAGAAATTTAGTTCACTGTGTCAAAATAACAAATGTCAAATAAAAACTCCTCGAAAAATTATGTGTTACCAATCCAGATGATTTGCAATGGCTGAAATAACAGTATAATTTACAAAAGTAGCAGAAATGTTATTACCAATCGGAAACCGCTGTTTGTTGAAGACTTCTGAGCTTAGAGAGTTGATTGACTGACTGTCTCGCTCATGGAATGGTTACCGGAATGTAGAAGTCACTCAGGTGCTGGAGAGACTGACCGGATTTAGGAAGTGGAAATCTGTCCTAACAATTGAGTCGTCATAAGAAGCTTTGGACACAGACATTTGGGAATGGAAAGTTTCAGATCACATTTTCATTTGGTAAGCAGACAGAAAAATCTGTTTCAGATGAAATTCCATTCTGAAACTGAGTGGTACGATCTCTCTCTCTCTCTCTCTCTCTCTCTCTCTCTCTCTCTCTCTCTCTCTCTCTCTCTCTCTCTCTCTCTCTTTGTTTATCAAAATGCAACCTTGGCAATACCAAAAATGTGTTGACAGATTAAACAATTAGAGGAATGAATAATAAAACACATTTGGAAGAGGATGAATTAGATATTTCGTGATAGCTCTCAAAAGGACCTTCCCCTCAGGCATTGAACAGGTTGAAATAGGTAAGATAAGGCCTACCTTCTTCTAACTGCATGAGAGAAGATTTCAAAACATTTGGTGGTTCGAGGTATATGAAGAGTTTGTGCTGTGGGTCATTAGGAAAGCAAACCTCTTGAACGCTGGTAGTTTGTGTATGACATCAGTGGTTTATAACGTGGTTATGTCATTGCAATTGTTAGGAAATGAACTAGGAGATATGGACGTTTGGAGAGTGAGGCTTCCCATACATAAAAGTCACGAGAATATGCCTAAATCTTTATTCTATAGTGGAAATAAGTTTATATTACATTCTATGAAAAAATACCTTAGATACACAGTATCTGTAATTACAGTAAATTTTAGACATAAATATTCCCATCTTAATTTACAGATACAGGAGTGATATATATAATATTTAAAAGGAATAAAAGCAGAGGCCAAGGTTTGTGGATATTTAGGAAAGAGAAAGGACTGACGAATGGTTTCCTGCGCGGACAACAGGTATACAGGTAATATTTAAGGCATATGTACTGGCTTTATTGCACTTACGAATTACAGGCCAGCATAATATACAGATACAGTAACGTGTGCATTTAATCAACCATATGGAACAAATCTGCTGACATACTCGTGTTTTAAGCAAAGATGGGTTATTTTTATCATTACTGCGCTTCATCATTTTACGCTTATCACTCACCCCAGTTCGGCAGGTGAAAGAGGTCGTATGACGTCATCGGTTTTAGCATATATCGAATCTTTATTAAGGAACTAAATACATTTTTATGATTAATTTACATTACAATATATATTATTAACTTGTTTGATATTGTTTATTTGTTATATATTAATATATATTTGAAAAGAGCTCTACAAAATCTCATTTTTGGAACAGAACCATCAGCTTGCGTCTTCAATCTTTCCGAGTGAAAAACAAGAACAAACCCTACATATATTCAAATTAATCGCCTAAAAATATGAAAATGCTTCAGATGAATAAATTAACGTATATTTTATTCATTGCATTGCTCTAAGCACGCTCTGGTGCTCATATCACTCGATGTAAAGATAAATACATTTAAGTGGTTTCCTGGCAGCACATTTACATTGACAAGGGAGGCTCAGTGGGGTGAATGAGCGTCTTTTGATTCGTTATTGTCGAAGTAATTGCCAATTACTGGAAGAAGCGAATGGAAACCGAAAGATAAATTAATTAACATGGCATTGTTATTTTAGGATAGTATTTACCGTGGGGTAATTAACATTAAGCCGTCATCTAAGGCAATTAAATAAGGCTGCCTCCCTCTACCTGTCAAAGGTCAGAGAAGCTCGAAGCTTATTTAAGCTTTTTTATTTGATTATTTTAATTAATTCCTTCCTACTCCCTAATTACGAGTAATTAACTTTATTACAGGTTAAGGTTATTTTTCGTTAGACTCCAGCCACCTCCCGCTTTATAATTTATATTTTTCTTGGGTAAATCACATCAAAACAAATGTACTATAATACATAACCTTCATGATACCTAATGGCAGAGGAAATAAGGACTTGTAAGATGGGTATACCAGCCACTTGCCCCCTCCATAACTAATACGGCAAAAATGGAACCAGCCTAGGTTATGTTAGGTTGTTATATTTCGGTTCTTTTAGTGCCCTATCATCTCTTGGCCATTTCTGCGTGTAAAACACAAAATGGTTTTTCATGCAAAAGAAATGAAGCAACTAACTACTGCTTGAAATGGCTGGCTGGAGTCTTCCGAAAAATTACCCAGGTTAATTACGATATTAATACCCCTGGCTACCCTTAATCAACCCTGGATGAGGCTGTGTGGCTAGAAGCCTTTGTGACTTAGGGCCCTTTATCTTTGAATGGCCGAGGACGTCAATTATAATTAATTACTAATAGTAATAGTCATTTATAGTAGGTAATAGTCTAATTAGTAGTAATTAATAGCAGTAGCTGAGTCCTGGTTAATTAATAGCAATTATTTAGGCTTGTTTATTTAGTTTGGCTAATATTTACCTTTGGAATTAATTAATAGTAATAGTCAAATTAATAGTCATTCATAGCAATAGCCGAGCCATGGCTAATTAATAACAATTATTTAGACATTTTCATTTATTTTGGCAAAGATTTACCTTTGGGTATTGGTGAGTGGGCATATGGGCATAGTAACAGGCCTGGGCAGAGCGATACACAAAGCAGTATTAGTACCCTAGGTCAGAGTATTCAGTATCAAAAGAATTCCAGGACAATTTTGGAGTAATTTTGGGCAGTTTTGCTTGAGGTTTGGTCTTGTAAACTTAGGCCTCGTCTATAGGCTATTTTTGTCATTTCAAAGCCTAAATTGTCTAATTATCAATAATTAAGTCTTATTAGGGTACTGGTAGGCTGGGTTTGAATGTTGGACCACTAGGATATGACCTTGGGATTCTGCAGGATTTCTAGCTATTTAGCACATTATATTCAAGGATGTTTTGGTTTTAATTGACAGACAAATGCTCGTTATGTCGCGTGTCCTGTATATGGAAGTATCCAGCTTATAATCTATAAACTTTAAGTTAAAAGTCATATTAATGTATTTATCATATGATTTTGATATGACATTTTAACTTAAAAGTTTATAGGCTATATAGATACATCCAATTGCAAGTTAGTTAAGTTGCTACCCTGTATATGGAAGTATCAGCCTATAACCTATGGCTTTTAGAGTTAATTCGTCAAGATATTTATCTTTTGTACATGTGTTGTTTTCAATTTCAGCTGACTAGCTTGGTATTAGTTTTGTCAGTGGTAAAAAAAGGTTATGTTGCTAATTACTAATGGTTTATTGCCTCATAGCAGCTGTATAACCTAGAGTGCGCTATGCAGTTTTGCGATCAGACTTTTTGTCATGTGATTTGTGTCGATCACCTTTTTAAAATGGTGTGTACAAATTCATTTTTACAGACACCACATACTTCAGGACCTTCAGTTGTTTAGCTTTTAAGTCATTTCTATGCATCCATAAGAGACAGTTTAATACAGTTCAAGGGATTTGATAGATTGGCCATCTGACTTTACTTTCTAAAACAATGACCGTGTTATAATATTGATGCCACAGCCTGCTAACAAAAAGCTTTTTGTTCTGTCACTAAATTCAGATACAACATTTGATAAGTTATTAAACACAGCATAGATAAGAACTTGCCCATAGCAAAACCATTAAGTGATCTATTATTTCATATATATCCATCTGAGATAACCAGTTATAAACATTGTCAAAAAAGTTTTTATAAAACATTTGGTTAAGCAGGATGTACCATATTGCTTTGATAGTAAATTAAGATAGCAAAATCAGGAAGTCCAAATACTTGTAGTGCTAGAAATTCAGAATTGCAAATAAACAAATTAGGTCAGGTTTTTGCTAGGTAGTACGTAAGAGTAAGTTTAAGACCTCAGGTTTGTTAGCTGTGAAAAATGAATTAATTTAAGATTTGTCCAGGTGGGCTAATTGTAAAATTTGTAAAATTATTATTGTGATGTAAACTTCATTCTGTTTGTATGAAATCAATCAGTTCATTTTTGATTAGCACGCTTACGAAAAACAATAAACCTTGTCAGATTTTTTAGGAAATAAGAGTACTGTATATTGTGATCAGATACAACTTGGACTGTGTCAAATGGATTTTGTAGATGTATTGAAATGACTTAAAATTCGGTGATAACGACTGTAGCAAAAGGACCTTACTGCTGTTTCAACCAGGAAGATCGATGTTGAGAAAGCCAGTATACTGTATTCGGCCTTCGCAAACGGACAGAACTCATCTATTGAAATTAGTAAGTTTATGAATATTATGAACTTTGTTTCTTATCTGAACTTTGTTTCAGTCTTTGAAAACAGGTCATTAATCATATTCAAAATAAGGGGTCAACACAATTGCAAAAGTATATTATTGGATATGTTGGTTGTCAGTGTTTATGAATGCTGTCTGTCCGATTTTATATATTTCATATATAGAAGATGGGAATAAGTCAGTAAGGTTTATTCAGTACTGAATATGCTGTACCCTCCAGAAGTGTCAGATTAACTAATATATAAGTGACCAGGGTTAGGAACTGTATCTTTAGAGTAACTTTTTGAACTTTAGCCTGTAGAAAATGCTATATCAAATCTAGAAGAGGGTCGATTCCACTAGGATTTGCATATTTGGTCGTCTCGTAGACAATTAGGTGATTGGATCTTGATTAGCATTTGAAGGCAGATATTCTCGACAGGTGGCACTATACAGAGACTGTTATAAGTTCCAACCATTAAAAATAATGTGGTTCTATATAAATTCTGCAAATTAGTGTCTCAAACAGTATTGTGTTAAAAATAATGCAGTTTTATATAAATTCTGCAAAAAAAATGTCTCAAACAGTATTGTGTTTGTTGTATTTTGGGGAAATAACTTTCTGAAACTGTCAGATATTGTGTCAAGTATCTCTCGTTCTCTCGCTCTCTCTCTTTTAGTCCCAAATACCTTCTTTGTTGAAGCCCCAAAAACAGTCTTTGCATTCCAGTAATACTACAGCATGATTGTAAATTATATGCATATTCATTCCATGTCCTAATTACAAGGAATTTATGGCTGTTTCAGGAGTCTTCAGCTGCAACTATGAATTCCTTTTGCTGTACACTTAGTTCTAGTCTCTCTTGCGTGTTCCACCCTCTTCTAACAGGTTTTTCTTGGTGCAACTGTGAGATTTGCATCTAGTTTCACCTTTAAAATTGGAACCTCAGAACTTCAAGGGAAGGTGCAATGCTTTCTACCCTAAAGCAGTTCTGCTTGTATTTTGTCATTTAATGACATTTTTATCTTTATTTATTATTAGGTTAATAATTTATTTTTTCTTTTCTAATTTATTTCCTCTTTTTGTATTTCCTGTTGCCTTCTTCTGTTGCTGCTTTCAAATGAGCACCGTATTCCTTGAAAGGTTGAATTTCAAGTCAATGGCTCCTCTGGGATTTTAAGAGAAGGGTTCTTCATCTTCTGAATATTTTTTAATTATAATAAGGGTGAAACAAATCTACAGTTATGTATATGTACATATATTTAAAGACAAATCTGTACAGAAAGCTTTCGGGAAGCCATTCGATTCCCCTTTTCAATCTGGTTGAAAAGTGGAATGGAACAGTTCCCCAAGAGCTTTGTCTGTAATTATATGCACAGTACATATACATAACTGTGGCTTTGTTTCACCATTTCAAGACCCATGCTGCTATGGGTATTTTTTAAATAATAACTTGTAATGATAATTTACTCTCAATTTCCCTTTTAGCACTGAATGACCTCAGTTCCCATTGCTTGGCAATTGGCCAAATTTTATATTCCTGTTCCCCCACAAACAGATTTTCTCTGAGAATTAGGAACAAGAAAGTACAGAGAAATATTGCTGTGTTGAATCTTGGAAGAGTTCCTCAGAACAGCAGAAGCTTACTCTTCAGTATTGTTCAACATGAATGTGCCACCATAGGGGTATAGTGCCATCAGTGCACTGTAGGGATCACTCGAGGTTCTTTGCATTCCTCTTAGTGTACCTCCGTTCATATTCCTGTTCTTCCACCTTACTTTTCTATATATCTGCTTAATTACAATTTTGCATTCCAACGGGGTGTACGCTGCATTCCTTGCTTGGGTTGGAAAACAGAACCCAAGCAGGCTTGAATAGTGAAGGCTGAAATATGAACAGAGAACTACCGCAAGAAGAATACCAGAAGACCCTCGATGATCCCTGATGCACTGATGGCACTATATGTGGCGTCATGTTGGTGGCCTGAAAGTAAGCCTGCTGTTCCTGAGTGTCCAACACAGCCTTCTGTGCTCTTAATTCTCGGAAAATCTGTTTGTGAAGGAGTTGAGAATAAAAAATTTGACCCAGTGCCAAGCTGGCTCAGGAACTAGTCACTAAATGCAAAAGTAGCTCATTACAAGTTATTATTTAAAAATGCCCATGGCAACGTAATTTCTTTAAATATTGAGAGCACAAGCCTGTATATGTACTGTACTTATATAGTACAGACAAAATGTGAAGGCTGAGCCCTTTTTCAACCAGATTGAGAGAGAGAATCAAATGACTTCAACTTTGCAACCTGAATTTATATTTTGATATATGTGCATATACATAACTGTGGTTGTCTACTTATATGCTGGTAAAATATTCGGAAGATGAACACTATATCATCCCGGAAACCATTGACTTGAAATTCGACCTTTCGGAAATACAAATAACTCATTGAAAACGGCTGTGAAAGAAGACAAGAAAGCGAGAATAAGTAGAAAGAAAAATAAATTAACTAATAATATAAATAAGAGATAAAAGGCGTAGTTGATATTAAAACCAAGCAGGCTGCAAGTGGCTGTGCACCTTCCACTGAAGTTCTGAGGTTCAATGAGTGACTGAGCAGGCCCTGAAAAACAGGTAGAAGTGTACAACAGCAGAAATTTGGAGGCCAAAAGGGAAGAGATTTACTGAGCTCCTGGCTGGCACCATAAGTGCCCAGCAGTCTAGGAGCATGGAATAGTGTACATATAATTTACAGATAAATGCTGTATGTTACTAGTACAGGCTATTACTGAAAATGACTGAACTAAGAAAACGAAGGCTGGGCCTGACACAACTATCTGTTTAATTTCAAAGGTATTTCTAACTACAACAAACACACTGTTGAGACATTTTTGCGAACCTGTAAGGCTGCATTATTTTAACACAATGCTGTTGAAGACACTAATTGCAGAGATTTATATAAACCGCATTATTTTAATGGTTGGGTTCTCAAACGATCTGTATATTTGTCGAAGGCTTATCTGCCTTCAAGTAATCAGATCAATCACTAATTATCTTACGGTTTTACGACAAATATGCAAATCTGAGTCGACTTCCTCTTCATTTGACGCGGCATTTCTGAGCTAAAGTTCAAAGGATTGCTAGATACGGTTCAACCCTGGTCGCTTATATTAGTTAATCTGATAACACAGGAGTACGGCACTATTCAGTACTGATAAACGCTGACTTATTCCCCATGTACTATATGAAATATGTAAAAATCGGACGAACAACATTCATAACAATGACGACAACTAGTGTACGTCAGTAATATACTTTGCAATTGTGCTGACCTGTGATGTGTTTGTTTTCGTCAAACAAAAGTTCAGACAAACAAGTTCATAATAATGTAAACACAGCTCAATAGATGATTCTGTACTCATTGCAGGCCAAACTTATTTCTCAGCATCATCTTCTGGTGGTATGATGGTCTTACAGATCGACCCTCACCAGGCCACAAATGCATTTCAATCTCACATCTACAAATTTCATTGACACAGTCCCAGAGGTGTAATCACTGGCTGCTACAGTACTCTTATTTCTAAAAATATGACTAAAGTGTATTTTCAGTTATCACTCATACAGGCACTGAAGGCAGGACATCATTAACACACTTTACAATTACAGTAACCACCTGACAGATTTTAAGTGTACAGCAGCTAAACACAGTGCTAAACTTACTCTTTGTACTACTAACGAAACCTGACTATTTGTTGTTGCAATTCTAATTTAATGGCTGGTTTTTTTTGATTTCTTTATCTTGAGCCCACTGTCAAGAAATATTGCATCTGCTGTAAATGTTTAAGGCATGATACTGGATCTCAGATGGATATATGTATGAAATAATAGATCACTTAATGAACTTTGCTATAGTGAGTGTAATAACTTTGTGTTTATAACTTATCAAATGTTGTATCTATTGATGACAGAGAATGAAAAAGCTTTACGAACTGTGGCATCAATATTACCAACATGACTACTGTTTTAGAAAGTGAGATCAGATAACCAATCGTAATCACTGAACTGTATTAAACTGTCTATAGATGCCTTAAGCAAAGAAGAATCTAATGTGATTGTCTGTAAATAGTCTACGTATCTTTTATTTTAAAAAAATTCATTTTACAATCGTACGAATAAAAAATATTTCGATCTGCAAACCTGCAGCACTAATTCCTCAATTCCCCGGCGCTGTAAAAAATCCGTGAAAATGACAACAAATATATTCTTTTTTGCAACTGAATCGGCGAAACAGAAAGGCGCACAACTATAATCAAAATAATATCTTGACGTGACTTTAACAAGCTCATAGATATAGGCTGGACTCTTTTCCATGCTCACGGAAGCAGCAGCAACTAGCTTTACTGCATTGAAATGTGTGCAACCTATAACTATAAATTTTAAGTTAGGGAATCATGTCAAAATCATAGACATATATTAACCATGACACAACAAACCTGATATACGCTGAACATCTGCTGCCGAAACAGCTGCTTTAACAGCATTCCTCCGATTAAAACAACTGCAACAAACTATGCAAATCGTTCACTGTGTTAAATCAGTAACTACCAACAATAGACAATTACTAATTGAACAATTTGGGCTTTAAGTGTTAATATAGAACAGCTAAGACTATATGACCAGAGACTAAAACTGCTCCCATCGTCTTGTCTTAGTAGCCAGGCTGCTACTGCTTTGACCAGATCACTGCCCAGGCCTGTTATGCTGCTCTTGCTCTGGCTGCAAGATGGAAACTGCTTGAAATAATAGTAGTAAAATATTGATGACAAATATATAATGACTATTAATTTGACTATTATATTAATTAATTCCAAAGGCAAATATTGGCAAACTATAAACAAACTAATATTGCTGATGACAACCGGGACTTCGGCTACTGTCAATTACTAATTTAGGCTAGCCCACTATACTATATTAGACAGTATATTAAGCATCTCATGTTCAAAATAAAGAACCTAATCTGAAACTCTGTACATTTAAATAAAGTAGAGTAATGTATTGTTATTACAGAGGCCTCAGAGACTCAATAACCATTCCCAAGTGCCAACAACATTTTGCATGAAAGAAGCCATTTCAATTTTCATGCTGAGAAGAAAACTATTAGGTAATAAACACAAAAATACCAACTAGCAAACTTAAGAATTCCTGGTACAATTATACTAGTTTTTTTTTTTTTTTTTCTGCCTACTGACAGGCTACATTTGCGAAAGGTGAGAAAAGTATTTTGTTTTGATGTGTTGAAAAATAAATTGCGTTCTAACAGCTGGTAGTCAAAGTAGGAAGAATGGTAAAATGTCCCTACGCTAAGCGCAAATAGCTTCGAGCTTCTCATTACTGACGAAACGAGGCAGCCGCGAGCATGAATGTTGGCTTAATATTACCCCGCGACAAATGTTATCTACTAATGCCATGTGTATCTTTCAGTTTCCTTCTGAGTGAAAGCATTGCTAAATGTAACAATCCAAGAACGCTCCTGTCAATAACAAAAATTGCCGAAGCTGCACAGAATATGCTTATTACGCTCGGTATCGCGCTATATGGCAAAAGCGCGTAACGCGCAATGACAAACCGACCGACTATTCATTCGGCGCATTTCATGGCTTTAAACGACAACGAACATATGAGTTTTGTTTCGTTCACTCGGCGGAGCAGGCCGTATTCTTGTTCCAAAAATGAAGTTTTATCTTTCAAAATGTATATTAATATATAACAAATGAAACAATAACTCAGCGAAATTAATAATACCATAGCAATGAAGTAATCATGAAAATGTATTTGTGACATGCTTAAGGCAGCGAATCATCGACACCTTTCACCTGCCGAGGCTGAGGTGATGACTGGCGAAAACAAAATGATGAAGCATGATAAAAATAACCCATCTTTACCCAAAACGGTATATTAACGGTGTTTCCCATGGTGATTTAGCCACACGTTGCTATATGCGTATATGCTGGCCTGTAATTCTTTATGAAGCAAGCCGTACATATGCTACAAATGTTACCTGTGACCTTGCTGGCGAAAACAAAAACACCGATCGTCGGTGCACAATACAAATATCCAAACGTTCATTCCCCTTTTAAATATATATGTCACCTGTATCTGTATGAGACAGATAGATATTGCTAATACTTTACTAGTGTTACAGACAGTGTGAACATTCACATTTTTCATGAAATGTGACAGCAAACTTAACCCTACAGTACAGTAGAGGAAGATTTATACATATTCTCGTGACTTTGATGTGTAGATACCTCCAAACGTCATAACCAGTTCATTCCTATTTAATTAATGACATGACTTACATTGTTATAACCATTCTGTTCTTATGTTCAGGGTTTCTTTCGACCGCCAGCACTAAAACTTTCATGTATACTCGAACCGCAAATGTTTAATCTTCTCATGCGGTGAAAAAAGTCTTATCTTACCTGGCTCAGCTTTGTTCAACTCCTGAAGAGAAAGATCACTATCTAGTATCTAATTCATCTCTTCCAAATGTGTTTGTATTCATTCACTAATTATTTAATCTGTCAACACGACACAAAAATGCTGGCCTGATAAAAGATGATTGCACGTGAACAAAAATGCTTTGTGGCTGACTAAGCTTAACACTTGTTCACGCCAGATCACACACGAAGAGAGAGAGAGAGAGAGAGAGACAGTGCCGCTGGTTTCAGTTTGCTAAATACTGAATGTTTTCAGCTCTGCCGCAATGAAAATAAAGATTTCGAAAACTCATTTTAAGCTGTCTGTGATGCTATGACGACTCCAGTGACAGGACAATTTCCATACTGCATCCCATCATTCTGCAACACCGTGGCTGCTCATGAGTGAACAGTCAGTCAATCACTCTACCTAGCTCAGCACCGGCAAGCAACTTGGTTTCAATTAGTAACTGGCTGACTGCTACTTTGCAAGGCCACTGATATTTCAATTGCAAATCATTCATATTCTTCGAGGAAGTTTTGTTGATATTTGTTTTTTGAACTGAAATGAACAAGAATTCTCACTACAAGATTGAGAAGTTGGCAGAAAATCTGATGTTGCATTATTTATAAGTTACAGCTGGTCTGACTATCCACACATCTTTAGTTTTTCTATTCACTCTTTATCACAGAGTCGTTTATCATATTCAGTGCTGTATCTGCTGAGCTCTTTTAGATAGCATGCGCACTCTGTGTATTTGCCTGCACTCTGATCACTTTGTGAACATAATCTGGATTACCAGCCCAACATGACTCTACTTTCTTGTAATTGTGTGAGAAGAGAGAGGAAGAGAGAGAAGAGAGGAAGGAAGGAGAGAGGAGGAGAGGAGAGAGGAAGAGAGAAACCATCCATCAAAGGTCATCCAGAACTAACTCCAGTTTTCATTGCCTTTTCGACTCTGAAGCAAAAATGCTGGTTCACTATAGTTAGTTGATTATAGTAGTTCAACAGACTTATCTGGCTGTATGTGTTTACAAAAGACATTCCAGCATCGTGGGAGCTAGGCTGCCAGAATTTCTTGCTGGAATTTGGGGAAGTGGATTGTTGACTGGCAAGCTATTGCCAGAAGCGAAGGCAGTACTAAATCTTGCATTTCAGGCTGGTCTCCCTCGTGGAAGAAAGACATTTCATGACAGAATTGTCTGCAACATTACAGGCGTCAGTGGAAGCAAGGATTTTTAGTGACGACTTCTCTAAATGCGTCGTCAAGAAAGCCTGATCACATTTCAGTGGCGTAGTGTGGCTTGGGAGGTGCCTACTATGAGAAACACCAAAGCTTCGCCAACGCCCTGAGCCCTGAACATGATTTCTTGACATGAAAGTCGCTGAGTCACGGCATTGACTGCACAACTGTTATGTACAGGGTGAGGGAAGAGTTTTACCATTCACTGTCTCCTCGTTTCAACAAAGATGCTTTGATATGAACACTCTCTTAAAACTGGTGAGTTAGTTCACAAATCAGAAACACCTGACGTCTGTTCATATATGCTGTATTTTTGGCATTTCATTTGATGTGGCCTTAGACATTTGTCTTTCACTATTTCCATTTCCTTTCTCTCTCAGGCTCGAATGATTTGCGGCAAGTTCAAGCCGAAGTGACTCGATGTTGACTTTGCACTTATGCAATTCTCAGTAGAAGGCATTTGGCCTCTTGAATCTTTGGTGGTCATGCAGTGTGTGATCTATTGGACGGCCTGTTTGTGGTTGCGACTGGAAACAAACGTGGCTAACTGAAAGCCTATGTGAAGTAACAGTATTAAATCATAAAATTTAAAACGTGTAAACAAACTGTTTATACACATTGTAAGCTGGGGACAAAGCTGGCATTAACTAATAAACGCAAATCGTGCTCAAAAAACACACAAAGCATTCTACTTGATTTCAAGTGCAGGCGATACTGTATCGTTACAGTATCAACAAGCCACGGCTGGGACAGAGAACAGCGCACTGTGTTCAGTTTAGATGAAGACGAGATCGGCAGGCGTCAAAAAGCGATCGGTTTTCGAAACTTCGTCAATGCCGAATGACAATTACATAACAAGCATTACATTCCATTACAAGGTGTCTGGATAAGTTTAACAATTAAACTTTCAGTTTCTGGAGTGGCCTTGTGCTAATAAACTGCTATTGGACATACTTTAGTTCAATAACCTTCTATTCTATTTGGTCAATTTCTGCCTAGCTGAGTGTTACGACTCCCTCAGCTAACTCTGACAGCTTAAGACACTATATTATGAACATTTATTTATGGGAGATGAACTTTAGCCAAAGGCTATGTCAGTAACTGAAGTGGTGGTAAGAGACGAAGGTGAAGCACTGGAGAGCCTCAAGCTTTTGGACGAGCGCTAATTGTTGGGAGAAAGGCAGAATAACGAGATGAAAAGACAAATGGAGGTATTAAAAATGAATGGGGTTACCTTGGGAAGCAAAACATAACATTGAATACAGGTAACTTTTTATTTTATCACCGATAGATATCAGTTCATTTTCAAACTACACATTTGCTACTAAACTACAAATCCTAACGTGAAACAAGCTAATCCCCAAGCTACCACTTCTAACACCTACCAAACGAAAATAGTATCATTACCAATGACTAATCAGCTTTACTATTAGTGTAAGCTGCACAAGTAATCTTCTATAATATGCATAACAATAACTCTCTTAAGCTCCTTCCATCTGATGTTATGAAATCTACTCTCTCTCTCTCTGCAATATAAATAAAGGAAATTGAGACACTGCAAATGCAGATGGCAATAATCAGCATGAACACGAAGTTGGATGAAATGAGGTGGCTCTAGCTCAGAGTGCATGTGGCCCTTCAAATCAGCCTGTAACATTGTAAAATGGCAGTCAACTACTTGACCAGAGTGCCCACTTTACAATCTGTAAGTACCCCCCACCCTTGACCTCTTCATAAATAAATCAAAATGATTAAAAGGAAATCAGAGACCAATTGCCCTCCCATTGCTCAATTTGTAAACTGGCTCCATATCATCTGCAGTCCTTCCATTTGCAAGCAAAAAATTCTGGCTAAGCACTCAAGTTGTACGTAATTAGTCTGGCAAACAAAGTCACACCCTCCTGGGATTCTGTGTAGAAAAACCGTGGCTTGGAGGACAATGGCTGGAACAATATGGGCATAGCAATTCTGTCTGCACAAAGATATCAAATTCTTATACCTGGCTCAAAAATTTGCAAAAATAACATACATACATCACTAAGAATCACAAGACCTTCAGACTCTCAGGTCTATATCAGTTCCACAGAACAAGCTCCTACAAAATTCTAGTACAGTCAGTTTCTCCTGCATTCCTTGAAAAGAAGTTATGTTTCAAAGATTCCACAGCTGCTTTATTTAGAGCAGCATGCAACTGACATGAAAATTTTGAGCCTGTTAAACAACTGTCTACAGTCAACCACACTACAAACATCAAGCAGGGACAGCACTCCTTCCTTCTGAAGCAAGAACATAACAGAAGCTGCCAGAGGACAACGAGTTCCACCAAACAGACCCCAGGCAGCTGATTCTCTTTTATTCACTGTGTACCATTTACTGTAAATTCTCCCTAAAAATTTCCAAGAGGCTGTACAATTTTCCCCAAACCTACAAACAGAGCTGACAGCAAATGCCAGGACAAGATGATCACTCAGCAATTAAGGGGAGATATAAATCAACACTAATTCAAAAGGATCAATTTCATCTACCTCAGTAGTCATTAAATACTACGGAAATAAGGAAGGAATACCAACCACATTAAAACATTCAGTGATGCATACAAGCTGACCAAATGATAAAAATGAATGACTGAAAAGCAAGATATATCCCCTAAAATGGATGGCTATCAGTAGCCAGTTTTTCAAATATGATTAGAAGTGTAACTAAAGCTGGTTAACTACTGTTTAGCAATGATTTCCATCCCTTCAACAGAAGCTGCCTGACCTCTGCATAATGAATACTGATGGTGTAAGTACTTCACCATGGTCTATACAGCAAAAGACAGAACAGTGTTATTTCAACTGTGGTCTTGCAACATGACTCCTTTACTTCCACCTCTCATTCTAGTATAATCTCCGCAAATCTGCCACGGCCTAAAAAGAGACTATTTCTATGACACAGACAAAAGTCAAGCCATGAATGTTAAAAACTCACTGTCTACTCATCAGGCACCAAAAAACTTGAAGCCACACCATTCACTAAAAACAGAAAATTATCATGCATTTAGGCAAGCAATGCAACATTAAGACCCATGAACTTCAGCCTGATCAACCTGCAATAAGTATGGAAATACAAAGACAATCTTTGCCAAACCTTCATTAACTAAGCATAATCAGCCTTCAGTTCTCAATACTAAATGATACCAGGCCTATCAACCTCCTCAAAATGGCTGAGGCTTTACTGTCTGCAGCTCACGAGTCAATAATCTGCATGACCATTCGGACAGTGCCAGACTGGATTAAAATAGACACTGGCTAAGCACAATCTTAAATCAGCCAACAACAAAACTTATGAAATGAGTATTTACCAGACAGACTACAAATGCATTGGACTCCACAGCTTTGGCTTCATATAAAGTTCTCCGGCTGAAAGAAAAGATATGATTAAAAAAAATATGGGCTGATACGTCCTATCGATCATCAATCACCAGTTACCTATCATCTGCTGTTCTTCCATTACAAACAAAGGTTATGAGATAGCACTAACTTTCCACGTCTGCTGGCATACACATTGACAATACTATGCCAGCGATACAAAGCAAGCCTAAACGACAATCACAGAGACAATAGCAGGCAAAGTTGCACTTGCTATGCTGAGAATCAAGTTACACAACCTGACCTCAGAATATATACCAGAAATGCAGTAATTACAGTACATCACTGAACAATTGCAAAACCTTATCTTGAAGACCCTCCAGCCTATCTCCCAGTTTACATGGAGAATAAGATCCACGCGAGTCCCGGATGCCACCTGTTCAGCCTAAGTCGCATTTTGAATTCCAGTCCGGGAAAACAACAGCCTAACCAGCAAAGTACACCACACTCCAACCACCACCCACCAAACAGACTAATCAGCTGATTGTATTATCATCATTATGGAAAAGATGAACCTATTCTTGTGGAACAAGCCCCCAGGGGCCACGGACTTGATATTCAAGCTTCTATGGAATATGGAGTTCGTCAGAAAGAAGTAACACAGGAAGTGGAATGCAGAAAGAAGGAATTACTTATTAAGAAAAGAAAAATAAAATAACAAATAAATAGACAAATAAACATCCAAGTTTAACATTCAAACACCAGGAGGAATTGTATTAGAGGTAGAGATGCATTGTATCTTTTAAATAACAGTTTTCAACCTACCCTTCTACTAGAACCCAGCCAACAGCCAGGGCTAGAAGATTCACTCTGCAAGTAGAGGTTAAAAATCAACACTAATTCAAGGATCAATTTACAGTCTCTCAGCTACCCAGTCCTATCAATCCAATAACATGCAAACAGGATGGGAGAACAAAGCACTAAAGTATTGGTGAAAATAAACAGAAGCTGACCCAGTTGTAAAAACTCAATTAATGATAATCACTGCATCCAACCAACAGCTACTGTTTTAACATTAGCCTACTACGTAACCAACACCCTTTAGTAATGCCTACAGTACACCACATGAGGTGCACTAACAGTACTATCAGATATTATAGACAAAAAAGTCCAGATGCTACAATTCTGTAAAATCACAGAAAGGCCTTTCTTACATGGTAGTGACTGCTTATATTACAGTAAAATGAAAATTCACAAACAAAGGTCATAGTGAAGCTGAGAGAGAGAGAGAGAGAGAGAGAGAGAGAGGAGAGAGAGAATGGGTCAGTGACAGCTGTCCTTGCCACAATAAAATGAATTTGATCTTAGGTGGATTGAAGAACACAATTGAGTTTTACACTCATAAGAGAATCAAATAAAACACAACAAGGCATATGTAATCAGGCCACAAATTGCAGAAAGGTGCAACTTGTTTCCTTTGAAGAAGAAAAAACTGCCTATTAATCAAACAAGTAGATTTATGAGAAACAAAGAAGAAACAGGATCCATAAAAAATAAAATGACTTAACAAATTGGTCAATCAAACTTTCCACTCACATATTTTACATAATAGCCTACCAGCCTTTGGATTTAAGCGTGTTATACTTAAAATAAGTGGTGATGCAGGCAAGCACTTTGAACCACAGCACAAGAAGGCATTTGCGAATGCTGAAATATCAACCTTAGCTAGAGGCAAAAGAACAAGCTTTGTGACAGAAGTTTCTGAGCCAACTCTGCCAAAATGACCAGTGAAAGGTGCTCAGGAGAAATGGAACAAACGCCACACAGGGAGGGAAATCTCCCAACGAATTTACTGATATTCATGACAGAAGTACACAAACAAACACATGGAGCACACAGCTTTTACACACTGGTAATGCTCTCATTCAAATGAAATCCCTCCACGATATTAGCAAAATACAGAATTAGTTTTGAATACAGAATCACACAAAAGCAATATGGAAAAATCAAAGGCTGTATGAGGCAAAAGGACAAAAAGAAATCTTGTATGCAATTTCCAGACCAGATTAGAGATCACAAGCAATGTGATTAAAGAAACCTAATGACTAGTTAACAGAGGAAAGCACCTTTCAAAATTAATGCAAAAGGAATTCCCAGTGGATCGAAGTATGTCAACAGGAAAGAATTTCTGACATTAGTGGAAATCACATCCAGACAGATTCTGGGAACTGAGTTGTATAAAGTACCAAAGAAAATGTCCATTTTGGGCCCCTCCACTCTCGTGGCTATATGTTGGGCTTTCTGAATTATTTCTTGATAATTCAGTAAACTGTGCATACACCTATTATATGTAAAAATACGCTGTACAGTGCTGCAGGAAACTGTCTAACTAGAGAAATATAGGACACATTTTAAGGGAAGGAATAACGTTCTTCAGAAAAGGAACAATAAATGCTAGGATGTGACCCCTGCCAAATAAAATCCTTCCTGAAAATTTATGATTTCAGGCACAGGGGAAAAAGCTCTGTTCTTGAGGATTCAAAATTACCTAACGAGTTGAATAAGATAGAATACTTCAATACCTGTTATTAGAAGGTCTATAATGAACCTCTGATGAGAATTGTTACTTCTGGAGAAAAGGACAAGAGTACAAGAGAATATGGTGGCATTGGTAGTTCAGTTTCCAGACTGACTTTCTCTCTGAAAACATTATACTATGAGTGGCCAAGGATTTACAATTTGAAAAATGCTAGTTTGTACTCATATTTTAATATGGCTGTCAGCAAGGAAGAATCTTTTAGTGACAGCTGAAGGACTTGAGAAAGTCCTGCCTATTTTCTTACAAGTAAAATATTAAGTTGAATAAACTTCAGTCTGATATTTCAAAATAAAACAGTGGCATGTAAAAGTCCCTACATAGACCTCACATAAGCTGACAGCGCCATGCAATATCCTCCAACCCCAACTTTAATCAGAATTATTTGTCCAAACCTCAGTAAGTGGACCTTTATCAAACACCATAAATGCAAGAACTTGAAGCCCACCTCCAGGAAGCAAATGATGTTACAGTTCACTTTAGCTAACCTCTACTTTCATGGGTTAGACGTAAGAGTTCCACTCAGTTCCTCTGCTCCTGAGCTTTTTCTGAACCTTCCCCACCAGGTGTCTCTCCACTTTGCCCCCTTTTCCAGCTTAGCACACAATCTTCGTCCCCTCAAGTATGAAAAGGCATTTTAAACAGGGAGACAAGAACACTAATGAGACAAAATAAAACGACCTGGTGTCACTTGTACAGTTCACTAAAATTCTGTCAACAACAGTGTCCAGAAATCTGTTAAATTGCTAATTCTCACTGGCAAACATCTACAAAATAACATTACGGTATGAAAATAACATTACATTACATCCAATGAATACACTACAGACATTGCATAAATATTTTAACACAATAAGAGTGCTTGAAATAAATTTCAAAATCAATAAAATAAATTTTTGGTTCTGGAAATGCAATATGGGACAGTGACTCTATTTCTGTTGTTATTTTTATTGCATAAAACATTATGACTTTGCAATAAAAATTCTCCAGAGTCAGAAACTTCTTTGAATGCTTTCAAGATTATGATAGGTGTTCGCTAAAGTTAATGAAGTCTACCCCTTGAAATCCATCAATGCCACATCCTACTTTCACACAAAGCTAAATTTTCAGTTTGACTAATGCAGTGTCATCATTCAATACAGAATGAAAAATTAATCTTTCGAATTCTTCCACAAGTTATGTTGTGTGAAATATGTTCCCTGTTGTTGTCTAATTTTATTGGAATCTGGAGAATCAGTTAGTGAGTAAATAAAAACATTTTCAAGTCTAATTTTGAAAATTCCCTCGTTCAACTACAACTGGTGGTAGCTCAGTTCTGATGTAGCTGCGTGGAGCAATTTTTCTATCAATCATCAACTACAGGAGTCAGCTAACGCAGCCTGTAGAAAAAAAACACAGTTTAACATTCATTCTGCAAAATCAGTCACTTGAAGCTGGTGCAACGTTATTATTATTATTATTATTATTATTATTATTATTATTATTATTATTATTATTATTATTATTATTATTATTATTCAGAAGATAAACACCTATTCATAAGCAACAAGCCTACAGGGGCATTGACTTGAAATTCAAGCTTCAAGAGCATGGGGTTCATTGGAAGGAATTAAAGAAAGAGACATCAGTTATCAGAAAAAGAAAAAAATTATAATAAACAATTAGATAAAGACTTGCCCTCTACAGTGAGACAATGAAGACTGTCTGTCAGTAGAAAGCTAAGGAGAATTCACCAATGACTAACAATTGAGAGGTCAGTCAAAATCAGCCAAGGAAGCCATCAAGCCAGCCATTACTCAGGTGCTTTACTCCTCAGGAATATGGATCAGTCTGACAGAGTCAAAGTGTCAGCAGTAATTGTTATCAACCTCCCATAGCATGAAGTAACGCGTAAGTCGAGTACCTACAATAAAAAGGCAGCAGTCTAACTTCTCACCTGTATTGGTGTATTGAGGTTCATGTTTAAAACTATAAGGTGAAAAGCAATCCTATGGCAGTGGTGTATCTCACTCTATTTGTGGAACAATACATATTCTTCAAGAATTCTTGACTAAAGACACTACAGAACCTCTATCCAAAGCTATCAGTACTAGTATGGCCTCAAATTTACATTACTATTATTGTTACTTTATAAAGTACTCAAGAAATCACAAAGACAACACAGTATATACATTATCTCAACAGGAAGCCAGAAACAAGCTCCATTATGTAAAAGACTACACATCGTGCATAACAGAGCCTGCTGCCTGGTGTCAGGAACAAGAAAAAACATTCACTAGTGAAAAGGCCATTTGTGCAGTGTTTGATGTTACCAAGACTGCAGTTATAATAAAAAAAACCTGAAGAAAGAGAATGGATTATCAGAGAGAAGTCTGAGAACTGAAAAGGAAAGTGTCTGAGATGGAAACTCTGACAGTAACTACATGGACTAGTGCTCCACATGACTACGACGCCACATAAACTCTGATAATCGTAAGGTGGAACTCACAACTGACAAGCTCACAAGCATCAGGACATATCCAGTCCTACGTAGACAAGAGGAAACTTATGGGAATAAAATAAAATAAGGTTGGATCTAACCAAAGGCTGCAAGTAGATCACGGTACTGTACTGTACATGCTTCATGAGTATCCAAAATCCTCAAACACAAAACCTAACGGCTGGGTAAGACTTCACCAAAATGCCCTTTGGAATGACGTACAGAGGTGTGTGTTAAAACAACCTGTCCCTGAACACCTGAGCAGAACACTCCCAGAGAAACATCATCTCCTCAGAAATAAGTATTATTGTAAGAAAACTGAGAAAAAAAAAGATTGCCAAGATATAAGAGATATTCAAGAGGAATACCAAAGGAACTGCAGACAAGATATCCCAGGTGATGCTCAAAGCACCATGGAAAAGCAACTCCCTGTTGCTGCTCAATCAGAAACTGAAGGAGATCAAGATTGGCATCCAATACTCACCTTACAAAGTTTACATGCAAGAGCCTTATTTTAGCTATCCCTGCAGAACTAATATCTTGATTCATATCCATCCCGTCAAGGCTGTCTTCTTCATGTACAATCACTCAAAAAAGTTTTGCAACATCCTTCAAAACTTTTCGGACAACAGCTGATAATAGTGACATCTGGCGTTATCTGGCAACTCAGCCATAAGCGATTGAAATAGTGACATCTGGCGCTATCTGGCAACTCTGCCATAAGCGCTTGAAAAACTCGGACGCTACTGGTGCGCTAGAGAGATTAACTCCCGTTTCCCTTAAACCGGGATTTATTTTTTTTTCTGCTATTGCAGTAATAAGTTACTTGATGAAAGGATGTTACTAAAATACTTCAACGGTCATCACTGTTCTTATGCTTTAATATTTCATCTCCAAAAGCAATCGCTATCTTTGTTTGATCGCCTTCATATGTGTGATCTTTGTAGACATAGGCCTTCAACTGTTATAAGTTGAACAATATTAGTCTTAGCAACATCAAAAATTACGACTTCTATAAAGATCTGCAGGAATATTATTATTATGAATAAAATTTTACAAGAATGGTAT
Organism: Macrobrachium rosenbergii; assembly: GCF_040412425.1. NCBI lineage: Eukaryota > Metazoa > Arthropoda > Malacostraca > Decapoda > Palaemonidae > Macrobrachium > Macrobrachium rosenbergii. The sequence goes on along the minus strand of NC_089766.1, from coordinate 27,836,995 downwards.
TTTAATGACTAATCCATTGCTTAACTACTGTAAATTAGTGAAACCTAATATTTTTTATTTAGGTTACATAAACACTAGATACAAAATAAATATGTATTTTCAGTGTCATACAACAAAATAAATAGGTATTTCCAGTGTTACACAACAAAATAAATATGTATTTTCAGTGTTATAAAATAACGAGAAATATTTGCATTTATAATAACGGGAAAGCAAATGAATAAATAAATTATATATATATATATATATATATATATATATATATATATATATATGTGTGTGTGTGTGTGTGTGTGTGTGTGTGTGTGTGTGTGTGTGTGTGTGTGTGTGTGTGTGTATTAGTATTACGTAATAAAGAGAATTACCTGCACTAGGAGTAATCTGTACCCATCTTTCGTCAAATTAAACACAACCAAACTCACTCTCTCTCTCTCTCTCTCTCTCTCTCTCTCTCTCTCTCTCTCTCTCTCTCTCTCTCTCTCTCTCTCTCAATATTTTGTGTGGAACCCTCTCCTGTCAATGACTTCACCCAGTCTCCTCGGCATAGAATCCACTGAGTTTTTCACAAATGTTGACTTCGTGACGCTTAGGCCTAAGTGACTCCCATACTGATTTGGCATGACTAATTAGGGCTCCTTTGGTCCTTATTTCGCTACTACCCCATTTACTTACAATATAAAGCCCAAAGATTTTCTATTGGGTTTAAGTCCAGACTTCGCTGGCCATTCAATCCGGATGATATCTTGATGGGCTGTAAACCATTCTTTTACTGCTTTTGCATTATGGACAGGAGAATTATCCATCACTACATAAACTGGTTCCTGATCTGGGATGGTGACCTTACAGATGGAGTAAGGACTTCTTCTCAATATTTTCAGTATACTGATGGCTGTTCAACCTTTCGTTGACCTCGATCAGTTCTCCCGGACAACTATCAGCCATCCATCCCAAAAGAGCTTCCGTAATTCTTCCACTCCGCCGAATGGGTTGGATATTTTCAGCCTCATACCTAGAAATGAAATGATACGCTTTCTGAATAAAAGTCATGAAACACTGATCGCACCAGTCTGCGATAGACGACAGAATGGACAGAAAAAAAGACACATGTATAGGACTATAATACATACTATGTATTCCGATTTCCTTTAATGACACTTAGGCCTACATGCTTAAGAAAACTTATATAAAATCTACTGAATTAGACTAACAAATTTCACATCTATGTTTGTATTACATATATATAGTATTATAATCGCTGCTTGTTTTATATACACACACACACACACACACACACACACATATATATATATATATATATATATATATATATATATATATATATATATATATATATATATATATATATATATATATATATATAAGAACAACCTATCATGTGGAATATCTGATTTCTTTCAATGCTACTTAGGCCTATCATTTTAATAGCTTTTATATTAGGACGATTTTTGCATTACTTATTATCTGAGCTTCAACAGAATTAAAACTAGCAAGAAACTTAAAATTACTTAGTTCACTTCAATAAAGCTTACCTTGTATTAACTGGACGCCAGCAGTGAAGAAGACTACTATGCTCATCCGTGGAGAATGTCTTCTCATCACAAAAGATGACTTTCTTCCAGAAATCGTCGGCCACCGAGTAATATTGTAAAGCAAATCCTAACCTCTCTTCTTTATGTTTTTCAGTCATGAGGGGTAGAATTCTTAGCAGGAATATGATGAAATATCTTAGCCTCATGCAGCCGGTTACGAATGGTTTGGGCATCAACTTGAAGGCCATGTTCTCTCTTGATAGCTGCTACGGCGGTTGTCAACGGAGTTTGTCTCGCGAGCTGCTTCAATGATTCGATGATCTTCCTCAGCAGTGGTGCAACTATGGGGTCGTCCACTTCTTGTTAATGTATTTATATATATATCCTCTTTCTCTTTGTCGCCGTATCCATCTATGCACGGTTGTTCTGTGTACGCCAAGCTGCCGAGCAATATCTCCGGTGGAAACATGAGCCCCATGCAGGCTAATGATCAATGACCTGAGAGATAGTGTGGTGTGATTGCGCCTGTTATCCATCTTATCGGTGCAGGTGACGAATGACGATACAGTTTAACTTCCCGCGTAAGTGTGGCGTCACACGAGCACTTACGATTTTATGAGATTTTTCTTGTTTGTGTTATTGACAACGATTATGATAGAATTATATAATTCCTTATTTATATAATATTGGTGATGATTATTCAACATTATTTTATTAGTTAATAAGTTATTTTAATTCGAAATGTAGTTTCTTATTTGACTCTTTTACCCAATCATTTGGCACGAAATTTTTCAAAATGTTTCGTTATTTTTCGTAATATGAATTTTTCACTGGCCAATCTTTTTTATATTGTTAACTGTACAATTAATAACCAAAAGCAAATAAGAATAGCAAATTTCACTGCATATATCAAAAGAATAAATTATTATTAGGTGAATGAAAACTTATTGGAACATGTTGCAGAATATTTTTGAGTGAGTGTACCTAAATAAAACAAAAAGACATTGCAATTACTATACAATATTTGTTTCCGTGAGTACTGGATACTGGCTAACAGGTCTAGATTTGAGATACATTGCTTTACTTTAATTGCCTAAAGACCACCCACTATCTAGCACAATATGAAAGAACATGAAGGATGGAATTTGCCTCAACTGTTGCAATTAGCAACCTGAAAAACCCTTTGAGGCAGGTACAGTACCGTGTGATTTCTGCTCAGTTGTAAACACTTTTTTCAAAACACCAATAAATATTCTATAATTTGGGTAAAGTGATCACTCCCATTTTCTTAAAATGAAAGGGAAAAGCCAGGTTAGCAGAAATTTAATTATGTCCCTGAAAAGGCAGAAAGTTCACAAGACAAAGGAATGTGAAAAGAACTCATGATCAGTTTAACACCATAAACAGAGAAGCTAATGTAAACACATTGTCTTAGAAACCAAAGACTCCCTGACCAAGTAACAGTGCTATAACACAAGATCTAGGGAGCAGACAGTGGTAGGAATCTCAAAAGAATCTGACGAATCAACAAAAGAGTGCACAAGAGCAGACTCCTGGAAGCTGATGTCTGTAGCAGGTGACCTGGTGTTAACAAGAGAAGCAGAAGAAGAAGAAGAAGAGGTTATTGTAAGCAAACCAAAGCTCACAGTGACTGGAAGGGAAGCAGAGCAAAAAGTGTGATCAGGAAAGAGGTACCTTATATGAGTCAACTCAGTACTGTACTCTGCATATACTATACTGTACTTTCATTTTAGGTGTGTCTTGCTGGTTGCTGGATGGTTTTCAGGTTTCTCTAAAAAAATCTTTAAAGTTTCAATTTGTACCTCAATGATACAGATGAAAACTCATATAACATGGCAACATTTTTAACTGGCATATATTGATGCTATACTGTTCACCAAGCTCAACTACACAAAAACGATAGTAAAACTGATGTCAAAATTATGGATTAAATGGCACTAGAAATTGTAATATACTGCACTATGTATGGATGACCAACTTACTCATCTACCCAATGAGATTTAATCTTAAGTTGGCCTACCTACAGTCCTGGACATCTTGTTTTCTTGAAAACTTCAAGTTAGTTCTTCTTAGAGTCAAGTTGTGCACATCTCAAAGATTCACATTGAATGTCACCTAGTTTAATATTCCCTCTTATACCTAAGAAGGAATATTCAACTATTTAATAAGCTCACAGTAGGTGCTGATGCATTTTCATTTTCCTTTTCTGTACTGGGCTGCTGTTCTACAAGAGCTCTTGGGCTTCTAGCATAATAATGATAATGATAATGATAATGATAATGATAATGATAATGATAATGATAATGATAATTTCCCATTTATGATATCCACAGCATTACAGCAATATCAATAGAGAGTCTCCTCACAGCAATATGGAACTAGATTCAGGTTTGGAAGTCAACATAACTGCCTTACACTGCACTGCATTAGATGCTTTGCATATAATCCAGGTTGACTAATATTCAAAAATATGCCCCTGCTCCCTTTCTACTCATGATTATGAGTAAAGCAAACATCAATATGGTACTTCATGCACTTTAAAATTCAGTATTCATTTTATATTACAATTTAAATCCTAATGTAAAATTCAATACATAAATAAAAACAAAAAAACAAAATTCAAAAGTAATTTATGTTTCATAAACTTAAACCTCTCAATTTGCTTACAATGCGCAGCAAAACCCTACAGCTTCAAATACTCAAACCTCCAAATAAGGTTTCCATGTCATATTTAATCAAATATCTGTTGGTTAGCAACATACTAATGCCAATCTGGACTTGCATAAAGCACAGCAAACTTTAAACTTTACAGTAAGACCAGAATAACAACTCCCCAATGCACAGCAATCTGAGGGACAGAAGCAGAGGAAGTCCCCCGCAGGACTGGCTGGACCTTCAACAATTCTCCTTCCCACAAACCACAGAATTCCCTTCGTCCAAGACCCTGCCTGCAGCAGGCTGTGACCACAGAAATTCAGCGGGAGGTCTGGGTTCACACTGGGAACGTGTGTGCCTTTCACCCTCAGAAAAAGCATCTGCAGAAGTAGCCGAGGTCTCTTCCTTCCTGGGGGCCATTCTGCTCATGAAGGAGCCTCATGAGCTCCTGAAGACTACTACTGCACCCTCTGGTTCGGTAATTATCAGTTTACCTGCAAATCTGGTGCTGTCTTGAGCACCAGCCCTTTGGGCATGACTGTTCAAACATAAAAAAAAAACTGTCAATATCATAAACACAAACAAGAGGCGTCAAACATAAGAAAATGGAATACCGTAATTATAACAAATGACAAACCGTTATTTGTCAAGTAATTAACAACAGCAACTGTAACCGTTGTTATTTATATCATTTTTCGAATTTTTTTATATTTGATTTGTTTGATGGATATAAAGTTACGTCATTATTACCCCTTAAGTTACTTTTAAGTATTTAAAAGGAATATTTAGTAAATGATATATATATATATATATATATATATATATATATATATATATATATATATATATATATATATATATATATATATATATATATATAGTAATTCTAAAGCCGGCTGTCCGGTGAGAGCTGAGACTGTGGCAATTGGCGTTTTTTCTATGTTATTTTACTTGCTTTACAAGAATCTAAAGTCATATTTTGTCGGCCGGCTGTAAATATACCGTAATTGACCTTTGAAGACTACACGACTTAAGTACCTAAGGGGGTAGGTCTAAGCCGGCATTCCGTGACAAGCCCCCACCTCCCTCCATAACTAATACGGCAAAATTGTAACCAGTAAACACCTCTAGGGTACGTTAGGTTGGTATTTTTAGGGGGTTTACTGGTTACAATTTTACCGTATTGGCTATGGAGGTCGGGGGCTTGCCGCGGAATGCCGGCAGACCTACCAAACGTTAGGTAATACAAGTCGTGTAGTCTTCAAAGGTCAATGACAGCTTAGTTACAGCCGGCCGACAAAATATTACTTTAAATTCTTCTAAAGGAAGTAAAATAACATAGAAAACGTCAATTGCTATAGTCAGCTCACAAATGACTTTAGAATTACCATATATATATATATATATATATATATATATATATATATATATATATATATATATATATATATATATATATATATATATATATATATATATATATATATATATATATATATATATATATATATATAATATATATATATATATATATATATATATATATATATATATATAATGTCGCTGTTATGACCGTGTTGGGTCGTAGTGCAAATTCTTATGCACTAAAGATAATTACTCAGTGTTGTTACCAGGTACACAGCAAAACTTAGTCAGTGGAAACGAAAACACAGGGGAAAAACTCCACAATATTTATTACAAACAAAATCACAACAAGAAAATAACCTTAAGTCAACCTTGTGACTGCGGAGGATATACTGAACCTCGTAAATCCCGTGGGATTCCTAACCACTAAAACTAAACCCTACATATAAAAACTAAGGACAATAAACATCTGTACACAGGGGCAAAAATGATGCCCAAAGCAATAACTGGCCAAAAAAATCCTAATACTTCTGACTATAAGAATACGAAAGAAGGCAAAGGACAAAAGAGAGAAAGCTTAAATCTCCCACCTACGATTTATAAACTAAGCTTAAACCTAAAGATGAACAAAACCAATACCAAGGTGCAACAAAAAGACTGCCAAAAAACTCATTACAATATACATATAAAAGATATATTAATTCACCAAAAAATTAAATTTAAAAAAAAAAAAACAAGTAAACAAATGGCATTAAATGTCTTGCCTTAATGAAGGCCGTGATCCCATGCACCAGGACTTCTATCAAGGGAAGACTCAGATACAGGTAACCACAGGTGAAGGACAAGTCGGAGACGTCCTTGTTAATAAAATAAGGGCAAATCCTACCTGATATCTGTCTCCCTACAGTCCTCCTTACGAGCCTGAATGCTCCCACTGCTGCAGCAAAAACAGGCGTCCTGGTAAACACAATGCCAGCTGCTTAACGTCTCCGTAAGTGCAGGAGATAAACGACTGCACTTACCACCTTAGAAACTTTTCCCACTAAGGTGGCAGCACGACGAAGTCGCAGGTGACTAAGTCAACTGTGACGCAACCAGGATACTCAGTCGCAAGTGACTAATATACACCTGCGAAGAGCAGCTCCCATACGGCAAAATACAGTATACACAACGTCGCAGGTGACTGAAGTGTACCTGCGAGAAACAGCTCCTATAACCATACATAGGACGAATATTCAATAATCCAAAAGCGCCAGCAGCATATCCGTCAGGCAGAATCAAAGGCCTGAACTGTCTGTCGAAGAGCCGCGCTCCTCAATGTCAAACGCTGGTCTCTTTTCACCAGCCACTCGAAAAATAAACAGAAAAAAACAAGCGTTAATGAGGCACTTACAAACATATAACGAGCGGGGAGGAGGTTTAACTTGACGACCAGCAGACAAAAGCAAAGCTTGAAATTAAAACCTTAATAACTAATATTCTTACGCTAAGTTTTACTCGACCAGCAGTAACAAGGCTGAGAACTACCAAAAAGCAAAAGTAAATATAATTACGTTAATACATGATAGTCACGATGCGTATCAAGCCTGGTTATTACACAACTAGTCTCAAGATTCAAAAATATACCTCACTTCAGCCAGATACCTGAACTCTCATAACATTAATTATTACGACTGAGTACTCTAAAGGTAACAGTGATCCCTTAAGAAAAAACTCATTTATCAATCACTTGAAAAATCAAACTAAGTCTATCAGAATACGTGTGAGGTATTAAAAATGAAACTAGAAATATTCTAGAGTAGAAGGGCATCACTCCATCAAAAAACTCTGTTTCCCTGGTCTTAATTTACTTTAGCAAAACTAAAAGAACAAAACATGTTTATCACTTTGCCTTATGCACACACAATCAATCCTATTCACTGGTGATCAACAAATGAAACACTGTTTTTCTAAAAATGTTAAATACAAATATTTATTTTTAAATTCAAAGTTTATAATTAGAATTCACAATTAATTAGAATTCACAATCTGAAAAATGTACCATTACTTGAAAATAACACAACACTTAATTAATTCTTGAATTCAGTTATGAAACAAAATTAATTCACAAAAACTTTATCAGGAATTTAAATTAATCAAGCAAAATTTAAACCATCAAGAATTACTCAAGATTAAAAAAGAAAATCTTAACACATGAGATATCAAAATCAAATATGCAATGTTAAATTACGTATGCAATGTTAAATTACCAAGAAATATTCAAAATGCTATGTAAATAAATGTTACATCACAAACATAAAAAATGTGAAAATATAAAGAGATTGTAAATAGAAAAACACACAAAAATACACATAAGATTTATCAATAATGATTTCACTTGTTCAAAATTTCCTAACTTATCATACCATGGTATTAATAAGTAAAATTCACGTTACCTTACACAACTTGTGAAAACCTCTGTAAATCACTTGCTGCAGCTGCGTTACCACAAAAAACACACTTTTTACCAGGTGCCGTTACAAACTAAATAAGTTTACTAAATTCAGATCTCAAAAGTTAATGTTAATATGTGACCACAAAATACTACGTTAAAAGTGATCTCTTTCTAAGAACGAGAGAGAGAGAGAGAGGGAACCAATTCGACTGGTCTCAGGAATCAAAATGAAACAAATTTTAGGATTCCAGTAATCCGTGAAACAATTACATGATGTCATTAAAGCATTTTGGGTACGAGATATAAAAGGGAAGTTCTAGAAGCAGGGAGGTGACGTCACTAAAGCGTTTTGGGTGCGAGATACAATGGAGAAGCTTCTAGAAGGAAAATGACGTCATCCCAGCAAAACGTTTTGAACGCATCTTACAAAATATGACGTAATTGATCAGGACACGTATTCTTTCTCTCCAAGTGGCGTACGGGACTCGACCAACGCACGTAACAACATGAAATCACTCGTCTTGAGCCCGTACGGGACGAATCGCATTTGTTTTCAAAACCTGTCATCACTAACCCAAAACAAAGTGCTCGCTCTTATCTCAACTGATGACAATTGAAATGAAACAAGCCCTGGTGGACACACACACGTGTTCACATACTACGCTTTTATCAAGAAAGATATTCGTTCTAAATTATGTTACTATTAAAATTGTATTAACAATTCTAAATTACGCTATTAAGTTACTCAATCATTAGTTCTTTTGAGATCTGATGCCAAACTAAATATGACACTTTAACGACCATTATCATTACACATAACACATGAAAAAAGTAAATATGTCAAAATTATAGGAGGATATACGTATTACAAAGGCAATATCATGAAAAAAAAATATATATATATATATATATATATATATATATATATATATATATATATATATATATATATATATATATATATATATATATATATATATATATGTTTCCATGTTTCTGAGTATTTCCTGTTCCTGTATATATATATATATATATATATATATATATATATATATATATATATATATATATATATATATATATATATATATATATATATATATATATATATATATATATATATATACAGGGAACAGGGAAATACTCAGGAAACATGGAAACATATCCAGAAGAAGACGGACGAAAATCACACATCACTAGGCTGTCTTATTTATCTTATAGCCAACGTTTCGTAATTTTGTACAAAATTACATCTCCAGGCCTGTGCATAAGAAAAGATAAAAAATAATTATAAGTACAGTCTTAGAATACATTTAAAGTATTACAGTACGAATGAAATAAATAAGAATAAAAACACAACCAACCTAGAGGTGAAACAGTAAGGAACTAAATGGAAAGAAGCCACCACAGTAAGGAATTAAGCTAAATACAGTTGACCAGATGTTGTATGGGTATTTAATGATGGTACAAGTTGCTTTATAAATATCGACTCTAAGATTGTTAAATCTTGGGGGTTGGCAGTATGACCGATGACACTAAAATCTTTGTTCTCAATGTAGGTTTTACAATGTTTTGAATGGTTCCTGATATTGGAGTGCTCTGGGTTCGAGATTCTGCGACCTGTGCGGAAACTGACTCCCTGATGTGAATCAATGGGCACCTTAAGAAGCCTACTGGTGGATCCCGTAAATCCCTGAAATACATTTAGGCAAGTATATTTATAGATGACACCAGAGGACATATAAGGACACAGCTGATCCTTTACCTTAAACAAAGAGCCAATACTCAAAGGATTCTTGGGAATTAATTTAGCTGATATGGCTGGAAAATGTTCGTGGATAATTTTCGTAAAACTTTTTGGAAAGGTTAAGTCACTGATATATGGGAAGGTTGCAAAGAAATTCATTTTTTGTACCGTTAGGACTTCAGGTCTTCTACAGAAATGCTTATTTAGTAATTGATTTAACTTTCTATATACTAGCCTGGGGGGAAAACAGTTACCTTTAAAGAAGTTAACTAGAAATAAAATCTCATTATGAAAGGCATTCCAGTTAGACGTGAGGACCAGTGCTCTATTAAGAAGGGTAAAAATGGAATTAATCTTGAAATTAAAATAACAGCTGATATAAAAATTAGATCCGAGTCCTGTAAAAGTTTTCTTTCTAAAAATCGTGGTGTTAAAAGAATTGTCTTGTCGATGTACATGAACGTCCAGGAATGACAGACAGTTGTTCTCCTCTTTTTCTATAGTAAATTTCATGTTCGGGTGTAAACTGTAAAGTATTCACGTAGTCGAGAAAGATCAGCCTCGTATTCACCCTTGAAGAGAACGAACGTGTCATCGACATACCTAGAATAAAAAAGAGGATGAAATCTTAGAGGGCAATCGTCGAGCATGCGTTCCTCCAGGGAGCACATGAACATGTTAGCGAACGTAGGTAGGGCCAAGGGGAGAGTTAGTTCCTTACTGTTTCACCTCTAGGTTGGTTGTGTTTTTATTTTTATTTATTTCATTCTTGCTGTAATATTTTAAATGTATTCTCAGACGTACTTGTAATTATTTTTATCTTTTCTTCTGCACAGCCCTGAAGGTGTAATTTTGTACATAATTATGAAACGTTGGCTATAAAATAAATAAGACAGCCTAGTGATGTGTGGTTTTTCGTCCGTCTTCCTCTGGATATATATATATATATATATATATATATAGATATATATATATATATATATATATATATATATATATATATATATATATATATATCTATATATATATATATATATATATATAAAACAGATATATTCAAGAGAGAGATAACGTTAGCCGAAGGCCAGGGGGAGGAGGAGGAGGAGGAGAATGCCTCCTCCTCCCCCTCCCCCTCCTCGCCCAGTCACAGCAGAAGCGCCTGACGAGTTCACCTCTAGACTCCACAGTCCCACTTTCATGACGAAATTTAATACCAAAATCACTGTTCTAATTAGGCTATTACAAGAATGACGTTCATTTGTTATTCATTTATGTTACATAACAAATACGCAAGATTTAGTAAAGAAAGTCCCCAGTGTTGTGAGAGAAAAGAAAAGAGAAACAAACGACTGGAGAGAGAGAGAGAGAGAGAGAGAGAGAGAGAGAGAGAGAGAGAGAGAGAGAGAGAGAGGGTTTATCCATGTTATCAGTGATAAGTGATTTCAGAGCAACGCCTGACGAGTTCAAGTTTCAATGGTCCCAAATATTTTCGTGTTTTTTGTTTTTTGAAGATCGTCGGTTTTCCCTTATGATAAATAGGACTATATATATATATATATATATATATATATATATATATATATATATATATATATATATATATAAACAAATTTCACTTAATTTTCGGGGAGGGAGGTACTTGATCGATATTCTAAGAACAAATTCTCTCTCTCTCTCTCTGTTCAATATTCCATATGACCTTTGAAAACGCAGACCTACGTGGGAAATGCTTATGATTAACATATATACAAAGCTCTCTCTCTCTCTCTCTCTCTCTCTCTCTCTCTCTCTCTCTCTCTCTCTCTCTCTCTCATACGAACGCAGAGGCCATTCGGTGAGGAGACGTTACTGATACGAACTCATTCTTATCAGCGCTGGCGGTTGAGTCTAGACAATTTCTTTCATAACTTCTCTATATAAGTGTTGTATAAGTTAAATCTGCTATGTTGTATCTCTATTAATAACTAATAGACATTATTTGTGTAATCAGGACGGTAATCGATGTAATAAACTGGCAACAGCCCGAGGACTCTCCCTATGGGTCTAGAGATGAAGACGATGGCTTCACATTCACCCTCGACCTTCTGGCTTCGGGAATAAGGGCGGTTTCCCTCCTGGGTTGAGGGAGGAACTCCTTATCATGGGACTCTCTCTCTCTCTCTCTCTCTCTCTCTCTCTCTCTCTCTCTTTGTGGTAGATAAGTGTTATGAGTTAAATTTCTTTGAAAAGAAGCAAGTTGACGGGTGTGTTTGGTTCGTCTGTTGTCTGTTCACGCTGTTGCCATTTAATTTTTTATCTTTATTTTTGGTTCAGTTTGTCCGGCGTCTTTCTGTCTGTCTGTCTGTATGGCTTCAACTGTGCATAGTTTCTATACATCAGTTTTTTTGAAAATCTAGCTATGAAAAATATAAAAGCCTTGTCTGCTACTCTATTAACAATATTTTACATAAAACAAAAATCTGATCAAAACACAACCCTGGCCTATGTGGCCTTCGAGCGAGTGTAGATATTTGAAATAATTTCATATTTTTCTGTTCTGAGAACTATTCAAAAGACTAATTGTTTTAAAACAACGCCATCCTGATCTAGTCGTCGTATTTCAGGAACAGAGAGAGAGAGAGAGACAGAGAAAGTCCACCTAAAGCAAGAAAATTTTCAAGAGAGTCCTCCTCCCCATAACACATCGCAATGATGGAAAATAAGCTCAGCGTGATTAACGACCATTTTCTTTCAAAAAAGAAAAGTCTGTTAAAATACCATTTGCTTTCTTACATATCAGTAATGACTGATTAAATGGCAATTCTATTATAATAAACTAGAAACTTCACATTCAGAAGAGAGAGAGATAAGAGAGAGAGAGAGAGAGAGAGCCTACAAATATAAACTGACGTTTATTTTCAAACCATTTTGCAGAAGTAGGAATTGACCGACATCGAGTGATCGATCAAATGTCAATACAAGCAAACAAGAAGAACAATCATGTCTTTGATTGATAAAAATATTAAATAAAAGGTTGTTCTTGAGTCTTTTCTTTTTGATTTATATATATAAGAAATTTTCATGATATATTATATAGTCTTCAAAGATGATAAAATTTATCAATATAATAATATATCTTATTCAGCAACAATATTTGATGAGATAATTTGAAATGGACTCTAAATCACAAAAGAAGAAGAGACATGGAATTTATCTACATTTTTATATAAGACTTCATTATAACCTTTGTTAACAATATCTGAGTTGACATTCAGTCTAAATCCATGCTGTCATCTGACAGAATGTGATTCAGATAGAACACCAATTCAAGCAGCAGTTTCAGACAAAACTCGAAGAGAAATATATTGTTCTTTGCTATCGCCTCCTTTGATTTGCAGGGCAGTAGCATATTTCAGTATGAAAAAATGCATGATGATGATTTATTAATAATAATTGTTATCAAATGAAAAATAGAGGAATCAAAGACTAGAGAGACAAATGATTATTAGCCGAAGGACAGAAGGAGTTTCAATGGAGGAGGAGGAGAGGGGCGGAAGGAGGAGGAGGATTCATTAAATTCTCTGCCCCTCCAGGTTCCTCCTCAAACCCAGTCACATGAGGTATAACCTCATTTAGACTCCATCCACAGTCCCACTTTTTATGACTTTTAAATTTAATACCAAAATTACTGTTCTTATTATTACAAGAATAATGATCATTTATGTTGTTCATTTATGTTATATAACAAATATCGACTCCAGATTCAGTAAAAAAGAGTGTCATTGAGTTTTAAGAAAGAGTAAAGAGAGAAACAAAGAGAGAGAGAGAGAGAGAGAGAGAGAGAGAGAGAGAGGGTTTATCAGTGTTATCAGTGATAAGTGATTTTAGAGCAACGGCTGACGAGGAAATCAAGTTTCAATGTCCCGAATATTTTTTGAAGACCCTTGGTTTTCCCTTATGATAAATAGGCCTATCGTCTCCACTCTAGACGTTATATATATATATATATATATATATATATATATATATATATATATATATATATATATATATATATATATAAACAAATAAATATTAAACAATTTTCACTTAATTTTCAGGGAGGTATTTGATCGATATTCTGAGAGCTAGTCTCTCTCTATCTCTCTCTTTCAATATTCCATATGACATTTGAAAACACAGACCTATGTGGGAAATGCTTATGATTAACAATATATACAAAGCTCTCTCTCTCCTCTCTCTCTCTCTCTCTCTCATACGAACGCAGAGGCCATTCGGTGAGGAGACGTTGCTGATAGGACTCATTCTTATCAGCGCTGGCGGTTGAGTCTAGACAATTTCTTTCATAACTTTTCCATACTAGTGTTGTATAAGTTAAATCAGCAATGTTGTATCTCTATTAATAACTAATAGACATTATTTGTGTAATTAGGACGGTAATCGTTCTATTAAACCTGGCAACAGCCTGAGGACTCTCTCTCTCTCTCTCTCTCTCTCTCTCTCTCTCTCTCTCTCTATGGGTCTAGCGATGGAGAAGAAGGCTTCAGGGCAACTAAGGAGCTCCACATTCACTCTCGACCTTCTGGCTTCGGGAATAAGGCCGGCTTCCCTCCTCGGGTTGAGGGGGGACCTCCTTATCAAGCAACTCTGTGTGTGTGTGTGTGTGTGTGTGTGTGTGTGTGTGTGTGTGTGTGTGTGTGGTTTACACACAGTTCTGCCTTTTGTTTTTCATAACCTGAAACTCGTAAACAAGTGATTCTGATGACAAACTCCACATCATTCTTGACAGACATTCTTTTGTTCTGAATCCACCTCCTTCTGAAGCGTGGGGATTACATATACATACATATAGGCCTATAGGCCTTCATAATCCTGCAGCTTCATTTAGTAGAAGATTTCAAAGTCTCTACTTTGAAGAGCATTTGTTGTATGTAGGTGCAGTGAACAGCTGGCCAGAGTTGATATATAATATTCAGGTTGAAGAAACACATAAATGCATACATATAGACATACATACATACACAGATACACACACACACAGACTCCCTCCATGTGTACACTATTAATAAGGGAGAGGTCGTCTCGTAGAGCTGACGGCTATCGAGAATTTCTCTCAGAGGAAACAAATAAATGGAAGAAATGAAGAAACGTCACATTTGCAACGGAGAGGCGATTAGTGCTCTCTCTCTCTCTCTCTCTCTCTCTCTCTCTCTCTCTCTCTCTCTCTCTCTCTGTAAGATAGGTGTCATAAGTTAAAAGTAAATGAGAATTACACGAAGGCAGACGGGATCTTCGATGTGTTTATATAACTGTGAGCTAATAATAATAATAATAATAATAATAATAATAATAATAATAATAATAATAATAATAATAATAATAATAATAATAATAATAATAATAATAATAATAATAATAATAATAATATTGAGAGAATGAGGCCAAAATATAGTTATGAGGTTATTTATGAATAACTTGTGCTTTTAATTTTTTTTTTTTATCCATTTCCTCTCTTATCAGTGACCTGTGTGCACTCAATTTTAGGTATATTTGCATATATATATATATATATATATATATATATATATATATATATATATATATATATATATATATATATATATATATATATATATATATAAAACTATAAGTGAGTGTAAGTCTTTAAAAAAATTAATATGCTTCTGTTTTGAGAACTATTCAAAAGACAACTTGGTTTAAAACAACAATATCCTGATCTAGTCGTCATATTTTGTTTCCAGCAACATCTAGAGAGTATATTTCAAATTTCTGTTAAAGAAAAAACAGAGAGAGAGAGAGAGAGAGAGAGAGAGAGAGAGAGAGAGAGAGAGAGAGAGAGAGAGAGAGCTAATTCATAGCACAGTGTGATAGCAGCGCCAAGCAAGCATTCAAATTTCTGTTAAAGAAAAAACTTTGTTTTTACCATTCAGATATTCCATTACGTACTGATGAGGCAATTCTTTCAAGAGATGAGAGAGAGAGAGAGAGAGAGAGAGAGAGAGAGAGAGAGCGTATTACTATGGCAAAGGAAAACCCAGTGCCACAGACTGACAGGGCATCAGCGCCTGTTGCATGCAAGCACGCCAGCACACAATCAGTCTCTGGTTGATTGTCACTTCGTGATCAGAGGACGTTGAAAACTCTTCTCCTCGCGTTTTGATGCATTTTATCTCTTTATTAATTAATCTTTGTCTTTTTGATAAGTGGGTTTCTACTTTCGGATTTCTTTATTTTCTTTTTCTTCTTCCTAATGGACACCTTCATTTCTTGGGAAGCTTTGAATTTCAATTCAATGCCCCTTTGGTGGGCTTCTTGTTCCATATGAATAGGGTTCTTCATCTTCTGAATAATAATAATAATAATAATAATAATAATAATAATAATAATAATAATAATAATAATAATAATAATAATAATGTTACTTCAAGCTCTACAGATAATCAATATGTGATACTTCTTCTCTCTCTAATGCATAATGTTGGCACTCATGGAATAATCGCTTCGTCTATTGCTAAATGGCAGGCATTCGATATGCAGACGTAGGAAATCCATTTCCATAAGAACACTCCAGCAACAACAAAATAATAATAATAATAATAATAATAATAATAATAATAATAATAATTCTTCCCCAATGTATGGAAAATCCCGCGACAACTGACCATCAACAGGTATTGTTGATTTAGGTTCGTGAAACCTTTGCAACTGTTCCAACTTTCTTAGAGAAGGGATTTATTGAAGTGATCTTGTAAAAACACACTGAATAAAAGCCATTGCCGATTCACTCTGCTTGAGAGAGAGAGAGAGAGAGATAGAGAAGCAGATTATCATTCGATGAGGCAACTCATTGAGAAGGCGGACATTTCTTTCTTCGGCCATATCAGAAAGCGTTAGAGTTGAAAGGCTGAAGGAACGTCCCTGATAAGGAAGACCGTATCATCACCTGCACCAGCACCGCCCTCCCTCAGCAACGGAGTCTTCTTATCAGCCGCTCAGAGAACTTGCACTGACATTCTGTTGCAACCACTTCTTCTTCTTCTTCTTCTTCTTCTTCAGAAGTTCAAGCGAAGAAGCAATGCAGCACTCCCCTAATACTGTTCTCCTCGTGTTTTATACATTTTTATCCAGTTATCTATTTATTTATTGATTCATTTTTGCCTCTTTTAATAAGTGGGATCTTCTCTTCTCTCCTCCTTTCTGTATTTCCCTTTACTTCCTTCCTCTTGCTTCTTCTTCTTCTTCCTAATGAACGCCTTCATTAAGACTCTTTGGAAGTCTGAATTTCAAGTCAGTGGCCCCCTTTTTGTGGGCTCCTTGCTCCTTATGAATAGGGTTCTTAATAATAATAATAATAATAATAATAATAATAATAATAATAATAATAATAATGTTAATGTTACTTCAGTTACAGACGACGCTCTATCAATATGTGATACCTGCAGCTATCGCTCTCTCTCTCTCTCTCTCTCTCTCTCTCTCTCTCTCTCTCTCTCTCTCTCTCATAGCGTTAATGTTGGCACTCATAATGTGTGTGTGTGTGTGTGTGTGTGTGTGTGTGTGTGTGTGTGTGTGTGTGTAGGCTATACTGACAAAGACTCTGAAGTCCCAGAATTCCTATAAAAGAGAAAGAACCTTCAGACAGAATATCTTTGCGTATGACAAAAAGACCTAAATGGAAGTCATTTATCCCGAAGAATCGATTTGTGTCCTTTAAGGGAATCCCACCTAACCACACAGAGAGAGAGAGAGAGAGAGAGAGAGAGAGAGAGAGAGAGAGAGAGAGAGAGAGAGGAGGAGTGAGTGTTGAAACCCGGCGTCCAAAGCTGCGAGGTCCCTGATAAGGCTGATCTTATCACCAGCAGCACGCCCTCACCAGTGGAACCTTCTTATCAGAACTCAAGGCTGCAACTCGCCACAGGAGCTGCTGAGTCACCTTCTTCAGGTAATGATGATGATGATGATGTTCATGAAGATGAAATGGCTTTCATGAAAACTGGAGGGTCGAAGTGTGTTCCTTTCATTTCTCTGGGAATCACCTTTGACGAATTTCATTCCTAATTTATGTGATGAACTTTAACACAATGAGTAACCCGTTGCCAGCGAGTCTGTCTTCATCGTGCAATATATTAGAGAACTTACTTTCACATTTTGTTGCAACAACTGGAATATAATATATCTTTGACTATTTGAAAGGGGTAAAATACTCAGTGCAACATTGCCCAGTACATCAGCTTCTAGGACACAACGTTCCTTGTCAAACTATTCCTGCAGACCTGAAGGAGAAACAGTCTCTACTGGACATCACTGTGAAGAGCATATGAGTCCCTCTCAGGACTCAGAATGACCTGACAGACTCATGGTGACCTCCTCAGACGGAGCAACAGACAAAAGCACAAGCAATGGAAGGAATATTATTCAGAGGCACACCTCCACAAACAGGTGCCATCTGCGTCATGAGTCAGGAGCCCTTGTGAACCTCCTCAGTGGAAGAAGCCCCAGACAAGTCCTGTAGCCAACATGAGTCAGCACAAAACCTTCCAAGGTTGAGAACCTCCTCAGAGGAAGAAGCAGTCAAGGCTAATCAGGCGACGTCGAGGACCTTACCAAATCAGAACAGCAGATAGCAGCAAAGGCTCTTTGATCGAAGTCTAAAGGACTCGAGATATTATCTATCACTCAGCCACTGAAATGGGACGCCTTATCTCTTCGGTCATTTGGGCTTTCAGCTGAAACACCTCAATGAAAGAGAACGAAAGAGAATAGAAAGAAGCTATGAGTGTCGACAACATTCCTGATAAAACCTGCCACTCCCTAACAGACTGAGGTCTTGAGAATATCATCATTCTGTGCACAAGAAGAAGCATCAAAGGGAAATAAATATATGAGCATCATCATGATCATGAATAAGAGAAAGAGACACACCAAGTGAACCACATCCTTCTCTCTCCTTCCTGTTACATTCTCACGTTTTCAGAGGAACCACTTGACCAATACAGCTCTTAGCTCACGATAGCTCCTGCTGCTGTCACCTGCAGATGGGCCTTGGGATGTGATCTGGGGTCCCAAGACTCTATATGTATATAAGGTTCTTGTGATGGAAGCAAAGTGTGTGTTTGAATTGGTAGCAAGGGAGAGTGACTAGTTTACTGTGAAATCTAGGCTAACACAAGAGTGTTTTATGTCTCATTGGCTGATTGATATCTTTATGGACAGAGTGACTGGTGTTGACAGATGATATGGTACTGAACAGGGATGGTGAAGAGAGACTGAAGGAACTGGTGAAAGGTTCTGAAAGCGTCTGCAAGAAGAGTAACTTGAGAATGAATGGATGATGGGAGAATGGATGATTTGTTGAGATACTTGGATGATGAAGAAAGTGACGATGATAATGACAACTGCACTTCATGAAGCAATGAAGCAGCACAGCAGGAATTCTGTTGACAAAATGTTTTCTGTTCTGACTCATTGTCTCTCCTCCTTGTGGAGTCCCTCTGATGAGTCTCCAGATGAAGGCAAGAGTGATTCACAGTAACAAGAACAACTTCCATCTCTTCTTCTCCTGCCAAGTTGCTTGGAAGAGGAAGAAGCAGCAGCGAAGGTCCTTATCAGAGTCACATTGCCTGGCTGAGGCGTGACAAGGGGCGTCTGGTCATATGATCTGCATTCCCCAGTGATAAGGCCACGGATATAAAGCTGGGTTCCCTCAACAGGCGATCAGTTCCCTTGTAAGTGATACATTGGTCGTTGTCAGCTGCTTCCAGTGGTGCCCTTCGTGAGAAGACCCCTGAGGAATCTTCTTCCTTCCTTCCTTCCTTCCAGTGGACTCTTAGTCCCTCAGAGTGAGACTCAGCAGTCACAATGGTAAGAGATTATGAATCATCTTCTCATCACTCACAAACACTCTTCTCATCACCTGCTTCTTTTAAGGGTCCATCTGGCCCTCTGGTGAGTCACAAAGTCTCATCTGCCCTCACTCGAATGTTTTCAGTCATCCCACATTCCCTGGCCTCCACTAAGCTGCACTTTACATGCATAACATTCAGTTGAAGGGATCCATCCAAAATGCATCATGTACCAAAATGCAGTCTTTTAACAAACAATCATAACCATGTAGCTGATAAGGACAAGTCTGATAAGAGGAGGTGTCACTGGGTGAGGAAACACTTTCATGATAAGTGCGCCTCTTATGAACACAGATATGCATGTCTGCATGCTTTTAGGTATCTGTCTATCTATCTATCTATCTATCTATCTGTCTATCTTTTTATCCATTTACTATATATATAAATATGCAGCGTAGTATCTATATTATCATTCTTATTCGTTTTGTTATTATTAATATCAATGAGAATGACTGGTTTTGAAATGAGCTTCAATACTATGGATTTGACCATCAAGCTTGTTTCAGCTACTTGTGTGTGGAAGTATGAGTGTGTGTGTGTGTGTGTGTGTGTGTGAGTCAGTTCTTTATATGTGTGTGCATAGACAGTGACATTCAGGAGATAAGACAGACAGACAGACAGACAGGCGAAGAGGAAGAGTGCAGCCATCATGAGAATGATTATGAACAAATGGAAGGAGTGGACACGACAATAGATGGTTCCTGTGGGACCTCACGAGAGGAGGAACTGATGAGGTCATTGGTGCTGCTTCCTGGCTGAAGGGAAATAGGCCTCTCTCTCTCTCTCTCTCTCTCTCTCTCTCTCTCTCTCTCTCTCTCTCTCTCTCTCAGTGACTCACTTGGGAGTAGCACAAGTGGCTTTGACACCCCACACAGACCTTATCAGGGAGAGAGAGAGAGGGGAGGGTGTTGAAGATAAGGAGCCTCACAGGCAAGGCCTCATTATCTGTCCTGTTATTTGTCTCTTCTTCTTCCTTCAACTGGGAGTGTTTTTCTTCTGATGGCTGAAGGAAGGGAAGGATTTGTTCATGACCGTCCATTGAGACAGAGACAGATGGAGAGACAGACAGACAGACAGACCTGTCAAACCCTCCTACGATCATATTCCCTCATCATAACAAATCACGAAGAGGCATTGTCACAATACCCGACCTTATCGCTTATCACAACACTCCTCCTCCTCCTCCTCGAGCTTTCTAAAAAAGAAAGTTATGGGAGAAGGCGCTTGTTGTGCCCCCAAGAGTCTGGTGCATGACAGAAAGTTTGCTTTCACTCACTGTCCTCTTCTTGACAGTTTGAGAAAGAAAGGTCAATGTCATGGTTCACCAGATGACCTCCAGTTGAGTCCCAGAGAGAGAGAGAGAGAGAGAGAGAGAGAGAGAGAGAGAGAGAGAGTTTGCACTGACCTCACACACACACACACACACACACACAGAAGAGGCAGGAGCAAAGGTCCTTATCAGAGAAGTCACGTGACCTGGTCGAGGTGCACACCAGATGGTGTGGAATCCCCAGTGATGAGGAGAGAAGGGACAAGGTCTCATGTGGCTGAGAAGAACACAAGTCCAATAAGTGTAGGTGTCATGACGGGTGTGGAAAGTCTCAGGGTGGGGTCATAGGGTCAGCAGGAAGTCCTTGTGGTTTCAAGAGAATAGGAAGAGGGAATAAAACCACTCACTGATAGGATGAGGAAGTGGGAAGTTTAGGGAAGAAGAAGAAAGAAGCAAGAGAGAATGAAAGATCATGTACAGGAATGCAGGAGGATGGATCAGGTGGCCAAGAAGAATGCGAGAGAGAGAGAGAAAGAAAGAATGTGATAAAAGAGGGAGAGAAAGTGTTGGAGAACTTTGAGGGAGAACAAGAAGAAGTGTCTCAACAAGGAAGTCAGTGCAGAGAGAAAGATGAAAGAGCAAATGGAGTCATCACAAAAGAGGCAAGGAACAAATGCTGTCTGAAGGGAAAGAAGTCCTGGGCTGATGGAGTGATCATTCTGAAGCTCTCTTGATTGAGAGAAACAGAAGAGGGGCAGAGTTCAATGAGACAAGAGTGTGAGGGAGGGGTTGAGGTCATTTGGAGAATGCTTGTGGAAGTGGCTGTTGAGGATGTAAGGAGGCAAATCAAGAGGCTGAGGAATGGAAAGGCACCAGGAGTTCATGGGATTGCAAATGAGATGGTCAGTGAACTGGTGAAAAGTAATTTGGTAGCTGACCATGATGTATAAGGTATGTCTGGAGAAGGGAAAGGTCCTAAGAAGAATGCTGCAGTACTGTGGTGTGATTCTGACAACAAAAGCCTGTGCTGGCACAAAGCTACATGGAAAGAGAGAGGGGGTCCACCTTCTCTTGTGTGAAGAAAGATGACAAAAATATTAGGGAAAACAGAGGAATAAGTTTGGGATGTGTGATGTGGTGGACTGGTAGGTGTTTCGATGCTCCATGGAAGGAGGAGGTGTGCCTCCTTCACTTCAAAGGAACACTGACTGAAAAAGTACCTGTAGGAAAAAGAGAGTAGGGCAGGAAGAGATCTAGAAGATAGATAAGCACTTGGTCACTCAGTAGAAGATTTTCCCTTGATTCGAATCCTGCCAGTGAAGAGAACACAGAGGAAGGGAAGGAACACAAAGGAAGCATTGAATACAGGGGCTTTTATCTCAGAAGGGACAGATAAGGACAATATATTAATTCAATCACTGAGATGAAGAAGAAATAGCATAATTATGACTGAACACAAGTAATGAATTCATCTGACTAAGAAATCCAGTCAGCTGAGTATTGCAGACAAACTGAAGACCTTTCTCTTTGATAGCAAAATCACCACCAATTCCTGAAGCCCAAAATACCATCCTGTATCAGTTGCAAAAGTGTGAGAGCTGGTTTAAGGGACATCAGTATTTTAGATACTGGGAAATGTAATATTTCTTGTCACATGGAGACAGTTAGCCTAAGTCATCTTTTTGAAAACAAAATATGGGTTTTCTTTTGTAGTTCTGATGTGATTTTGATGAATTTGACCTTCACTTTCAGCACCTAGGTCGTTTCCATCAGTGATGAAGGACCCAAATGGGAGCCATTTCTGTAGGGTCAGGTTGGTTGGCGGTTGGGTAGGTGTAAAACCCCCAACCCATTCCTGCTGGGACCTGGCACCCTAGGTTAGTTTAGGTTAGGTTAGGTTACTGTGTGTCCCTGTGTTTCACAATGGTCTCCCACTGTGGTCGCTTGTGATAGTTCGATGTAAAGGTGTTGCAATGTCATGGGTTAATCAGACTTTTCGTCAGAAATGGAAGTCTTACTCCTCAAAATCACATCAGAAATAAAAAGAATACAAAAAAATGCCTAATTTTAGAGGCAGATTTTAGAAATGTGATTATTCTGAAGAGCAAATGAATGAAGTCTTCTGAAAAACCAAAATTAGTATTCAGTGAACTGTTGGGATTCCAAAAGATTTTGACTTTATTCTTTTGTCATTGTTTTCACCACTGAAAATGCTGCACTTTAGATAACACTGTTTAGGTAAGCTGTTTCAGATCCTATGGGTCAGACCTTTGAGTGACTGATAGCAATGTCTTAATTTTTAGCAAGAAAGATAATCTTTTGGAAGATCAATCATGCATCTGGAAGGGTCACTGATTTCTGTTTTTTTGTCCTTTTCAGGCATCCAATCCCCTGGAGTGCGACATTTGCTGTAATACGTACAGTGACGATCACTGCCCGAGGATCCTCCCTTGTTCCCACGAGTTCTGTGGCCATTGCATTGATGGGCTCATCTCGACCCAAAAGAAAGACTGCCCAGTCTGCAGAGAAAAATTCACAGCCAATTCAGCTGAAGACCTCATGATTAACAGAGGCCTCCTTGATGCTGCAAAGCAACTTCCATCCAAGCATGCAGCAAAGGATCTCAAAGGACCAAAGACATCCAAAAGACCAAAGAAATCCATTCTAGAGTTTACAAAGGATTTCAGGGAGAATGTTATCGGAAAAAGCATCACTGTTTGCCAGGAAACAGAGGCTGAAGTTAAGGACCTCATTGAAAGCAACAAAAGATGAGAGGAGGATTTGAAGGATTGTGCAAACACTGGAGAGACAAAGCTTTTCCAGCATTGAAAAGAGCAATATTAAACTTCATTAATCAAAATAAGGAAGCTGATGAACAAATTGGACAGCAATAAGCAAAGGACCACGAACTGAAAGACTCAGAAAGGAAGCTGGAAGCAGCAACAGACTTTGCTTCAGCTGCACCTCCCATGGACGAGGCAGGACAGAGGTTCTTCAGGATGCTGAAAGGACACCAAGAAATCAAGTCAACTTCTTCAGGAGAGAAAAGACAAAACATGTACATACAAAAGGTGAGTTTGTCTCTCTCTCTCTCTCTCTCTCTCTCTCTCCCTAGATCCTACTAATCTAACACTGTAAACATGAGGGAAAGAATTATTTTCTTTCTTGGCATCTGTTCACTCATCCTGTGGCTTAAGACATCTTCAAAATATCATCCTCCATTATCAGTGAGTCTAAACTGGAGGCTTAAATCAATCTGACCTTATAACATTTCTTTTTATTTAAAAAACTTTTCAATTCAAGGGATCCTTCTAGTCTCACTGATATTTATGATTTCAGCCATTTTGAGAGTCCTTTAATCAGAGCAATCTCTGTAATCTCTTTGTCCTAATTGCAAGATACTCTTCATAATGTGTCTTCTTGGATTTGTCTTCCAGGAGATTTCTCAAGATGAAAATCATTCTGGGAAAATTGGAGGTCATAGAAAGAATTTGAGGAAGAAGCCAAGAAAAGATCTGGCAAGAGAATAGGAAGGAGAACCAGAAGAGGAGAGAGACTCTGTCATGAAAATTACGGTAAGTTCAAGGAGTCTTTTCTTCCACAGAAAATCAGAAAGCTGAACAAATTGTCCTGAGAAACATCTACTCAACAGACTCAAGATAAATGTAACTGAAGGAGATGATAAAGTCTAATTTGTTTCAAACAACCCATCACTTTACAAAAGCCTCTCCTAATAGCCAGAGCAATTTCCAAACACTCCACATAAGAAGAAGAAGAAGAAGAAGAAGAAGAGTTCCCCTTTCCACTTGTCTGAGGATGCATCTAGATCTCTGGGTGCCCCTGGTGGGGAAACTGTCCATTCTGTGTGTGTGTGTGTGTGTGTGTGATGTTCCCAACTCTTCTGCAATCTCCTTCAGAGATCTTGTTTTCTCTTTGCTCATTCCCACCTTGAATATTCACTATTCCATTCCATAAAGTTATCGTTCTGATTACCATTCTATTCTATGGTGTTGGAGAGTGATTCATCAGCTATTTCCTTCCTCTTGTTCAAGTATGATTCATGATTTGGAAGAAATCTGGACAAGTGAGGTGCTTCAGCCCTTTGAGTAAGTGAACTTTGAACCCTATCAAATTTTGTGACCCATTCAGAGAACTGGCAGAACATTGGCTTCTCCTGTGCCCCAAGATTCATGGTCAGGACACACATAGCTTCCCTTCATCCCATTATTGGTTGCAGAAACACACACAAGGACAGTTTTCACCACTGGGGTGCTCAGTGGCCCTGGTTAATCATCAGATGAGGGGAAAGGGGGACTTATCTTCTTCTGTGGGGCGACTGGAGGTCATGCTGATGCATAGAATAGGTTGCTTACATTGGTTTTGAAAAAACAAAAATGTGGTTTTTATTTAAAAAAATCAGAATGAACGAAATGCACACCCTTTCAGATAAGTAACTTTAAATCAAAGTGAAATATCTTTTCAGTTAAACAAAATACCTTCTAACCTCAACTGGTTATGAGATTTTTCAATCAATGAGCCTTTTCTCAGGTGACTGACCTCCGAAGTTTCAAGGTTTGCCTGAGAGGGGATGCCCAGAGAGAGATCTTTGCTGTGATGACCTATGAAGGGAATCTGCGGGTGGCTCCAGTCAAGATTGAGTCCAGCAACCAAGTCTCTTTCACTCATCTTCAGGAAGGTGTTCTCCCACCAAGATGCTTTGTCATAGAGGTAAGTTTATTCCTGTGAGGATATGAGTAGGATTCCTTTCTGTCTCTCACAATCCTTTAGGAATCATTGTCCAAGTTCACTGATGTGCATGGGTGATTATGTGGTGCAGAGGGATAGGGAGGAATAACAACAGCTCATTTTTGTTTAATGGAGCAGAGGGAGAGAGAGAGAGAGAGAGAGAGAGAGAGAGAGAGAGAGAGAGAGAGAGAGAGAGAGAGAATGTTGGTGCACAACTGCAGATAAGAAAATGATTCTTGAATAGACTGTGAGGAATAACTCATGTCCACAGATGATGCAGTACTGATGATGAGGGACAGTGAAGAGAAACTGCAGGAACTGGTGAGAGAATCTGAAAGTGTTTGAAAGTTGAGAGTAGATGGATGTTGGGAGAATGGATGATGATCTGCTTGGGTATTTTGGAGTACATATATTGGATGTTGGCAGGATGAGGAAGCAGGTGAGTCACAGAATAGGTGAAGCAAGGAAGGAAGCAAAGAAGGAAGGAAGGAGGGAAGGAAGAAGGAAGGAGGATGTGTGCAAAAGACAGGGAGGAAGCTTATTATACTCTATCTATGTGGAAGCTGAAATGGGATAGTATTAAGGTACTGTTGAGCCAACTCTCCTTTATGGAAGTAAGTGTTAATACTGAATATGAATGAAAGAGAAAGATGGAAGCTGTAGAGCTGAATTGTCTTCTGTGTAGCATGGATGGATCACTGTGTTCTGAGATGGTTCAGTCATGTGGAGAGAATGGCAGTGAATGACAGGCTTTGTGAAAGAAGAAGAAGAAGAAGAAGAAGAAGAAGAAGAAGAAGAAGAAGAAGAAGAAGAAGAAGAAGAAGAAGAAGAAGAAGAATGAGGAACTCAAGACAGATAGAGTTGAGTGGTGCAGTGTTTGTAAGGGTTTAGTTGCACTACTGATGAGCCTTCGGTGTAGGAGGAGGAGGAGGATGATAATAAAGAGTTAATGATAATAATATTGTGGAAGTTTCCTGCTCAGGGGTTTCATCCACAACAGACTTTTTTTTATTTATTTCTTTGTCATTTGGCTTTTTATTTCACCTCTTCTTCTTCTTCTTCTTCTTATTACTTTATTATTATTATTATTATTATTATTATTATTATTATTATTATTATTATTATTATTTATTATTATTATTATTCTAATTATTATTCCTCCTTCTTTTCCCTTGACAGCTGGAGTCCTTGATGCAATGGTCTCCTTCACCTTCACCTTCACCTTCACCTTCTCCTTCTCCTCCTCCTTCCCCCCCAAGGGCGTTCCTGGATCTGGCGTATGGATCCACCCCCCTGGGGAGGGTCATCGTCAGGGTCACTAAGAATGGCCTCAAGAGTCTCAACTTCCTGTACATGTGTGCGGGGGGGATGGGACCGTCTTATGCCCATTCTCACGTCTCATGTGTGTGGAATAAGGGTGAGGCAGGGGGGAAAGTGTCTTCATGGGACAATACGTGCCCCATGGAGGAGGAGGAGGAGGAGGAGGAGGAGGAGGAGGCATTTCAACTCGAGCAGTGTTGTCATCGAGGGAGGATTGGGATTGGGAGAGGGAGAGTGGGAGCCATAGAGGGATCTATGAATCGACCATATAAGGCAGGGAGAAGTGAGGGGAAACGTTTCATACGAAGGAGCTTCAGAGTTCTGGATCGTCACCAGAGATGATCCCATTTGGAGAATGGGAGATTGCTTCGGGATGGTGGAGGAAGGACTCGACGTCCTCCTCACCACCATCCTGATGTATCCAGATCCAGACATCGGCAGGGTGAGAGTAGCCCAGTGTGGCCTTATCCTGTGATTGTGTCCCCTCCAGACAAAGAAGCCAGTTTCCACTTTGTTTCAACTCTGCGAATCTTCCTCAAATAAAGATGTCATGAATGCCTTACATACATGTTTCATTTGTCTCCTTTTATTATTATTA
The DNA here is from genome assembly GCF_040412425.1 of Macrobrachium rosenbergii. NCBI lineage: Eukaryota > Metazoa > Arthropoda > Malacostraca > Decapoda > Palaemonidae > Macrobrachium > Macrobrachium rosenbergii. Next base: position 27,809,387 of record NC_089766.1, on the reverse strand, counting down.
TTATTATTATTATTATTATTATTATTATTATTATTATTATTATTATATTACTGCACCTTCCAAAGATAATAAGTAATGTTTCTGTGTGTGCGTGTGTGTGTGTGTGCTGAAAACACTTTATCAACTACAATTACACAAAAAAGAGAACCAGTCATCTGAGAGAGAGAGAGAGAGAGAGAGAGAGAGAGAGTAAACCAGGCGAGGAGAGAATTGGTTCCAGCAATACGAGAGGAGGAGGAATAAAGGAACCAGATGACTGCCTCTGATTGGTTCATATCCTGGGGCCACTTTGGGGACTGGAATTAGAATTTGGAATGGGAATTTTTTGGACTGACATAGCAATTCCATGACGGCTGTGACATGAAGCTCAGCAGCTGGAGTGTCGGAAATGACGCGGGAGAGAAAGATCACTACTTACTCACAGAGAGTTGAAGTCACCTTCGTCACCATGGCAACGCACCTGAAACGTCATACAGATGACGTCATACACAGATTATGATAATAAGATAGCGGGATGATCACCCTCCTCCCTCCCCTCCATTCCTCCCCTCCCCCTTCCCCCATCCCTTCCTCCTCACCATCCCTCCCCTCCTTCCCTCTCCCTCCCTCAACCTCAACCTTCACTTCAACCTAAACCTTGCCCTTGACCTAAAGCTTCATCCTGCCTAAACCTTGACTTCAACCTGAACCTTGACCTTGACCTAAACCATGACTTCAACCTAAACTTTGACCCTGACCTAAACTTTGACCTTGACCTAAACCTTGACCTTGACCTAAACCTTGACCTTGACCTAAACCTTGACCTTGATCTAAACTTTGGCCTAAACCATGACTTCAACCTAAACCTTGACCTTGACCTAAACCTCGACTTCAACCTAAATCATAGCCTTGATCTAAACATTGACCTTGACCTAAACCTCAACTTCAACCTAAACCTTGACCTTCACCTAAACCTTGACTTCAACTTAAACCTTGACTTCAACCTAAAACTTGACCTTCACCTAAGCCTTGATCTTGACCTAAACCTTGACCTTCACCTAAGCCTTGATCTTGACCTAAACCTTGACCTGAACCTAAACCTTGACCTTGACCTAAACCTCAATTTCAACCTAAACCTTGACCTTCACCTAAACCTTGGCTTCAACCTAAACCTTGACCTTCACCTAAGCCTTGATCTTGACCTAAACCTTGCTGATTGCCAAAGGTGTGCTTGAAGTAATAAGTGTCTATCTGTCTGTGTGAGCAGAAAATAGCTGATAATAAATAAAAGACAAGGAATGAAATGAGAATGAAGACTTCGGTCAAAAGTCGCCATTTTGAGAGAATTTCCGAAACTGAGTTACAGTAATTGATGAAAAATGCCGCTGAGAGTTAAAAGTCATCTTCTATTCTTCTTCTTTCATCTTGTTGTCGCTATTCTTCTTCTCCTTCTAAGGCTTCTCTGAAAGAAGAAGAAGAAGAAGAAGAAGAAGAAGAAGAAGAAGAAGAAGAAGAAGAAGAAGAAGAAGACCTTACGTGGTTCTTCTTCCAGACTTGCCATCTGGTCTATATCTTTATTTGTACAGCATTTCCATTATTATTTCCCAACCATTCCTTATGGTCTTCATCCTAATCCTGCCATACTTGCTTCATTTCTGATTAGAACATGAGCAGGATTAGACGAACACAGAATCCTTTCTGTTCAGGATATGTAATACTCATAATAGGACACTCTAGGCTCGTAACACAGTCTTCATGCTTGAAAAATGTAAAGATTTCTTGAATATTCTTTCAGAAAAACTCATTCAGGTCAGTGGAAATTTTTTTCAAGATGAGAAGGGCTGTCATAGAATCCTGGTTCTTTTAGATGGAGGCAGTCCAAATTATATATTCAACTGGGAGATCTGTCTATGCAGTTATATTATATTTGTCGAAAACCCATGAAATGAGTAGATCTTCCTTCACTGGGCCATTAGTGGTAAAATTGGTATCTGCTGATACATTGCTCGTGCTAAAGTGCTCATTAAGACACCTGACAGCTAAATTTGAATGGAACGGGTCCTCTGGTGTTGATTATTACTATTGACAGGATTTAAGACAAAGGTCCCTCTTAATTCAGTGAGTATTTGATACTCAAGTAAATAACATGACTTCATATATTAGAATAAGGTGTCCTTTTGAAACAAAAACAAAAAAACAATTATAGAACACTGGTCTTTCCATGAATCGAGTTGCAAGCAAGTGTATGATATTGTCTTTCTCTTCCAGGTAAGGCCTTCCTGAGAACCTGGGATTTGGTGATGACACGAAAGATAACACTGTCATAGCAAAGTGCCTTTGGCCACATGGTAATAGACAGGAACCCTAGAGTGGCGTGAAGAATGTAGAAAGAAGCTTCGGGAAGAGGTATTACTCCAGCATGGTAAGTTGTGTGCAAGATAGTTGCATCCATTTACTTGTACCTGTTCTAGCATATTCCGATAAAAGGTCCAAATATTTTGAGTCGTCATATTGCACGATTGCAAGGAATTGCTTACACAATTTAAAGTAATGTTCTTATTTTAAAACTAGGATTTTAAGAGGTACACTTACAATTTATTTCAAAATGTTTATCGAGTGATGAGAATGTGATAGGTACTATTGCTTCTGGAATCACCACCACACGAACCTAGGCGAGAGAACTACTGTATTATTTTATATCGTGATAGGTTCAACAAAAGTTCCTCTCTCCCGCAAAATATATTTGCCTATAACTGTACTTACAACAATCATGAAGTTCTTTCAATTTTCAGGTTAACAATCCTCGACCGAGAGAAGACTACACCCCTTCATTTCTGGGGAAGATGATTATAAAGATCTGGGTTATCTAGTCCCCATCCTTGGACGAATGTTGGAGCCCAACAAAATAGTTTAATCCAAGTAAGGGATCATGATATCTGCATCGGTTTATTCCTGTTGTAGACACACTTCTCTCTATAACTGAATGACTGCAGTTCTTCTGAGCTTTCCTTTCACCTTGTAGCCTCTGTAGTTGTCGCAAAAGTCATTGGTGATGGTATGCGCAGGGGAAATGACTTAATGACTAATTTGTATTTAAAGAGAAACTCTTATTACCTAACATTCCCTACAGAAGTATAATTTGCCTGAAAAATTAAAGTTGGCAACAACAGAATTCTTGTTAGCTTAGGTACTGACTGACTGACTCTCTTAGTTAGTGGCTGTTTTCATAGTTTTGGTTTTCAAAAAGGCAGAAAAAGACAGCTAGGCATTTGGTCACAGTTTCGGACATCTCAGAATCCAAGACTTAAGTTCCGAAAATTGTTTTGTGGCACTGAATAAAATTATGCAAATTCTGAGTCGGTTTTCCTCGTGGCAGAAACTACTTTAACCTGAATAGTTCCTTTGACATTCGAACGAAGGGATGAGGTTGGTCACCTTGCAAGAAGAACTGCAGGTTTGGAAACTTTAGACCAAAAGTGTAATATAAACCATCTGTCTTCTATCAAGCCTTGGTTACAGTGAAGACCAAAAGGCTTCATAAAGGCTGATCAAATGCTCATTGATCTAATGCAAGAAATTGTTGGAAGCCATTTCAAACCAGGGGAGAGAGAGAGAAGTTGGTGCAAAGTGTAAGGGCTAAATAATGGCTTTGGTGTGTCCATGATAGTATTAGCCTTGGCACAGAAAATTACTTTCATATTTAATTTAACCAAAACAATTATGCAAAAATAGGCAACTGAAATGGAAAGGAACCTAATGTCGAATTACTGGCTTGTTCCTGCCTTCTGCTGACGTCTCCAGAACTCAGGTGTGTTGGTTTTACTTTCTGTTCCCTCATAGGCCTATCTATTTATCACCTTCTCCTGTAACTTCTCTCTCTCTCTCTCTCTCTCTCTCTCTCTCTCTCTCTCTCTGCAGGCTGGTTTCTCTTTGGAGCCCTCTTGGTTTTATTATAGCCGGTTGACACTGTCCTAAGGGTTTTCGGCTGAAGATTCAAAGTAAGAAAGAAAATACTGTATGACTCAAGTGGATAATGAGGTAGGCTGTAGGAAAAGAACTGAGTTTTACCCTAGGAAATCGTAGGATGTGTGAATCTGAAAGTGAAAGAAATACTTTCGAATAGTGGGAGGACATGAGGAAGTGACTGGATGTCCTTGGACAGTTTTGGTGAGTTTTGCAAGAGAGTAAAGGGTCCAAGTGGTGCTGCTCCTTCTTCTGTATCAGTGTCATTCACACTTACTCATTTTTTCTTTCACTGTGGTGGTTACAGTCTGCCTTTCTCTTTCGAGCAAAAATAAATTCATTTGGAAAGGTTTTACTCTGTTCAGTGTTTTGACCATTCTGAAATATATAAAGGAAACCAATAGTTTTACAAGCATTAAGAAAAGATTCAGCATTGATCTAGTTTACTGAGAGCAAACTTATTTACAGCCTTAGCGAGAAACAATTTCGCTGTTTTTAATCATCACTGAATAGGGTGTTCCTGTACTTCTAAGGCAGGCTTATACTCTAAGGGATATACTACATGGGATATACTCTAAGGGATATACTACATGGGATATACTCTAAGGGATATACTACATGGGATATACTCTAAGGGATATACTGCATGGGATATACTCTAAGGGATATACTACATGGGATATACTCTAAGGGATATACTGCATGGGATACACTCTAAGGGATATACCACATGGGATATACTCTAAGGGATATACTACATGGGATATACTCTAGGGGATATACTACAGGGATATACTCTAAGGGATATATTACAGGGGATATACTCTAGGGGATATACTCTAGGGGATATACTCTAAGGGATATACTACAAGGGATATACTACAGGGTATATACTCTAAGGGATATACTACAGGGTATATACTGCAAGGGATATACTTTAGGGGATATACTCTAGGGGATATACTACAAGGGGTATACTCTAGGGGATATACTAAGGTGTATACTCTGGGGATATACTGCAGGAATAAAGTAAAAGAGCAGTTTAACACTGCCATCTAAACTCTCTCTCTCTCTCTCTTATTCTATTTAAGAATGAAAATGATCAATACGAATAATAATAATAATAATAATAATAATAATAATAATAATAATAATAATAATAATAATAATAATAAATTATTGGAAATAAATATTGACGGATAAAACCGACTTCAAACAAACTCAGCAGGTGTCACCGGCGTTTGAATCCTCGCACAACATTCAAATAATTTCGGAAAAAAACTATCAATAATTTCTCGTAATTTCATCCACGAATTCGAAATCAAAAAGTAATTTCGTAATTTATGGTGAAAATGATTGAATTATTTTACTTAAATCAAATTGGATGTTAAACAACTTCGTCAAATATATATATATTCAGTCATTTTATTCTCGTTTGTCAAAGGTTTCGGAGACGCTTTGTATTCGCCGTGCTTCGAACATAGGCCTAGTTCAGACTGAGATCTCTCTCTCTCTCTCTCTTTAGTATTTTCCGTTTTCTAGCATATGACTCATGATTTCAAAGAGAGAGAGAGAGAGAGAGAGAGAGAGAGAGAGAGAAAGGAGACAAAGAGAGAAAGGAAAGAAACCCTCATGAAATCATTTAAGCGGACAAGAAGTAAGCGCGTAGAGAGATTAAAGGTGTCATAAAGGCGTAACCCAATAGACCCTGAAGATCAGAAAGCGTCCTTATTGACTGAGGGAATAAGGGCGAGCATAGAATGAAACCGGAGACACATTGGTCTTTATTACGTGGTTGAGAATCTTGGGACGGTTAAACTTGGTCAGCTGACTGTAGTTACTTTTGTATGCAGGACAATAACTCACAGGGGAACATAATTTTTGTTGAGTTAGGTCTGACAATTGTAGTTAAGTAATTTTAGGGTGCTGATTCCAAAACTGATCTCAGTTTTCCTCTATCACGCCAAGTTGAACTATAGGATTTTCACTTTCTTAAAAAATATGAAAAATACTGTGCATACCAGTTACAGTGCTTGTTTTATAAAAAAAGCTGCAAATATTAACATACAATGAAAAATGATAGAAATAGGCATGAATAGAATGTTTATTTAACATTATTATGTTTTTACAAAGGATAAGCCTATAATTGTGTGCAGGTTAAGGTAAAAATTTACGCTTGTTGCTTTTTCTGGAGTGTTCAACTTGAGGACAATCACGTTTGATGCTCCAACAATAGTCAGCCATCATATGGACATCCCATCTACCCTGGTAACGTTCTTCCATAATCTTCAAATCTTGGTGAAATCGTTCACCTTGCTCGTCGCTGGCAGCACCAAGATTTTCCGGAAAGTTGGCGAGATGGCAATGCAAAAAATTTAGTTTAATACTCATGTTGCAACCAAGCGCTTTGTAGCTCTCTAATAGTTTCTGAACAATTTCTGTGTAATTACTTGCACGTGTATTTCCAAGAAAGTTCTTGACGACGTCTTTTCAAGGTCTGACATAGTACCAGTGAACTGTTCATCTTTCATGAGCTGTCGAATTTGTGGACCATCAAACACTCCGGCCTTGAGTTTTTCAATTGACAGTCCAGGATATGTCAAGATGTTGTACTTCAAACAGTCGCCATCAGTTGACAATGCTTTTACAAATTGTTTCATGAGACCTAGTTTTATGTGCAGAGGTGGGAATAATATTTTCTTCCTGTCAACAAGTGGCTCGTGTACAATGTTAGGATCTCCAGGTTTAAGATCAGATCTCGGAGGCCAATTCTTCTCAACCCAATGCTTCTCTCGAGCTCTGCTATCCCACATACAGAGAAAGCAGAGATACTTTGTGTATCCACGTTGCTGACCAAGAAGGAAGGACACCATATTAAGGTCAACACAGATGATCCAATTGTGTTTGTCATATTGCAATAACTTAATAACTCTCTTTACATCTCCATATTCTTCACGAAGACAGACCGAATGCCCAATAGGGACTGCGCTAAACAAATTGCCATTGTGTAGGACACACTTCAAGCTCCGTTTTGAGATATCAATAAACATTCGCCATTCATTTGGATTATAGTTTGAAAGCCCTAATTCCTTCAGTAAACCAGGAATGTTATGGCAAAACACAAAACCGCTGTCACTTCGGAAGTACTGCAGAAATGTACTTTCTCTGGTTCGAAAGTATGACACCTTCACCCTTGTTCTAGTATGTTTTTCTCGTTCAGTCTTGATGCTAGTATTTCTGAGGCTTTTTGATAGGCCCAAATCACATGCTAAATCATTCAACTCGTGCTTATCAAATCCCCTACGAACTGAGCCTCGTGAATGTCAAAATCTGCATCATTGTTGTCACTGCGTTCTTCAACATCACTCAGATCTTCTAGAGGAGGTAGTTGTTCGAAAACTGGCACTGGAATTTCAGCTGAATGAGGCATTGGTCTTATAGCTGACGGTATATTAGGATATTCTATTTTACTTCTATTTTTCTTGTTAAATCCTGATGTTTTCACTGAACAAAAGTAACAGTCTGTGGAATGATCTATTTGCTCTCGCCAAACCACGTGGATACCAAATGGCATCTTTTCACGTGTTCCTTTGGTCCACATCCGTAAACTCTCGACACACTGCTTGCACACTTTGTGAGGGGCCCATGGCTTTTCTTCATCACCGAGTTTCACTTTAAAATATGTGAAATATGCTTGTTTGACAAAATACGCTGATGTTTGCCCCTGACTTGAAATGGTGAAACCACCACATATCTAGCAGGAGTCAGGGTTGTTTAGGCATTTACGATGAGATGTAGCAGGAGCAGACATGATCTGAAGCAAAAGAAATATATACCTATGTAAATAAAGCACTAGGCTGGAAAAAAAACATTACACGAAATAGAAATTACAATGGTATGTTGTTACAAGGTTAATAGAAAAGCCGTAACAAATCCTCCTAATTGCTACTATCCTAGCTTTCTGTTTGCAGATATTGACAGTACTGACCTGTTGGGAGCTGCGCACACCTCTCACCGCATTGTCTCAATTGTGACTGCACAAACAAGTTGCCATATAGCTCTAGATAAGTCAAATCGTTATCAGCTGGCAAGTTTTACTACAGCTAACTAGTGGAATTTTGCTTATCTGGTAGGTAAGCTGTTTAGAAAAAAACTTGACGTGCTAGAAAAAAACTAACTACAGATTTGGAATCAGCATGCCAATTTTAGTCTAAATAAGCTCAAAAATCCAACTCAACAAAAAACTGTTTTTAAATTGTTCCCTAGTGTTATGTATCAGTATTGCAAACACTGTCATCACTGACCTCCGTTCATAACAGCATTCCTAACAAGCTCATTTCAATCCAGCAGGCGTCCATTCTGAAGTAAATCTAAATTAGCAAATGACCCACAATGCGCAGCAGGAGTCATGAGGGTGAACCTAGACCGAGTGGCTTCCCGACGTTCAGGACGAGGTGACACCATCCATCCAGCCTCAGAACTGTATCCTCACGGTCATATTTCAAAGAGAAAAAGCACAAAGACCACAATGTTAGTCTTGTCTTACTCGAAATCACTTCCCAAATGACGAAAGGGAAATTGCAATTAATGAACTTCAATATTTGCATCATATAATACATAATCCTCAGTGAACCATGAAATGGCCTATCGTTTCTTTCCATCTATAATGGCGGACAGGAAGCAGGACTCTTTCTGGCCGTTGGAAAGACTGACTGGCCCATTGTTTGTTTGCGCTCTCTCTCTCTCTCGTGGAATTGGGATATCATAACACCAGACTTAAGTCTTTATTTATGTTCGAGGGGAAAAAAGGAAAGAATCTTTAAAGCTGAAAACACGTTAACCCACCCAGAGACCCCCTCACAAATACCATCTCCAAAAATGCTGGCACACTTTTTGACCCGAAGCACAAGAGCTCACAGTTCGCGAACGTCATAAATTTCCCAAGAAATGTCTCCAAACTTAAATGTCAGCTCTTGACACCAACTTTCGGGAATCATCCAAAAGAAAGAGCAATGGAAATCTGAACAGCATTAAAAGAAAATTCATCAAAAGTAAGACAAATGCAGACTGCACGCAAGCAACGGGACTGGATCATTGGGGTTACAAGCGCACTCCAGAGTAGACGTTTCGGAAAAATGATTGGAAAACCGGCAAGAAATGATACGAAGGACACTGACGCTGCTTTTGGCAAACTTCTGTTTGTCTTCAGGGCACAGGTCTTCTTGACTGGATGATGGCTCATCAAGCCAAGGCTGTTCCATCCTAAAAATGATGGGTCTTCAAGCGAAGGCTGTTCCATCCCAAAAATGATAGGTCTTCAAGCGAAGGCTGTAACATCCTATAAATAATGGGTCTTCAAGCGAAGGCTGTACCATCCTAAAAATGATAGGTCTTCAAGCAAAGGCTGTACCATCCTAAACATGATGGGTCTTCAAGCAAAGGCTGTACCATCCTAAAAATGATGGGTCTTCAAACAAAGGCTGTACCATCCTAAAAATGATGGATCTTCAAGCGAAGGCTGTACCATCCTAAAAATGATGGTCTTCAAGTGAAGGCTGTACCATCCTAAAAATGATGGGTCTCAAGCAAAGGCTGCACCATCCTAAAAATGATGGGTCTTCAAGCAAAGGCTGTACCATCCTAAAAATGATGGGTCTTCAAACAAAGGCTGTACCATCCTAAAAATGATGGATCTTCAAGCGAAGGCTGTACCATCCTAAAAATGATGGGTCTTCAAGCGAAGGCTGTACCATCCTAAAAATGATGGGTCTTCAAGTGAAGGCTATACCGTCCTAAAAATGATGGGTCTTCAAGCAAAGGCTGTACCATCCTAAAAATGATGGGTCTTCAAGCGAAGGCTGTACCATCCTAAAAATGATGGGTCTTCAAGCGAAGGCTGTACCATCCTAAAAATGATGGGTCTTCAAGCGAAGGCTGTACCATCCTAAAAATGATGGGTCTTCAAGCAAAGGCTGTACCATCCTAAAAATGATGGGTCTTCAAGAGAAGGCTGTACCATCCTAAAAATGATGGGTCTTCAAGCAAAGGCTGTACCATCCTAAAAATGATGGGTCTTCAAGCGAAGGCTGTACCATCCTAAAATTGATGGGTCTTCAAGCGAAGGCTGTACCATCCTAAAAATGATGGGTCTTCAAGCGAAGGCTGTACCATCCTAAAAATGATGGGTCTTCAAGCGAAGGCTGTACCATCCTAAAAATGATACAATCCTATTTCAAAATTGAAAATACAGTGAAAGCTCTCTCACCTCACCAAACACAAACCTCACAAAAAGTACTAAACAGTAAATGCACACACAATGCTCTTGGATTATGAGCGATGTAACAAAATTACAGCAAATTTCATAATAGAACGACATGAAAAACTATTATAAAAAATGTAAAAAGAGCAAAAATGCCAACTCAAGGTAAGCAAGCTGCTTCTTACCTCTGAATGGAACGGGAATAGGCCTATTCCCCTCGAGACATCCCGGAGACAGACAGGCAGCCCGCATGGCCTATAGCCCCCTTCGGTTTTCTCCACGGATTTTTCTGATAACTGAGAGAGAGAGAGAGAGAGAGAGAGAGAGAGAGAGAGAGAGAGAGAGAGAGAGAGAGAGAGAGAGAGAGAGAGAGAGAGAGAGGGCATGATAAAAAAATGATAAAAAATGAGGGCCAGGGAACAAAGAAGGGAAGATTTTTATTCCCTGCAATGTTCGTCTAATGAATACATATATCTGCAGTCTAAAAGATGCCCCCAGTCTTTTTTAGATTCTTCTTACAGGCGGTCATAAAATAGCAACATCAGTCAGGATAGACATTAAATTATATACCACATGTTATATATTAAACCAGCTATTTCAGGTAAACATTATTTCCAATAGATCGCTGAATGTGGTTTCACTCTTACTGAATCAGTTCAGTTCACTCACCACCACAAAATGTGTCTCATTTGGAACTACAGTAAGAGATGAGGCATCAGTGTTCTTGTAAGGAAAACCTCCTTAACACTGCAAATCTCGAAACAATAGGGAGTTGGAGTGGCTGGACAGCAAGATAAAGGGAGCCAGAAAACAGAGGAGATGACCTGTCAAGGGTATAATATGGAACTGGGGCGAAACCCCGGAGAGGTTGGACAGCGAGACTGAAGAGATGAAGCAGGAGCAGAGGTGAAGGAAAGGAAGCGAATGTGGCCAATGAGCCTGTGGGATTTTACAATGGAATGGAATAGGGGGTTTAGGCCAAAGGCCAAGCACTGGGACCTATGAGGTCATTCCGCGCTGGAAAGGAAATTGAGAGTAGTAGGTCTGAAAGGTGTAACAGGAGGAGAAACCTCGCTGTTGCACTATGAAGCAGTTGTGAGGAGAGGGTGGGTGGCAAGATGGAAGAAAGAGAATATGAATGGAGGTACAGTAAAAGGAATGGAAGGGTTGCAGCATTTTACAATGTCAAGCAATAACTTCCAGTTACTCAAGTTATGCAGTGTGTTTGGATATAGGCCTACTCATGAACTATCTGGGAAGTTCCACTAAAATTCCACTTCCTGCTCAATTCACTCACTCTCTCGGCGCATATTCGGTGTGGAGCAGCATTTGGGCTGCATTCCGCCACTCCTTCCTTGCCCTTCGGCTTGGGCCTACAGCCGTCGTGACAGCTCACGGCTTCAGCACTCGCCCTTCTGCTGCTGTTTGCTTGGTCATTCCTCGAATGCTGCAGGGACTAACGCTCTTGGCACTGCCAAGAGACACCAGGCAACATTTTGAGGAGAGCAGACCCACCATCCGCGCCTGCCGCGTATTATGATAACGATGAAGCCCTCCGCCCTCCACTCGCAAAGTGGGACTACCGAAGGCCAGCACTGAAGACCTTTCATTATTATTATTATTATTATTATTATTATTATTATTATTATTATTACCCAGAGGATGAAGAGCCCTATTCACAGGGGCCACTGACTTGAAATTCAGGCTCCGAAGAAAAAGGTTCCCACTCGAAAGTAGCAACAGAAGGTACCAGGAAAGACAGGAAGAGATCAGTTACAAGAAAAAATAAACATTTTCATAAATTATCAGATCCGAATGAGGAACTCTTACAAATCCAGCATCTGTTCTTAACGGACAGAGCTCCTTCTAGAAGACCCTCTGTTGCAACTACACTACAGCACATCGCTGACACCCTTCGGAGGTGTGGAACCAGGCTCCGAGACCCCTGAGTAGAAGACGAGGTCTACAGTACAGTAGTTCCAGGAAAATAAGGAAACAAACACATTCTTCGAAGCGCCCGTCCTTTCCGAAGCGTCTGAACTCTCACCTGATAACCAGCAAAAAAAAAAAATCCGTGGAACTGGGCCTCAGTGAAAGTAAAATTCAAGCCTGACCTTGTTCTGTTCCCCAGCAACTGAAGACTTGCAGCATAAAATGATTGCATTTAGAACCACCATAATTTGAAAAAATAAAAACCACTAGGCCTATAGTGTGAATTAGACGCCCGCACATGCCAACACTAACACGTTTATCAATAAACATGAATAAATAAATAAAATAAACAAGTAAATGAATAAATAAACCATTTATCGAAATCCCAGGAAGAGCACAAACATGACGTATAGGACTAATGGCCAATTTTTAACACTCTTAACAGCAACCTTTTTAAAAACGACGGTGAAATGATTAATGTAACACCCTTTGGTTACTCCACAATAGCGAAAGTCCTCTGAGAGAGAGAGAGAGAGAGAGAGAGAGAGAGAGAGAGAGAGAGAGAGAGAGAGAGAGAGAGAGAGAGGCCTATGTAATGAAGCCTCATATAAGAACTCTGGGACATGTGTGGGGACTGAACTCATGCTGCACGATTGAACGCTTCCCTCGATGACTGACCACAGCCACCGGAAGCAGCGGCAAATATCCTTCCGACTAAAACAGCAACGGGATCTTTCGCTAATTACAGAGTACTTTTCCCAGGAAGTCGAAATCTAGCCCCCCGCCCCCACATCGCCCCAACAGACTGGCCACTGAATGAAAAATGACCTAAGCAGAAAGGCTTATATAATCAGTCATTCAATTATGTACCCTTGACTGAAAGTGAATGAAAATGGCTGTGCATTTTAAACGCTGACAGTTTCAGTGTATATATACTTTCATCTTTTTCGTTTTTGCTCACTGCCAGACATACTGAAAGACAAGCAGCCACCCCTTCCCCCCGTGTTACCCAGAGTACCTCTAGACTAGACACCTAGAAGATGTGATAATGTAGAACTCATTATAAGGTCACTTCACAGGATTCAGCTTCAGCTTAAACAGGAAATGTTATAATGACACCTGTATAGATTCTACTGCTGGGAGTAGCAACTAGTTGCTAGCTAAAGGAAAACGAGAGAAACTGCATTATTAAGTTGAAATTTTCAGAGAGAAAAAGCGGAAGAAAGAGCTGTGGAAATGCCAGCAGACTCGTGTACTGACTAGTGGGTGTGGCTGCTGTGTCCTGCTTTTGTGGAAGAAATGAAGGTAAAGGAGTGTGATCCACAGGCACCAAGGACCATAAACACACATACCAATGAAAGACTAAAACAGTGTACTTAGTACCTGCTAAGCAAGCGAGTATTAGGCCATAAATTGTCACCTAGCCCAAGTCCTGCCAATCACAGACTGAATATTTCACAGAACTGATTGATTAACAATTGGCTTTCCATTACAAATTTCTCTGTTTGTCCCACGATTGAAGATTCACGCCATTAACAGGGATTTTTAGACATTTCCACCTCCAGTTAATGACATTTAACCAGCTGGAAGGAACCACTTTGAGCCCTAAAATAGGACTGCTTCTCGACAATCACTCCATGGAACACAAGTATTCCTACTAAATCTTAAATGCCTGTACTAATTAACTTTCAGCCTGATGAACACCACCAGATATGAGCCAAAATTGGGCAGAAATGCTGTCACGAAGAGGGTACTTACAGGGTATTGCGGAAACGAGAATTGCAACTGCACACTTTAAACACAGACGATTCTTCTTGCTGACTGACCAAGAACTGCTCAAGACGTCGACCAAGACCTTCTCTGGGCCAATCAGAGACCTCCTCCTCTTCCGCCACTAAGCCCAACTAAGAAACCTCATCTATCTATCGCCTTCTCTCACAGGCTGAAGCTCTGAGCTCTGGCCAATGGACGGAAGGTTTTGAGAGCGGTTCTCCCATTGGCTGGTGGGACTGGACCCCATTTCCAAATGATTTTCTTACCTCAAATGACCATTGTCACCTTCAGTATCAAAATGCATTTCCCATAAGCAGGCAGACAGGGAGTGAGATACCTAAAAATATGAATTAATAAGCAGATTGATATAGCAAAAGAAAGTAAGAATTTGAAAGTCCTTCACAAGGAGTATGCCTAAAGCACACAAGGTGAAACAGCCTAGAACTCGACTACACCTTGGATATGGTGGCAGTCATTACGAGTAACCTCATCGATCTGGGAGCAGCCATTTATTATTTTCGGGGGGATGGGGGAGAAAAATAATTTCATTTTCATGGACAATTACTTTTACTATATGAAAGCTGGTATTCAGTCTACCAGATAGAGGTAGCAATGACCACAATTCCTTGATTATGGCATAGAAATGATTTCCATGAAGGATATAGGCGTTGCATCAGTGTTACTGGGGAATTAGTCTTGAATAACCCATTTTATTCCTCGGAACAAATTCTGCCATGTTTAAAAGAGGCAGGGCATGACACACCGCGTGCTAGTGACATCTGGTAACAAGCAAAAGACTGGAACAAAACTATTAAAGGCAACTGAAGACTTTCTTGATTACTACGCAAAAGACAGTGACTTTTGTTTTGTGTTACTGAAGCGATCTCTGGGAGAAATTCTAAGTCATTGTCAATTCATTAACACTCAAAGGCTACGTGACCATTGGTCTGGAATCCGCTTTGATCAATACAGAACGCATGAAGAAGAAGTCAAAGCTGCCATCGCTCAAATCTGTTGTTCCTGTCTTCTTCAATACGCACTCAAATTCTTCTCTGTAAACCTCACTTTCGCCTCACAATATTACAAGAATAAATAGGCAACATTTTGCTCTCAAAATTCCGAATATTCGGCCATCGCAGAGTGGTCTGCAGGAGTGGGAAGGCAATCCAACTGCACCCACCTCGTTGAGAAGAGAAAATGATACTGTGTTTCTGTATGCATATTCTAGTTGATAAACTGAGTTACACCTCCGTAATTTGTTCACAACACTTGATAGGTCTGGAGGGATCCTGAGAAGCAGTGGTTAAGGCACCAATCGCTGATGCAAGATGCCGCAGGGATGCAAAGTCAGTAATCCACAATTGCATTGAAAACAGCTTTCTAGGACAATCTTTTTCTACTTTACAGAACTCAACAAGGGTTTTGACAGGCATCAGTGGCATAACACACATTATATTAAACATGAAAATATTAAATGTCCACAGTAAACCTCTTAGAGAGAGAGAGAGAGAGAGAGAGAGAGAGAGAGAGAGAGATTCAGTACTGTGTCAAAATGTCAAGTGTCAAAATCAAAAGCGGGTAGACTTGGTGAGGTCTTCCTCAC
>NC_089766.1:27788878-27791378 GCF_040412425.1 Macrobrachium rosenbergii | reverse complement strand
TTTAAGGTTCAATATTCTTAAATAAAGGGTAAACAATATCACTGAATGAAGGGTGGAAAGGGAGAACCAAAGTATTACTCATATCATATTCCTTTTTGGTGCTTCTTCTATAATATGTTTGTTTAGGTAGGAATAGCCTAAACATTGTTCTATTTCCTTGATTGAAAAAAAATGTTTTTTTATGCCAACTCTGGTGATGTTACTAAACTCTTCGTGCAAATACTCAGGCTAACTAGGTTAAGTGCTCTCAGAAAATGAGATGAAAGCCTTGCACTGAACATTACGTGTATGAGTCGATTTTGCACTGATCATTAAGTTGTTATTTGTAGCTTTTTTGTGAATTTTGAATGTCAGGCCATAATCTGTTCTTATTACATCAGTGTCTAAGAATTTACTGGTTTCTTTCTCCATGGTGAATTTTCTTGATGGCACTAAGGAGTTAAGATCAGTTAGAAATTGATCAATGTCGTGGTTTTACTCCAAACTGTAAAAGTGTCATCTACATGTCTAACCCAGCGAACATCATCTGGCAATATGCCATTGGCAATTCGAGTTTCATAGAATTCCATGTATTTGTTTGACAGCACTGGGGACAAACAGTTGCCCATTTGCGTTCCAAATTTCTGCTTATTAAAAACAAAACATGTATCTATTACACAGTCTAATTATTTTTAAAATGTCTGGAACAGGTATGAAAAAAATATCTATTCAGATTCCTATTTAAAAATTCAAGCAGATCTAAAACTGGTACACAAGGGAATAAACTTTGTACATCAAAACTAATTAAATGACAATTTTGGTTAGTTTGTACACTTTGTCTTCGGGATTTAACAATTGGAAATAAATGCCCTGTCCATGGATGTCCCGGTTCATATGTTGGTTTGACCACTATGAAACTGTCGAAGAGGGTTTCACGTCACGCACGAGAAGGAGCGACAAAATCCATACCAGACACTCACACCAGGACGTCATCTCTCGTGACAGAATTATCAAAAACGCCTCGATAATTGGGAGAGCCCAGACTCGCGATGTCTACGACTACTAGAGGCGCTCCCATCCAGCAAGAGAAGACCTCCCTCTCTCAATACGACGCAGGAAGTGCTCTTCCTTCCTACAAATATAAGAAGGACAATAATACCAGGACTCCAACCGACACCAGAACGAGCAACACCCCCGCCCTTGAAACACCAGATCAGACGAACAATCCCGCCGCCAATGGGAATAGACAACGTCACGCACCGCCCAATGATGCCACGCCCCTTCCCCTCCAGCCAGCGCGAGAGAGAGACTGCAGCAGCAGCAGCAGCAGCAGCAGCGTGACCTTCATGCCTGAAAAGTTGACTGGAAGAAAACTCTCACCAGCCAATGGGAGACCAGCACCCCACCCTGGCCAATCAAAATTCAGCAAGAGGCCTACCCCCTGCTGACCCCCAACTATATATTGAGTAGACCTGCCCATCGACATCTATCTACTCCTATCCTCAGCCGTGATCATACCCGCTGGAACTGGGAGAAACGTTGGCGAAAGAATTGTATACTCTAATTGACATATACATACATTGTAGAAAACTCTACAGATGATGTCCTCCATATTGACAGTAAACACAGGGATATAATATGGGGTCCCTGAATTTCGACTGACTCTTTCCCTCCTGAAGATGCAGAACGTCGGAACATTACCCGCCCGATTAAGTAGCAGAGAAAAAGCAACAATTAGAAAAACAGGGAGCACTCTAAACAAATTAAATGCAGCTGATGCGGTAATTTCATTTAATATTATCATTGTTATTATTATTATATTATTTTTGCTTCTGCTATTGTTATAATTATTATTATTACTCTGAATTACAACCAATAAACTCTATCTCTCTCTCTCTCCCCTCCCAACACCCACTCTACTCTCACTCTCACTTCCTCTCCCTCTCACTCTCTCTCTCACTCACTCCCTTTCCTGTTAAGATAGTTGCTACAGTTACGTTGCCCAGCATTTTTGGCATTTTGTATGTCCCCCTCCTCACCCCCAATTCCTGTCGGGGCTGAACTTGGACTTAAAGGGCATCAGGAGTGTCACTATTCATCTCAGCGACCTCGAAAACTATGGATTAGACACTAATATCTGTCGTTTTCGGTTATTTTTACATGTCACCCCCTTCCCACAATCCCCCTCTGGTGCCAGTGATGTCTGACCCCACAGTTTGGTTGAAATTGCTCAGTGCATTTCAGAGTGTATGTGGTACATACACACATACATCCATTTATATATATATATATATATATATATATATATATATATATATATATATATATATATATATATATATATATATACAGTACATTATTATTATAATTATTATTATTATTATTATTATTATTATTATTATTATTATCATTATTATTATTATTATTATTATTATTATTATTACTACTACTATTATTATTGTTATTTCATGTCTGACTTATAAGTAAGAATTGGGATGAAAATTTTTGAAAGAATCAGGAT
>NC_089766.1:27775879-27788378 GCF_040412425.1 Macrobrachium rosenbergii | reverse complement strand
CGTATCTATTTTAGTCTTTGGCGATTATGCCGTCTCCTTTGAAAAACAAGATGAAAGATGAAATTGCTGGCAAAACTATGAAATAATCTGAGAAGTTACAAGGATATTGTGGCTATTAACAGCACATATATTTAGTCAAACACACACACACACAAACACACACACACACACACACACACACACACACACACACACACACATATATATATATATATATATATATATATATATATATATATATATATATATATATATATATATATATATATATATATATATATATAAATATATCACACAGTATGACAGGTGAAAAATAAGAAACGGGTGTAAGTCCTGACCGGTTTCGACTTTATTTCAAGCCATTGACGAAGGACTGATACAGAGTATGAGACATCACAAATATATATACTACAAGAACAGTACTGACGAACATACACAACCGTTAGAGACTCCATATCCCCACTCAGCCCGGTGTCGAGGTAGGGAGTGGCCTTTAAAACTCATTTTAAAAAAATCACAATAGACTCTCGGGGGACATTGCTGATAAACAGACCATACCCCACCTCAGATCCACACCTGACAGGTGTCATGGAGGCGGAGTTTGGAAACTCATTAACATTACTACCCTCGTACTGTGTTTACAAATATGATAATCCTATTTTCATACGCGTATTTACAATCTGTATACACAGTCGGGAGCATACCAGCCAGTAGCCAATCACCAACCAGATCACGTAGCCAATCAGATTCGAGCAATGACGTCATCCAGCCTATATGCGAATAGCATATCACTTAGCTATTTTTTATCGTATATTAGACAAATGTGTGTGAGCAGCAATAACCCATATGAGAAATAATGTTCAAATATTAACCCTCTTGTGTATTTGTGTCCATAAAAGAGACTAAAATTGTGTTAAATTAAATTAAGATATGGAGCGAACAGTGACGTCATCGTCGATCAAAAATGTAAACAACAGATGAGACGCAATTGAGAAAACCTTATGAATTAACAGCAAAGAAGGAAAATTTAACAAAGCCTTAAAATATTAAGAACTTATATCGACTTTACTAATTTTTTAACATAAAAATATCTAAACTGCTAGAAAATTCCACATTTCATAGAATACTGTATAGGCTACAGGTGGAAAGTAGCCCATTATTCTGTTCACAGAGCTTACACGAAACAACATCACCCAAGTTTTTATATTGCACGAACTATTTATAACCAAGTTACATCATTATAATAAGCTTATCTACAGCAACTGACTTAATTAACATTATGGATTCTAAAAAAAAAGGCCCTATTAACTGTGTATATTTTTAGCTCAGTCACTGCTAAATATGTCCGTTTTCTTAAAGCTAGCCTTTAAGGAAAATGTGTTCGGTGCTTCAAGAATGCCTGTGTAATAATTATTATTGTTATTCAGAATGAAGCTTTTAACTAATATAGTTACATGAACAGAAGATTTTATTATATTGACGACATAAAACGCCGTACTTGAAACAACGTAGCGGGGAAAAAATTTCAATATTGCTTTCACAAAGGAGGAATGACGTCACTCTGTGCGTGCGTATTTTTTTTTATTTATTATTGGGCTCTTTAATGCATAAAAATACACCAGTGAGTTAATTTTGAACAATATTTCTCATATGGGTTATTGCTGCTCACACACAGTTGTCTAATATACGGCAAAATATAGCTAATTAAAACACGCGGTCGATGACGTCATTGCTCGAATCTGATTGGCTACGTGATCTGGTTGGTGATTGGCTACTGGCTGGTATGCTCACGACTGTGTATACAGACTGTAAATCATACATCTCTACTGCCTACCTTAAAGTTTAAACAATTTACAAATTTCTTTTGATATTAAAGGATCAACTGATATTCATATTATGGTTGTAACTTTCTTTTATAAAGCTAGATTCAATGATGTTCCTTTCCAGTGCATTATTAGAATATACAATCCTTTTTGTCCCTTCCCAGTTGATAGCATGATTGTTCTCACTAACATGTACAAATATACCACTGTTCCCTTGTGCATATCTCACACATTTCTTATGCTGTTCAATTCTTTTTTCCAGTGCTTTCCCGGTTTGGCCAATATAAAAGTTGTCACAAGACTTACACGGAATTTTATATACACACCCTTTAGTATTGTCTGGGGAGTTCTTGATAAGTACATTTTTCGTTGTTGTATTGTTCTTAAATGCGACATTAACACCAAAATTTTAAGAAGATGAGGGGGATATCTTTCATACTATTATTATAAGGCAAAACAAGCACATTGTTTGTGTTGTAAGGTTCTTTCTGATTTTGATATATAGTCTTTTTTGCCGCTTCAAATGCACTGTTTAATACACTATCAGGATATTTCAATTTCTTGCCTGCATTCCTAATCTTATCTATTTCATCATCAATATATTCAGGGCTACATACCCGTAATGCTCTTAAAAAACTGAGAAGAGGTGGGCCATCCAAAAGGTCGAAAGCTCCAAGACTCAGGGTTGTGGTGATGATAGACACCTCACTGGGAAGTGGCTCAAATAAGTTTAATAAAAAAAAAGTAAAGTTCGTCTTCAAATATGAAGATTATACAATGGATAAATTAATGGTTGGCAAGGCCTCTAGGCCGACTGTAGTGTCTATATCAAGTCTTGCGAAATCAAGAGACACTGATGCCTTACCGATCCAATATTTAGCTGCAACTTACATTACCCATGATTGAAATCAGTCACTCAAATGTTACGTAGTTACGACCTTCTACAGGGGAGGAGGGAAGTCTAGTGAGCAAAAAAAAAAAAATAAATAAATAAATAAATAAACTTTGACAATTTTATTTGTATGAAATGATATATACAAAGTGAACTCTATTGGTAAACGACAGCACGTTTCTGAAGATGTAGCATGCCATGCACATATGTTTTATTTTTACTTCAATTTTGAAGCGGTGAGTGGTCACCTGCTAGATATTAACTACAAGGAAACATAAATGAAGAGCAAAACGGTTGATAAGACGCATAACAATAATGGTAGCCACTCTATACTAACAATCAACAGGAGCAACGATGCATTTGTCTTATGGAAATAAGTAGAAAAATTCAAAGTAAAAAAAGTCAAACTTCTTTCATGTTCGAGAAAACAGAGACTTTTCACATATTGCTGACGGGTTTCTGTCACGCGAGAAAAGCAAGACTGTTGGCGTCAAGGTAGGAAGGACCTTGTCAGCATCATTATACCTATCGGGATATTATACTCCTCAGATAGAGAGAGAGAGAGAGAGAGAGAGAGAGAGAGAGAGAGAGAGAGAGAGAGAGAGAGAGAGAGAATGGGTGGTACCTTAACTTAGTTTATTGTCCAGCCAAAAGGGATTAGATTTGAATGAGAAATTTCCGTTAGATGTGGCATTTTTGAGTTGTGTTGTCATATCTTCCCAAACAGTAAAAGACCACTAGTCAAAAGGTGCAGAAGATTAGCTGGCTCATTTTTCCATTCTTTCCATCAGCAATGGAATGACTAGGAATGTAGCAGCATCATATCTAAATTTCAGAGAAAGAGTTTGTGTGAACGTCAATCTTTTTATATGTGAGTTTTTGTGTCTTTTCCATTATGCATCTATGTACAGACACAAATGCAATTTTGGTACAATCAATATAAACACAAAAATTCTCCGATCATATGAAGGAGTTATATATATCTATGTATATATATATATATATATATATATATATATATATATATATATATATATATATATATATATATATATATATATATATATATATATATATATATATATTTATATATATATATATATATATATATATATATATATATATATATATATATATATATATATATATATATATATATATATATATATATATATATATATATATATATATATATATATATATATATATATATATATATATATATATATATATATATATATATATATATATATATATATATATATATATATATATATATATATATATATATATATATATATATATATATATATATATATATATATATATATATATATATATATATATATATATACATATATATACGCTGTGTTTAGTAATTCAGAGGAAAATATTGCTCCAAAAATATATATATAACGCAACCAATCATAAATGTGTTCCCACAAAGAATGAAATTATATTGAGAACTGAGAGTGAAATACATAATAAAACTAACACCTTGGAATTTTATACTTTTACATCCTGTGATCGTCACATAAAATAAACTGCCAATTCATTTCAGAAAAGAGAACTATAAAAGTGAGGATTTATTTCATTTTCTTTCTGTATTTTGTTTTCATCCCTGTTCCTTTTACCTTTGAATGTCGTGTTAGAAATAAAGAATTGGTACCAAGAAAGTTGGCATCGAGACAAAACTGCGTAATATTTGATGATATGTCATTACGACCCTTGGGTTTATTTGCAGAACAAATAGAAGATGTCAATTTTCATCCAAACATTTCCTACAAATCTGATGTCATAAGCAGTTCAGTATCCATTTCTAACAATTCGTCATTAAGGAAAACTATCAAAACTTCATAAATTAGTGTATTCATAAAATTCTTCCAGCCTTGTCAACCAGGCGGGAAGGTAAAAAAAAAAAATCAGATATCTGAAAAACGCAATTAAGAATTCATTTATCTCAATCCGCTTTCGAAAAAAAATCCATTAAATTCTGTGCATAGTATTCATTCCACCTCGTCGATCAACCAGAGTTTTAAAAGAAAAAAAATTTTGGTGTCTGACACCTGATGTATCGGTTTCGAAAAAAGAACTCGGAGAGGAATTATTTGTTACCGTCGCCATTGGGGCAGACCAGAGTGAGAACTGATCGCAATCCTGGCGAGGATCGGGGCAATATTCCATGTTTCACTTTCAGAACAAGACCAATGGAAAGAGCGTCTGATCCAAGATTTTCCGACTGGATTATTTGTAAATAGGAGAGAGAGAGAGAGAGAGAGAGAGAGAGAGAGAGAGAGAGAGAGAGAGAGAGAGAGAGAGAGAGAGAGAGAGGTCATTTATTATCTATAGAACTATACTGACTGGATTTATTCTCGTTCTCTCATCATATATACATATATATATATATATATATATATATATATATATATATATATATATATATATATATATATATATATATATATATATATATGTGTGTGTGTGTGTGTGTGTGTGTGTGTATATATATAGTTATATATATGTGTGTGTATATATATATATATATATATATATATATATATATATATATATATATATATATATATATTATATATATATATATATATATATATATATATATATATATATATATATATATATATACATACATACATCATCTTATTTCTTATGATAATAATAAACACTCTTCCTGTGATAATAGAGCATAAAGAGAAAATTATGCAGAAAATGACAGTCGCCCAAGAATCAAAAGGAATTATGAAACGTTGACACCTGGGCTTTCGCCAAGACGCAATCTCTATAAGAAACAAGAAAAACATGCGCAGAAGTTTCTCCGGCGTAATCGAGTTTTCTGTACACCTTATAATCAAGGCAACCGAAAATAAATCTATCTTTCGGTGGTCTCGGTATAATGCTGTATGAGCCGCGGCCCATGAAACTTTAACCACAGCCCGGTGGTGCCCTGGCCTATATTGTTACCAGACGCACGATTATGGTTAAGTTAAACCTCAAATAAAATCAAAACTACTCTGGCTAGAGGGCTGCAATTTGTTATGTTTTGTTGATTGGAGGTTGGATGATCATCATACCAATTCGCAGCCCTCTAGCCTCAGTAGTTTTTAAGATCTGAGGGCGGTCAAAAAAATGGCGGGAAGAATAAAGTGCGGACGAACAGACAAAGTCGGCACAATAGTTTTCTTTTACAGAAAACTAAGAGACAACAGTCTTGACTAAATGAGGTCAACTAATGACGTGAAAGGGATCGATTTCTGTGAGGACAGCTTCTCCTGGAGTGAACAGGGGGAGGATGAGGAGAGTCATTCTTCATCACGAGAGTTGCGCAGACATTAAAGATCTCGTTATGAACTATTATAGCATCACTTTCAAATTACACGTAGAAAGTGTGTTAATACTTCAGTATGTGGATGTGCTACCTGAGAGTCGCCTTCATGATAGCAGTTTCCACGTGTTTGAATACCAGTGAATATTAATGAAATCAAAAGAGTTTTAAAAGTTGTAAATATAGTCAAGGAAAGCCTCACCTGATGTATGGAAAAGATGCAAGAAGTTTTGGGGGGAATTTAATGAGTATTACAGTTTCCACGTGTTACGCTGAATAGAGTAAGCAGTGAATATTAATGAAATCAAAAGACTTTTAAAAAGTTGTAAAATATAGTCAAGGAAAGCCTCACCTGATATAGGGAAAAGATGCAAGAATTTTTGGGGGGAATTTAATGAGTATTACAGTTTCCACGTGTTACGCTGAATACAGTAAGCAGTGACTATTAATGAAATCAAAAGACTTTTAAAAAGTTGTAAAATATAGTCAAGGAAAGCCTCACCTGATATAGGGAAAAGATGCAAGAATTTTTGGGGGGAATTTAATGAGTATTACAGTTTCCACGTGTTACGCTGAATACAGTAAGCAGTGACTATTAATGAAATCAAAAGACTTTTAAAAGTTGTAAATATAGTCAAAGAAAGCTCTGATATAGGGAAAAGATGCAAGAAGTTTTGGGGAATTTAATGAGTATTACAATTAAATACAACACCAGGTCGACTTAGAAATAAATCTAGAAACATGTACAATTATCATCAATCGTTGTTTCAAAATATCTGAAAGGAAAATGTATATCGGAAGTTTTCAGTGTTATAGAAGGTATCATACAAAATAGAAACGAATTGTAGTTAATTTCGAAAATTATTTTATAAAAATAGTCGCCATTTTTCAGACGATAATTTCAAACAATCAGGCCATTATGCTACTCACGTCATGTATAGAAAAATAACATATTAACTATCCTAAAATTCTTACGAAAGTCAGCTGCAGCTCATAGAATTTAAAGTATCTTCTGCAGACAACTGAGAAACAACTTGAGGAGGTTAATTCCGTCATCTGAACAAGTCCTCATCAAAATCAGCTCAATAGTTGAAATAAATTAATTATTGCCATGAGATAAAAAAAAACAGTTACAGGACATATTTTGTTGCAAGAATGAACTACAGATGATGAGTACCATGAACTGCATGTATTAAGCAAACCTGTAGAGCACGCAATAAATCATTGAAAAGTTTACTTTTCCTCCGACAGGGGCATCCCGGCTGTTTCTTTTGGTTTCTTACACGTCACTTCTTTCCTTCGTGAAAAAAAAGTAAAACTACAGCTTGGGGAGAAAATCTTCTGTTCCAGATTAATAAATATACCTGCATGCATGATGTTTTCAAGTCCAGTCAGTTTTAGCTCTAGATCTCACCACATTTTAAATATCTTGCAAGAGTATGTCTTAAAAACATCAAATCTATTAAAATTACAGGACGATGGACTAAATCTTGGATATTTTAATAAAATCAGGAAAATTAAAAGACATGCTAAAAAGCGTGAGAAGGCATATTACCACTTGTACACGATACAGATGTAAAGGTATAACAACTGCCAGTAGAAATGAGATCCGATTCTCATGGTGAAGTTACTGTATAGTGGTCAAAGTGTTGAGGACTGGATGACTAAGATGTGTGTTTATGCTTCAATTAGAAAGGAATAAATGCGCCAAGAACAAATATTAACCAATGTTTACGTAATAATGTCTAAACAATCAAAAAGGTGTATGCGAAGAACTTCACTGGAAAATTGACAGGTTCAGAACATTAAAGATTTGCAAGAGTAAAAGAGGTAGAATTAAGAATAGTTCACTAAGAGTATATTAAAGAAAGTAAATTGGAATGACTCTTTACAGCTAACGAAAAATTCCTGTGCTGGATGTCATGCACATCTGTCGATACCTAATAGGGGGACTGAATAGTTTGGCTGACATTTTGATGTATAGAAGTGAATCTTTTAACATGGTGACCTAGACATTTCAGACATAAGGATATTTTCTAGAAGGTGTTCTTACGTTTATTTTCTTAACTGTTCCTTTAAACCGTTTCTTTCAACTCTACTACAGCTACTTTCATTATAACTAAAAGTAATTAAGTTTAGGCTTCCCCTTCTACCCTGCAGTCGATTACAGAAAAAGCTCGATTTATTTTTCTGGAAGTCGCAGACTTCTTTTTATCCTGGATTTTTCTTTTCCAAATGGGTGGCGACCTTAGAACGTGATCATCAAGTTAAAATCCCTATGACTTAGGCGCTCAGTATCCCATTTCATATATGAAACTACAGTTTCATTATGTAGAAGATTTCCTACATCCGTCTTTTACACTCGTATAGCAGCATGAAGCATCATTCAGTTGACGTTAAATAGATTCCAATCTTATTTTCCCTTTTATTAAAGGCAATGCTGAAGGAATGTCCTGCAATGCAGATGGTGGAAAATATGTCTGATCATGCAGGCAGATTTGCAAGACGTGACTAACCCTAGTTTTCCTCCGCTGAGCTTTAAATGATCCTCCCTGGAGTACATTGCACATGCCCTTTGGATCTTCGGCAGAGGTTTCCCGAAGGAAAATTCCGAGTCCTTCAAGGACTCCGTTACTTGCAAAGCCAGGAAACAAGTCCCAGAAACAAGTCCCATCCAAGAGGTAACCACTGCCACCAAAGAAAGATGATACAGTGGAGAATAAAATCATGCATCGTTTTTTCTTAACTGAATTAGTTGACGCATGATCTAAAGAGAAAACTTTCTTAATTTATTTTACGGAAACTGCAGTAGTGTAAGCCACACAATATAATATAAGAAAACCAAAATGCACAGAAATATCTCTGAACAAATATGAAAAACAAAGAATAAATAAGCAAACTTGAATCATTAATATGCTGGAACTTGTCGTAAACTCTAGAATATCTTTAATAACAATTAAATGCAGCATATGATTTTCATGGATAGTATTTTCTTACTAAAATTATCAGTGGAGACTAGTTTTATTGTTACTGTAGATTTCCTTGAAGCAAGCGTCTGTTGCATATGAAAAATGCGAGAAATATTCCAGTTTTAGCGAAGTAACAGACTTTATATACATTTCTCCCCGTCATGAATATACTTTCTGGTAACTGGGAAGAGAAAGTGTTTTCATTTTGTGTTTTAGGGAAAAGCAACACTTATGTGCTAATTCATTCTTTGCAAAAGTAATGAAAAGGGCAAATTACGCTGCCGTCTTAGTCTATCAGAAAAGGGTAGAAGCAAAGAATTTGGAAGAGAGCAAGAGGGATTTCTCCCGACGGACCTTGTGGAAGAAGGTTTCTGGCTATCTCTTGAATAGATCAAACCTTACTCCTTTAAAATAAATAGATTTTGGCAGGAAAAATTGAGAAGAAGAAGAGGCTTTGAAATATGAACGCTTTACAGTCACTACTGTGTCTGTGGAAAGGAAATATGAGAATTTATGGCCATCATATCTCTTTCCTTCCAAGGGGAGATGAACGATCATATTCTATATCATCAAATAATCCTTTTATCGCATCTTTTTATAGAAGGCCAGACCTGCAGAGCAGAGAGAGAGAGAGAGAGAGAGAGAGAGAGAGAGAGAGAGACAGATGCAGCCACCCGGTATGTGTCCATCACAAAAAATATTTCTTTATGTAAACGCTCAGATACCCATTGGAATATTGATCGAACAATTAGAATACATACTTAAGTAAGCAGAGCTGATTGATGTGATAATTATGTGTTAAAATAATCCCGAGAATCGTTTCCTTTCATACACAGGCATAAAGTATATATATATATATATATATATATATATATATATATATATATATATATATATATATATATATATATATATATATATATATATATATATATACATATATAGAAATTTTATCACATCACCGTAACATTTTATATACACAAACATAATGCTACAAATATCGTTTAATATCCAATTCGTTCTACTTCGGAAATAACACAGGAGGGGGAATTATAACTGATGAGTGGTTCGTCACCTAACGGGCTCGAACCGCCGACCAGCGAGAAAATATATTCAGCTAAAAATGTTGTTTAATATCCAATTCGTTCTACATCAGAAATAATACCGAAAAGGAATTATAATATATATATATATATATATATATATATATATATATATATATATATATATATATATATATATATATATATATATATATATATATATATATATATATATATATATATATATATATATATATATATATATATATATATATATATATATCATCATGAACCTACAAATGTCGTTTAATATTCAATTCACGCTACTTCGGGAATATCACCGAAGGGGGAATTTATAATTGATAAATGGATTGGTACTGCCGGGTCTCTCTCCTCGACACAGTTACTTTTCCAACGACTCCAGTCGACGGTCCACCACTGGGCCATCAAGAGAAGTGTAAGTTAATAACGAATCTGCTGTACTTGTTTACCCGTCGAGGCCAGGAAATTATACTTAGCTTAGGCATTAACCCACCTCCACCATGATAGCTCATTGGTATGTTTGGAACACGTGTGTGTGTGTGTGTCTGTGTCTTTTTTTGTATCTAATAAACCTCCTTGTACATCTGATGAACTAATTGAGAAAAGCAGAATTAGAAACCCAAACATCAAATAATTGCTGAGAATCGAAGAAGTCATAGTTTCAGGAAGTGTCCTGTTAATGAAATAAATCTTGTGGGTGTCAAAGATTCGTGAAAGATCGACTTAATTCTTATCGAGAATAAGAGCATATAGACCAAAGATAAAGAATCTAACAGAAATATAAAGAAATATGAATTTGTTTACTGAGTTAAACAGTTCATTAGATATGATATAATCAGTCTAACTCCTCGGAGACCTGAAGCAGGCCGTCATCTTGTTCTAATGGCGGAGACATCGTCCTTCCAGGCCAGATTATCCAGTTAGCCAAGCCATTAATTTTCTTCTTTGATTCATCTAATCTGCCCATCAGGCGTCTTCTTCTCTTCTGAAGTGTGATTCTTTCGGGCTGGTTTGGCAGAAAATTATTCTCATATATCTCTTTTGATACTCAAAACTAATGATTGTTATTATGTTTGATTACTCTTTATATTCATTGATTAAAACCTGTGCGTTATAGATTCTGATGTTTGCTGTCTCATTCGATTTGATTTTATCTATTTCTTTTATTTTCATCTTCGGCAAAACTAAATAAAACAAAATTATGGACAGTCATTTATTCATCGAACTGAAATGCTGTTTTATGCAAACTTATAGTAAATGCCTGCACACATAAGAAATAATTTAGGAACAACAGATTTAAGGCTACATAATTCATTCTGGTTTATTTTCCATATGTCAGACAAAAAAGCTTATCACCATCTTGTTAAAATATTCTATTGGCATTTCTTTGCAGATGAGGTTTATTTTAACTTAGCCTCCGTGGTCGGTGATACTGTGCATGCTTTGCAAACATGACTGCCTCTGTCCGAAATATGATTATCGGATCTTTGCAACAGAATCTATTTTTGACAGCGGTAAAATCTTGTTAGACGTCATAAGCATATTAGAAAGGGATTTTGAATTTCTTTATTTGGCTTACGAAAAGAGATAATTATCTTTCCTCCTAATTTGTTTCTTTGACTTTTTATGCAGACTTTTCTTGCTGTTTGACATAGAGTTAATGGCCGTCGAAGAAGTTATAGTTTGTGCTGTATCTTCAAAAATATTTAAGATTGACTTTCTCCACATTGCACTTATGTTAGTTTCTTTTTATTTACTGAGCATCAGAAAAACCACCATACTACATCACAAGTTTCTATGTTAGTTGTTCACAGGCCCACCGTCTCTAACTTCTTTTTGTAAATCAGAAATAGGCATTCACCAGTTAATTGGCATCAATGTAATTTTCTGGAGCAAAAATCTATGCGTCGTTAGTTGTTACAGGTGATGTGAAGTGTATTCTAGTTTCCACAGATTATTAGTGACGCAGGGTTACTGCAATGTAATAACAATATCAAGCACACACATACACATAACACATATATATATAATAATATATATATATATGTATACATCTTATATATATATATATATCATATATATATTATATATATAACTAATATATATATATGTGTATATATATATATATATATATATATATATATATATATATATATATATTTATATATATATATGTATATATATATATGTATATACACACACACATACATACATATATATATATATATATATATAAATATATATATATATATATATATATATATATATATATATATATATATATATATATATATATATATATATATATATATTATATATACATATATATATGTATAGAATAATCTGATTACTATATATATATTATATATTTAGTATATACGATTTTATAT
>NC_089766.1:27764122-27772879 GCF_040412425.1 Macrobrachium rosenbergii | reverse complement strand
GGACAATAAATTAAAACATAATTATAAAAAAGACTCATGCTTAAACTTGCAACCAAAAAATCTGCCCACAGCATTTTTGGATAACCTAATTCTACAATATGCACCTGCCGCTAACAGTAAATTAAATCCAGTTAATCCTCTTGCTATCGTTATTCCAGTACAAATTGAAAATTAGCCTTTTATGACTCGAAGCATCGTTTATTTATTTTCTTGCCGCCGATACGATGTTGTCACGGGAGACACGTGGGTGCCTCACGCCGCCTGCTGAAACTTCGAATTGAATGCCATAATTGGGTCAGTTATAGAACTGGAGTCAAATGATCTTATCCAGAGTTGTCAAACATTCGAGAACACGCCTCAAAATGTCAGACTGAAATTGACTACACATATTTCAAAATACATTCCAAATTTCCCAAGTCTTCGCTTCCTATCGTTGAATCCTTGTTTATTAAACTACTATAGTAGTATTAAGACTGAATAACCAAACTACCTCAACAACTCTTTACCTGGAATTCTTTGTTTCTGTCACTGCTTTAATACTTCGTCCAACTGATGACGTTTTTATCCTTTTTTTCTCATAGAACTTTGTATTTTAACTTGGTTGTAATTTCAAGTATGAGTCTGTTTTTCTTATGATTATATTTTGATGTATTTTTCCTCCTTTGATAATGAGACAGATGCCTTGAAACGTCAGCAATAAAGAAATGCCGTTATTGTGGACTGGTTTCTCTGCCCTTGATCCTGTGTCCCTGGGTGACAGCAGCCACTTCCCACAGAGATATATATATATATATATATATATATATATATATATATATATATATATATATATATATATATATATATATATATATATATATATATATATATATATATATATATGTATATATATGTATATATATATATATATATATATATATATATATATATATATATATATATATATATATATATATATATATATATATATATATATATATATATATATATATATATATATATATATATATATATATATATATATATATATATATATATATATATATATATATATATATATATATATATATACAGTATACATACACACACACACACATATATATATATATATATATATATATATATATATATATATATATATATATATATATATATATATTTATTTAACTATTTATTTATTTATTTATTTATATATAGAATTATGCAATTGCTCTTATGTTTATTTTAAAATAAAAATATTTGGCAAAGAATATCCATATAAACTTTACTTTGATTTCTTGAAACGACTGGAAAGTACATAATTGCATAATTATAAGTATTTATTCTGCGCAATTCGGAGCATTTGGTGAGATAAATTACAGTTGTCAGAAACCTGGAATGAAAGGTAAGGTACCAACTCCTGTTTGACTTTGTAGTGTTTAATCATTTTATTTTCATCTATTTTTCCTCCTCGCACTATCTGGATGAAATTTGCATATAAATAACCCTTTCCATTTTCAATTATTTCACCTTAATATCCCTTCCGAGATCTGGGAATTAGAAATGAAACTGTTTTCAGCGAGTACATGCTGTGGAGACATGGTGGAAAAAAACATAATGTCCAAAGTGGAGAACCTTTCTGTTTCTATATGATCCTGAAATCAAATATACTTGGAATCTGGTTTGAATTGAAAACATGTGAAACATGGGAGGAAATGTCTTCATCATCTGACAGATTTCCAGCAACAGATTGTTCATCATTCAAAAAAATTGTTATGTAATTTTAAATATTTTTCATCGGTTATAAATCAGTCAACGAAACTGTACGAAATATTTTCCTGCCTTTATACAGTCAGTTTCCTCCTAAGATTATTTTAAGGGAATGGATATTAATATCTGGACTTGGTTCGTACAAATAGAATGATTTTATCTCGACAGAAATGATTGTGTCGTTTATTGAACTGATTGACATGGATAGATAGACATTGCCAATGTACATTTCCTACTTTTTTATCCTGAAACCCTAAATGTCCTTCGTCCATACTATTGAAATAAATATTTTATGCTAATGAGTCACTGCCTATTATATATTTTCAAAAAGCTTTCAAAGTCATTAGATTATTCTTACATATATATATACAGAATATATATATATATATATATATATATATATATATATATATATATATATATATATATATATATATATATATATATATATATATATATATAATATATGTGTGTGTGTGTGTGTGTGTATATACATACATACATACACACACACACACACATATATATATATATATATATATATATATATATATATATATATATATATATATATATATATATATACAGTGTGTGTGTATGTGTGTGTGTTGGATATTGTTATTACATTACCAGTAACCCCATATCACTAATAATCTGTGGAAACTAGAATACACTTCACATCACCAGTAACAACTAACGACGCATATGATTTGCCCGAAAATTACATTGATGCCAATAAACTGGTGAATGTCTATTTCTGATTTTACAAAAGATTAGAGACGGTGGGCCTGTGAACAACAACATAGAAACTTGTGATGTAGTATGGTGGTTTCTGTTGCTCAGTGAATAAAAAGAAACATAAGTGCAATGTGGAGAAGTCAATCTTAAATATTTTGAAGATACAGCACAAACTATACTTCTTCGACGGCCATTAACTATGTCAAACAGCAAGAAAAGTCTGCATAAAAAGTCAAAAGAAACAAATTAGGAGGAAAGATAATTATCTCTTTTCGTAAGCCAAATAAAGAAATTCAAAATCCCTTTCTAATATGCTTATGACGTCTAACAAGATTTTACCGCTGTCAAAAATAGATTCTGTTGCAAAGATCCGATAATCATATTTTCGGACAGAGAGGCAGTCATGTTTGCAAAGCCTGCACAGTATCATACCGACCACAGAAGTAAGTTAAAATAAACCTCATCTGCAAAGAAATGCCAATAGAATATTTTAACAAGATGGTGATAAGCTTTTTTCTGACTTATGAAAATAAACCAGAATAATTATGTAGCCTTAAATCTGTTGTTCCTAAATTATTTCTTATGTGTGCAGCACATTTACTATAAGTTTGCATAAAACAGCATTTCAGTTCGATGAATAAATGACTGTCCATAATTTTTGTTTTATTTAGTTTTGCTGAAGATGAAAATAAAAGAAATAGATAAAATCAAAATCGAATGAGAGACAGCAAACATCAGAATCTATAACGCACAGGTTTTAATCAATCAATGAATATAAAAGAGTAATCAAACATAATAACAATCATTAGTTTGAGTGTCAAAAGAGATATATGAGGAATAATTTTCTGCCAAACCAGCCCGAAAGAATCACACTTCAGAAGAGAAGAAGACGCCTGATGGCAGATTAGATGAATCAAAGAAGAAAATAATGGCTGGCTAACTGGATAATCTGGCCTGAAAGGACGATGTCTCCGCTTATTAGAACAAGATGACGGCCTGTTTGTTAGGTCTCAGGGGGAGTTAGACTGATTATATCATATCTAATGAACTGTCTAACTCAGTAAACAAATTCATATTTCTTTATATTTCTGTTAGATTCTTTATCTTTGGTCTATATGCTCTTTATTCTCGATAAAGAATTAAGTCGATCTTCACAAATCTTTGACACCCACAAGATTTATTTCATTAACAGGACACTTCCTGAAACCATGACTTTTCGATTCTCAGCAATTATTTGATGTTTGGGTTTCTAATTCTGCTTTTCTCAATTAGTTCATCAGATGTACAAGGAGGTTTATTAGATACAAAAAGGACACACACACACACACACACACACACACACACACACACGTGTTCCAAACATACCAATGAGCTATCATGGTGGAGGTGGGGTTAATGCCTAAGCTAAGTATAATTTTCTGGCTCTCGACGGGTAAACAAGTACAGCAGATTCGTTATTAACTTACACTTCTCTTGATGGCCCAGTGGAGCAGACCGTCGACCGGAGTCGTTGAAGGTAACTGAGTCGAGGGAGAGACCCAGCAGTACAAATCCATTTTATCAATTATAAATTCCCCTTCGGTGATATTCCCGAAGTAGCGTGAATTGAATATTAAACGACATTTGTTTCATGATGATATATATTATATATATATATATATATATATATATATATATATATATATATATATATATATATATATATTATAATATATATATATATATATATATATAATATATATATATATATATATATATATTTATATATGTATAATATTATGATATATACCAGTATTATAATTCCTTTTCTGTATTATTTCTGATGTAGAGCGAATTGGATATTAAACGATATTTTAGCTGAATATATTTCTCGCTGGTCGGTGATGTGATAAATTTAGGTGACTCGATACCACTCATCATTATAATTCCCCCTATGTGTTATTTCCAAGTAGAACGTAGAATTGGATATTAATGATATATTTGTAGCATTATGTTTGTATATATATAAATGTTATATATGATGTGATAATTTATATATATGTAATATATATATATATATATATATATATATATATATATATATATATATATATATATATATATATATATATATATATATATATATATATATATATATATACATATTTATATAGCCTATTTTGTATGGAAAGGAAACGATTCTCGGGATTATTTTAACACATAATTATCACATCAATCAGCACTCTTACTTAAGTATGTATTCTAATTGTTCGATCATTTCCAATGGGTATCTGAGCGTTTACATAAAGAAATATTTTTGTGATGGACACATACCGGGTGGCTGTCTGCATCTCTCTCTCTCTCTCTCTCTCTCTCTCTCTGCTGCACAGGTCTGGCCTTCTATAAAAGATGCGATAAAGAATTATTTGATGATATAGAATATGATCGTTCCTCTCCTTGAAGGAAAGAGATATGACGGCCATAAATTCTCATATTTTTCCACAGACACAGTAGTGACTGGTAAAAGGTTCGTTTCAGAAGCCTCTTCTTCTTCTTTAATTTTTACTGCCAAAATCTATTCATTTTAAAGGTGTAAGGTTTGATCTATTCAAGAGACAGCCAGAAACCTTTCTTCCACAAGGTCCGTCGGGGAGAAATCCCTCTTGCTGTCTTCCAAATCTTTGCTTCTACCATTTTCTGATAGACTAAGACGGCAGCGTAATTTGCCCTTTTCATTACTTTTGCAAAGAATGAATTAGTACATAAGTGTTGCTTTTCCTAAAACACAAAATGAAAAACACTTTCTCTTCCCAGTTAACAAGAAAGTATATTCATAACGGGCAGAAATGTATATAAAGTCTGTTACTTCGCTAAAACTGGAATATTTCTCGCATTTTTCATACGCAACAGACGCTTGTCAAGGAAATCTAGAGTAACAATAAAACTAGTCGCCACTGATAATTTTAGTAAGAAAATACTATCCATATAGTATAAATCATATGCTGCATTTAATTGTTATTAAAGATATTCTAGAGTTTACGACTAGTTCCAGCATATTAATGATTCAAGTTTGCTTATTTATTCTTTTGCTTTTTCATATTTGTTCGGAGATATTTCTGTGCATTTTGGTTTTCTTATATATATTGCGTATTTACACTACTGCAGTTTCTGTGCAAGTAAAATTAAGAAAGTTTTCTTTTTAGATCATGCGTCAACTAATTCAGTTAAGAGAAAAACGATGCATGATTTTATTCTCCACTGTATCATCTTTTCTTGGTGGCAGTGCTTCCACCTCTTGGATGGGACTTGTTTCTTGGGACTTGTTTCCTGGCTTTTGCAAGTAACGGAGTCCTTGAAGGACTCGAATTTTCCTTCGGGAAACCTCTGCCGAAGATCCAAAGGGCATGTGCAATGTACTCCAGGGAGGATCATTTAAAGCTCAGTGGAGGAAAACTAGGGTTAGTCACGTCTTGCAAATCTGCCTGCATGATCAGACATATTTTTCCACCATCTGCATTACAGGACATTCCTTCAGCATTGCCTTTAATAAAAGGGAAAATAAGATTGGAATCTATTTAACGTCAACTGAATGATGCTTCATGCTGCTATACGAGTGTAAAAGACGGATGTAGGAAATCTTCTACATAATGAAACTGTAGTTTCATATAAGAAGTGGGATACTGAGCGCCTAAGTCATAGGATTTTAACTTGATGATCACGTTCTAAGGTCGCCATCCATTTGGAAAAAAAAATCCAGGATAAAAAAAGTCTGCGACTTCCAGAAAAATAAATCGAGCTTTTCTGTAATCGACTGCAGGGGGTAGAAGGGGAAGCCTAAACTTAATTACTTTTAGTTATAATGAAAGTAGCTCTAGTAGAGTTGAAAGAAACGGTTTAAAGGAACAGTTAAGAAAAATAAACGTAAGAACACCTCTAGAAAATATCCTTATGTCTGAAATGTCTAGGTCACCATGTTAAAATATTCACTTCTATACATCAAAATGTCAGTCAAACTATTCAGTCCCCTATTAGGTATCGACAGATGTGCATGACATCCAGCACAGGAATTTTCATTAGCTGTGAAGAGTCATTCCTATTTACTTTCTTTAATATACTCTTAGTGAACTATTCTTAATTCTACCTCTTTTACTCTTGCAAATCTTTAATGTTCTGAACCTGTCACTCTTCCAGGCTTCGCATACACCTTTTTGATTGTTTAGGCATTATTACGCAAACATTGGTTAATATTTGTTCTTGGCGCATTTATTCCTTTCTAATTGAAGCATAAACACACATCTTAGTCATCCAGTCCTCAACACTTTGACCACTATACTCGTACAGTAACTTCACCATGAGAATCGGATCTCATTTCTACTGGCAGTTGTTATACCTTTACATCTGTATCGTGTACAAGTGGTAATATGTCCTTCTCACGCTTTTAGCATGTCTTTAATTTTCCAGATTTTATTAAAATATCCAAGATTTAGTCCATCGTCCTGTAATTTTAATAGATTTGATGTTTTTAAGAAATACTCTTGCAAGATATTTAAAATGTGGTGAGATCTAGAGCTAAAATTGACTGGACTTGAAAAACATCACGCATGCAGGTATATTTATTAATCTGGAACAGAAGAGTTACTCATCAAGCTGTAGTTTTACTTTTTTTTTTTACGAAGGAAAGAAGTGACGTGTAAGAAACCAGCAAAGAAACAGCCAGGATAGATGAAAGACGCTGTCGGAGGAAAAGTAAATTTTGAATGATTTATTGCGTGCTCTACAGGTTTACTTAATACATGCAGTTCATGGTACTCATCATCTGTAGTTCATTCTTGCAACAAAATATGTCCTGTAACTGTTTTTTTTATCTCATGGCAATAATTCATTTATTTCAACTATTGAGCTGATTTTGATGAGGACTTGTTCAGATGACGGAATTAACCTCCTCAAGTTGTTCTCAGTTGTCTGCAGAAGATACTTTCAATTTCTTTGAGCTGCAGCTGACTTTCGTAAGAAGTTCAGGATAGTTAATATGTTATTTTTCTAAACATGACGTGAGTAGCATAATGGCCTGATTGTTTGAAATTATCGTCTGAAAAATGGCGACTATTTTTATAAAATAATTTTCGAAATTAACTACAATTCGTTTCTATTTTTATATGATACCTTCTATAACACTGAAAACTTCCGATATACATTTTCCTTTCAGATATTTTGAAACAATGATTGATGATAATTGTACATGTTTCTAGATTTATTACTAAGTCGACCTGGTGTTGTATTTAATTGTAATACTCATTAAATAAAAAAAAATCTTGCATCTTTTCCCCTTATCAGGTGAGGCTTTCTTGACTATATTTTACCACTTTTTAAAAGTCTTTTGATTTCATCAATATTCACTGCTTACTGTATTCAGCGTAACACGGAAACTGCTATCATGAAGGCGACTCTCAGGTAGCACATCCACAGACTGAAGTATTAACACACTTTCTACGTGTAATTTGAAAGTGATGCTATAATAGTTCATAAAGAGATCTTTAATGTCTGCGCAACTCTCGTGATCAAGAATGACTCTCCTCCTCCTCCTCCTCCTGTTCTCTCCAGGAGAAGCAGAAATCGATCCCTTTCACTTCATTAATTGACCTCATTTAGTCAAAGACTGTTGTCTCTTAGTTTTCTGTAAAAGAAAACTATTGCGCCGACTTTGTCTGTCCGTCCGCACTTTATTCTTCCCGCACTTTTTTTGACCGCCCTCAGATCTTAAAAACTACTGAGGCTAGAGGGCTGCAAATTGGTATGATGATCATCCAACCTCCAATCAACAAAACATAACCAAATTGCAACCCTCTGGCCACAGTAGTTTTTATTTTATTTGAGGTTTAATTTAACCATAATCATGCGTCTGGCAACAATATAGGCCAGGCCACCACCGGGCTGTGGTTAAAGTTTCATGGGTCGCGGCTCATACAGCATTATAACGAGACCACCGAAAGATATATTTATTTTCGGTTGCCTTGATTATAAGGTGTACAGAAAACTCGATTACGCCGGAGAAACTTCTGCGCATGTTTTTCTTGTTTCTTATGGAGATTGCATCTTGGCCAAAGCCATTCGGTGTCAACGTTTCTTAATTCCTTTTGATTCTTGGGCGACTGTCATTCGTGCATAATTTTTCTTTTATGCTCCATTATCACAGAAGAGTGTTTATTATTATCACAATAAGTGTTTATTATATATATATATATATATATATATATATATTTATATATATATATATATATATATATATATATA
>NC_089766.1:27749122-27751622 GCF_040412425.1 Macrobrachium rosenbergii | reverse complement strand
ACTTCGTGGCGAAATATTGGCCTTCGATTCTGATGCAAGACGAGAAAGAATGATAATTGCGGACCTATTCTCCAACATTCATTATACTTTAGGTTACTTAAGTATTACGTAACTAGTTGCTAGTCGACCACTGTGGTTCGCTTTTGGGACCTGAATGCTAATCATTGTGTAAGAAGGACGCTGACAAACAGGAGGATCTCGACAAAGTAAATATCATAAGATTCTCTCTCTCTCTCTCTCTCTCTCTCTCTCTTTGATTTTTGAAATGAGTTTCTCATTTAGACATATAAAGGAAAGAAAAATACAACAGATGCGAGTAAAGCAGGAAAGCTAAGCCGCTATTATTTGTGTTCATTCCTCCGAAATCTCAATGGCCGGAAACTCGTTGGCTGAAGCATAGCCAGATCGAGGCGCAAGAAGATATTTTCAGGCACGAACACAAATTCTCGACTCCTGTCGCCTTGTAGCACGCAAGACCTTTCCTTTGCTACGTTATTAAGGAGAGTAAACATTGCCATCTGGTGTTAACATATTATTCCTAAGTTTCACAGAATTATTTTTCAAAATAATATTTTTTGTTCCCTCTTTATACCAGTTATATATATATATATATATATATATATATATATATATATATATATATATATATATATATATATATATATATATATATATATATATATATATATATTTTGCAGCCTTTTTGCTCAGTAGATAAATAGATTGCTATGTTGTATAGGATAATTATCAAGGCTTCTTGTGGTTCTTACACAAAATCTGGACCTAGACAATTTATTTGTTTCCATCAGAAAACAAGGGATTGATTATTGAAAACTATAGATGCAGTTTATAAAACCTGAACACATCTCAAAACGGGTAAAGGCTAAAAGTAATATCCATTAAGCTGAAGTTCACAAACCTCTCTTCATTGCCACAATCCATTACTTACTTCCTTCCTAAGTTATGTTCGTATTATTCTAATCCTGCTCAATTAATTCCAGAGTTTTACTTTGATAGTCTTGCAGAATTTGACATATGACCATGCTAATTTCTGATGGGTTAGCGAAGATCCAAAGCTCCCAGCATAAAAGCAAAATCTAAAGAATGTTATGACACTGCAGATTCATATGTTCTTATATTGAATTCTCTGACCTTATTTGGATCTTTCCTGGTCGTTATCTAGGTCTAATATTTCATGGGGGTCAATTTCATTATGATATTTACAGTCTTTTGTTTCTTATTTTTTTACGGTAATCCCCTACGGGCTTGTACTGAACACTCCGCAAAGGTGGATACATACCAGGTGACAACCCTATCTAGGAAAGATCCCTTATTCCTACCTATATGTTTAAGAAACTTTATTTTTTATGCATGTTGCAAACTAGACTTTGTTAACTGATTTGTTCCGATTCTTTTAGTCCTTTCCGTCCTGTTTTCACCGTCGTTCCCATTGACACCATTTGGCGTTTCAGTTTTATTGAATAAGATAGGCTCAGGAACCGATTTTTAGTTTATTCAAATACAGATTCACAAAGATTACTTCGCTATATCAAAGCTTCAAAAATTTACAAATGATCACACTATGATATATTGGCGAAATTAATAAGAGTAATTTCTTGGTCAACACCATGTATTTAAAAAAATTCATAGACATCTCTCTCACTCTCTCTCTCTCTCTCTCTCTCTCTCTCTCTCTCTCTCTCTCTCTGTATATGTAAATATGTATATATATATATATATATATATATATATATATATATATATATATATATATATATATATATATATATATATATATATATATATATATATATATATATATATATATATATATATATATATATATATATATTCTCTCTCTCTCTCTTTCTGTATATATATATATATATATATATATATATATATATATATATATATATATATATATATATATATATATATATATTTATGATTATTATCACTTTTGTACGTGATTCATTTATCACACATTACCACAGGTGAAAAATAAGAAACAGGGTGTAGGTCCTGACCAGTTTCGACTTTATTTCAAGCCATTGACGAAGGACTGATACAAGGTATGAGACATCACAAATATATATACTACAAGAACAGTACTGACAGACATACACAACCGTTAGAGACTCCATATCCCCACTCAGCCCGGTGTCGAGGTAGGAGTGGCCTTTAAAACTCATTTGGCTAAAAATCACAATAGACTCTCAGGGGACATTGCTGATAAACAGACCATACCCCACCTCAGATCCACACCTGACAGGTGTCATGGAGGCGGAATTTGGAAACTCATTAACATTACTACCCTCGTACTGTGTTTACAAATATGATAATCCTATTTTCATACATATCTACTGCCTGCCTTAAAGTTTAAACAATTTACAAATTTCTTTTGATATTAAAGGATCAACTGATATTCATATTATGGTTGTAACTTTCTTTTATAAAGTTAGATTCAATGATGTTCCTTTCAGTGCATTATTAGAAT
>NC_089766.1:27738273-27748622 GCF_040412425.1 Macrobrachium rosenbergii | reverse complement strand
TAGGACCCCATCTTTCTAATGAGACTTTTACCTTATGTTTATTATGTGCCTTTGCATGACATAACACATTCCTTTTCTGAAAGTTGCTTTTTTATGGCTTGTGTCGTTTTCCACTAAATTCCCTTTCGCCTGAGGG
The DNA here is from genome assembly GCF_040412425.1 of Macrobrachium rosenbergii. Classification (NCBI taxonomy): domain Eukaryota; kingdom Metazoa; phylum Arthropoda; class Malacostraca; order Decapoda; family Palaemonidae; genus Macrobrachium; species Macrobrachium rosenbergii. The sequence goes on along the minus strand of NC_089766.1, from coordinate 27,748,486 downwards.
CAGTTTTCCATTCCTTGTTTGTTCACCTGGAAACCCACTGCTATTTTCCTCTCCTGATGTTGCAACGAGGATTTTCCCAGCTCCTTTTTCGTCCTTCAGTTTATTTCTCTCAGTCTTCCCTTTGACTCCAGGAACCATTTATCAGAGATGTTCTGCTCTTAATTAAAGCGAATATTGACATTTCTCTTCTGACACAACCTTGTTTGCCTTCCCTTCCAGTACCAACTCACTGTGTCTGGATTGGTTTTCATCACCCTTATTCACTATTTCTTAACTCTATCTGATCTTCTAATGAGCTTTGGAACGCCACTCCTCTCATGGTGGACGTTTTGCGTATACGAATGAGTCGTACTTAAAATATATCATTCTCTTTCTCTCTCTCTCTCTCTCGTTCGAGAAACGGAATGGGTCTGTTGTCCTCAGACTTCCAGCATGCTTTAGATTAACCTAAAGCTGTGAATGATGTATCTAGTCAACAGACGACTGTTGTGTGACATAGCTGTATATATATATATATATATATATATATATATATATATATATATATATATATATATGTATATATATATATATATATATATATATATACAGTATATATATATATATATATATATATATATACTATATATATATATATATATATATATATATATATATTTCATTATATATATATATATATATAGTATATATATATATATATATATATATATATATAATAATAATATATATATATATATATATATAACTATATATATATATATATATATATATATATATATATATATATATATATATATATATATATATATATATATATATATATATATATATATATATATAAGAGATATAGAAGAGAGAGAGAGAGAGAGAGAGAGAGAGAGAGAGAGAAATTCTGAAAATTAATAAGCCACAAACGCAAAAGGTAATTACTGATTTTGAAATGGAATACATATATTAGCAATGAATGATGTACTTAGTGGATGCTCAGCTGAGGTGAATCGCCATCATTTTGTTATATAAAAGGGAAGGGTCTAGCATCTCCGTCCCAGGAAGCAATGTTTTATGTATCATTCATGATACATAAAACGGTTTTCGAAACTTGGCGTCGATTGAAAAGGTCGAAACTGCAAAGCTTTGCCAAAATAAAAGGTCAATTTAATCTCTTGGAGAGACAGAGAAAAACAGAGAGGAAGAAAGGGAGACAAAATAAGCACTTTCATGAAAATTACATCAAGCTGAAAACACCAGAATAAGGAAGAAAAGAGAGAAGAGGAAAGACATATATGGTCCACATTACTTATCAAAGATAACACAGTCGTATAATTTCAAGGAAACTGTTATGCTCGACCGGAAAAGTCAGTATTTTGAAAAATCAAAAAACACTTGGCAGGGAGATCGTCACTCCATGTCACTGACGCTCTATGGTCATGATCCTCTTCAGTGGACTGACCACCACATTACAGAAACTTTAGCTTCCCTGGCACAGGGATTGTTCATCTTTTTTCAGCCTTTATAAAAGGGAAAGAAAATTTTTCTCGCTTTACATTTCATTTCTTGAAATAGATTTCTGTTCCATTATCAAAATTAAATATGAAACTAAAACTTTCTCAATAAGGAATTGAAAATTAACGATTATTTCAAAATTTTTGCTGACTTTAGAACAATCCCTGAAACGTTCAAAATTATATAAAAATGGCTATGATCGTCCGGTCATCGTAACTTAAAATTTTTCTTTAAATATCACGTGTTATCATTTTTGAAATGCTGACTCCATAAAAACTAGGTGAGCATGAAAGATAAGCTAAATTCATGATCTTTCCTGCTTACCCTGAGAATGTACAGAAAAATCCGACAATTATTTGAAAAAATTCAGAATCCATTCTTTTGCCATTTCAAAATGGGGCTTTTGGATTAATATAAAAAAATTCCATTCACATATTTTTTGAAAAAAACTGAATTGATTTTATAAAAAAACATTAAACTTCACATTCCTTTAATATTTTCTGTAAACTTAAAAGTTCCTGGAATATGTTTTAAGAATAACTAAAGAAAATAAGTTATTTTCTGAAAACTAAACAAATTGATATTTTTCGTAAATTGACTTTAAATGCCTTTTGTTATTTTCAGAAACTAAAAAATTCTAGATGAATCTTTGCTCTGTAAAATAAAAAAGGACATTTAAAAAACCATAATATTTTTTTCTGAAAGCTTAAGATATTAATATCTAACTAATGAAACACTATACAAAATTTGAATTATATATATAAAAAAATATATAAAATTCCCCTATAGATATTCCAACCTAAAAATTTCTTTTATATCTATTGAAAACCAAGGAAAATGCAGTATTCTCCGAAAGCAAGAGATGACGTTGACATTTACTTAGAAACTTGGAAAAATGTAAGTCTCTGAAAAATTACATAAATCCCTCAAATATTATTCAAATACTAAAGATAAATGCGTTTCTCTGAAAAAATATAGACATTCCTTTAATACAGGCAAGAATTATTTTAACATGTATGTGGAAATCAGGATATCCATTCACAAATGAAAGATAGATGTGATATTATGCAAGAAATCAGAGATATTCCAGTCATAAAAAAGGGGAATCGTATTCTGAGATTTATAAAGAACTTTTTAACTCATGATACAAGTAACGTTATTGGAAAGTGAACATAATGTAAACCATTCTTCTACAAGTTGTTTTCGCCGTTGGGGTGGGGCCGATGCACCTCATGCGATGCACTGTAGGCTCATATAGCCTCTTTCGTTCCTTTTACTGTACCTTCTTTTTTCATATTCTCTGTCTTCCATCTTACTTTCCACCCTATCCCAACAATTATTCATATGCAAATGCGAGGTGTTCCTCTGCCGGCCAATGAAGAGTTATATAATTTATTTCTGGTGATAGAAATTCATTTCTCAGTATAATGAGGTTCTTCCACAATAACCTGTAGGTCCGTTGCTAGGTAACCAATTGGTTCTTAACCACGTAAAATAAGCCTAATCCTTAAAAGCCTAAGGGAGCTGTTATATTGACATTTGGGTCTGGAGAAACTGAGATACCAAAACTTTCTTTCCGTCTTCTGCAATTCCGTTTTTAACGTTGAATTTACTCAGATTTTAGGTTAATTGTCTCATGAATCAATCCTCAATTCAAAAGACTTGTTTTGATACTATGTAACTGGGATTAATGTTTTTTATGTTTTTACTTCATTTCTAAATAACATAATTAAAACTACTAAAGGACTTGAACGGAATATTATAGAAAACTGATACGTCAACCTGTTCACACACAACACATGTACATATATATATATATATATATTATAAACCAAAATTGTTAAATATAATATATATATACAACAATATATATATATATATTCAATAATGATCAACCTATATGAATATATATATATATATATAAATATATATATATATATATATATATATATATATATATATATATATATATATATATATATATATATACTATATATGTATATATAGACATAAATGTTTGTGTCTGTTCTTATGTGCCTGTGTATGCAATATACATGAAATGCATTTGTTTTTTTTCATATTTCAATACCAAAATTTGTTAACTATAAATATTTAAACAAAAATATTTAAACATTGAAAATGTTTTTGACTTCAATTTTCATAGTGAATATTTTAAAATTAGAATCCACTGGACATAAAATGAACTGTTAGGCTGATGAATATATACAAAACCCCTATAGGTGTGGCATTAAGTCTCCGATGGTATGCAGGTGACTGTTTCCCTAAGAAGGAGGTGAATAAATAGTTCCCTAGTGGTTTGCAGAATTGTTAACTCCCGTTTGGCGACGATTCTGGAAATCGTGTTCCTGGGACACCTTCTTCCAGAAGCGGTCTGAGAATAAAGCCTCGATGTCTCCGATTTCCAATGTCCTCCTGGCAAGTTCATATTGTTGGTTTGATTGATGCAACTTTGATTCCAGCATCTTTCTTTTGTACGGACAGCTACTTTTGAAAACCAGCTCCACCCTCCAGTTGATGGATTGGTATATATATCTCTGATATGTATATTTCCCTGAACTCTCGAAGCATATCTTACCGACCTTTTGTGCTCTATTATTCTTTGCGATATATCGATCTATATGTCTATATACGTAAATCTGTGTACAGTTGCTGCATGGTATCTTGTAAACTATTTTATTCTTCCCTTTAAATTTAAGTATATATATTAATGATATATATATATATATCCCGATGGATTTGGGATAATGGAAGGTGAAAAAGGATTATTCCCCAGCCTGAGTTGTTCTGTAAATATTTTGGATGTTTTTCGTCACGGGAAGCTTTATTTTGTTGGAAATATTTTTGTCTGTTGTGATTGACCTTTGTAATATTTTATTTATTGATAGCCTTCTCGATAATGTGTGATGGGTAGAGCAGTTGATAAGTTTAGGTGTTTCCGGATGTGTTGATTCTTTGTCTAGTTACCCATTTGAACATATTCTAAAGCCCCTGAGTAAATGATATTGCACCTACCATGATCTTTTACATATGACATCGTAAGAGAGAAGATCTAAATGAATATAGGAGAGAGAGCAGAGAGAGATGGGTTTCAGATGAAAATAATAGATAAATCTGGAAGGATATCTGTTCTGTTCTCTTAGGATCAATTACATCTAGGAGAATTTCTGGATAACTTCTTTTCCATTCCGTTTTAAAGTGGACATGGATATCTTTCCGAATTTAGTCTATTAAAAAATTCATTCGTATCCCAGTCTATATTGTCCCAGAAAGAAAAAATATCATCTACGTATCTAAGCAAGATCAAATAAGAAGTTTTGATAGAAGAACAAAAAATCTGTTTCGAAATATTCCATGTACAAGTTTGCTAAAAGGGGTCCTTCTCCTTCTCCATCCTCTACAAAATTTTTGTTTGAAAAAATTACTCTTGAAAGAAAACTTCGTTGTTAGGGACTAAAGAGGTTGATAAGTTTTAAAGTTTTATCTTGCCAAGCTGGAAAATTTCTTCATATGGTTGTAATCTTCCTCTGTAAGAAAGAAACAGACTCGGCGATCGGGACTTTAGTAAAAATGACTCGACGTCCAGTGAAGCCATGTTGTTTGAGGATCTTCTAAACTATTAAATCTTTGTATAAAATCTCTCTGCATGTCTGATCTTTTTGTAGGATGAGATTCTCTGAAGGATGCAATAACAGGTCTTGGCATAGATGGAACTTTAAAATTTATCAAACTCTCTCTCACTCTCTCTCTCTCTCTCTCTCTCTCTCTCTCTCTCTCGACTCCTCTCTGAAGTCTTGTTCATTTTGATTACTTTTTGATTTCCATGCTTCCCATCCATGCTTTAGAAGAGTATTTTTTCTTCAAAACTTTTAACGAATTAAATAATAGTTATCTTCAGGGTTAAATTTTAAAAATCATTCCACTTCTTCAAAAAACGCTTGCATCACACATATACAATTTGCTGTCAGTTTCATTAATGCTATACACATAAAGCAGAGAGATAATAGATATAGAAAGAGATACAGAGAGAACTGTTAGAGAGTAGAGAAAACAAAAATGATGACCACCACTACTTACGCAATGTATAATGGCCTCCTTAATGTTTGCACCTATGGGTAGATTTAAATTGTCCTTAGTATATTCTTCTTTTGCTGAACACTTATACACCTTTATCAAAATAGGAACAGCGCTCAGTAAAACCAATTTACTGACCCTTATTTTATATACTCTGGCCTTTCTCCTGGCGTTCCTAAACGCATTCAGTTTAACTGTTGACTGAGAGAAAAATAATTTTCGTGGCGACGATGATGCTTTCGCGTTTTATGAAGATTGGGTATTAGGAATGCTTACATGGTGGGGCTCTTTGCGCTTGGGTATGTGTAGGTGTTATTAATATATTTATTATTATTTATTGCAATCACAAACCAACGAAATAGATTTATTTTGTCAGGATATATAGGTCTAGGAATATTAACTGAATGAGGGAAGACTAAAGTGCTGTGGATATCGTAATTATCAGGAACTTTTATGATACGACTAAGGATCTGAATATCAAAATTTGGATATTTTTCTCGGTTAAAATGGAAATATTTTTATAACTGTTATTTATTATCTCCGCCATCTAAAACGGATAAAGGCAAAAGTTAAGCTACGACTTCTCAAATTTTGGCCATTGACAAAATGGAAAATGGATATTAAACGTTACTTCCAATATGCGTATGGAAACCTTCTAATCCGTCTCAATTAATTCCAGTTTTTAATTTGATCCGTCTGGAGAAAGAAAAATATTGCTAATTTTGATAAAAGGAAAAAAAAAAAGCTCCCAGCATAAAGCAAAAAAGCTATGACCTTGTTTTGACATATGCAAATTCATTTACTTCAAAAAGCGGTTTTTTCCTCTCCTTTATTTTCCTATGCTGCCTTCGTTATCCAACTAATATTTTATCCACAGCCGTGAAAAAGAACAAACCTTTATAAATACAGTCTTTTGTGAAAAAATATATGCAAAGAACAAGCTTTTCCCCTTCCTCGTTGCTTACGAGCTGGAGATACCGGGAGAAACTATCGTGATAATGGTTCAGTTAGTAAAAAGATCCACAATGTAATTGATAAACTGTATTTTGTTTGGCTGAAGAAGACATGTTGCAGACTAAAATTTCTTAAATCTCCCTTTGTTTTATCCCTTTTTTGTATTTTTGTCCTGTTTTACCGTCTTTCAATTCCATTATTGTGGCTTTTAGTTTTTATCACAATATAGTGATGCACCACAGATAATGGTTCAGTTGTGTTATGTCCTAACATCAGTAGTTACTTTAACTCATCAAAGCTGAATAAAATATACAAAAAAGGGGAGGATTTTGATATATTGGAAGAAAATTTGACAAGTGAGTAAATCTTGGTCAGCCTGCACATGGAATGAATGTTTTCTCCAACACGATTGTTGAAGCTTTATGTTGGGTTTGTCTCTTTCTGGAAAATTGCTTTCTATTTAGAACTTCATACTATATTATATATTCAGGCTAGATCGTAGCTCCCATCTTGATCCATTTAATCAACGGCCTCATTTTGAAAGGCCCCATTTCGGGATTTCGGCAATATTGAATCAAAGATCCGCGTTTTAGTAATATCAATCAAATTATATGGTTTTAGTAATATCAATCAAATTATCCGCGTTTCAATAATATATTTCTTCAAATATTTTCCCGACAAGACTAAATCGAAGGCCTCTTCTCGACAAGATTTAATATGAAGCCCATATCAATAAGACTGAATCAAATGCCCCCTTCTGATATAATACCGATTAAACTGATCATTCAAGATAAATACTGAATCAAAGCCCCCTTCAGGATATGTCTGAATCAAAAGTTATTTCATGAATTTGATTTAACCCTTTGATTACGGCCGAGATGAGACCTCACACTTACCACAATCCGGAGGGTTTTCAGGACGGTAGTCACCCGTAGCATGCTACCAGACGCACGAAATCGTAAACAATCATTGTAATAGCGTTTGTATTTGTTGTTTTGCTGCAAATTAACCTGTTTTATTTATATGATAATATTGTGATAGTAGCGATCCGTGATATAGATATTATGCAATTAATGTAACAACACAAATAAATAAACATAGGATAAGTACTATATATCGGGGTTTAGTGTTGCCAGAGGTATAAGCACTGCACTGATTGAGGATGACAGTCTTCTTTTTTTTTTTTGTCATTTTCTCTAATTCTGTTTGAATCCGTAAAGGACAGCTACATCACAGTTGTGTATTATAGTTAAAAATTATTTGTATATTCGTCAGAAAACTAATCATAAAGAATGTTCATCATTTTTATGGTTCCGCTTACTATTCCACTAGCTGGGCAAAAAAAAAAAAAAAGAGAGAGAGAGAGAGAGAGAGAGAGAGAGAGAGAGAGAGAGAGAGAGAGAGAGAGAGAGAGGCGTGACAGAATAAAAATTTTTACCTATGATTTATTCCTTCTAATTGTACATCAATAACATTGGAGAGTAAGTAGACACAATCACAATATTGGTTGCAATATTAACCACATTTCTGGGTAATATTTTTATCAATGATCAAGCACCCAGCTGACAAGGGATACGCAATCTAGAAATTCAGATGAATTCTGCAGTGTTTGAAAAAATGGTTTAAAACCCAGCTTCTTCCCAATATAGGGCCATCTGCCATCATAGTGTTGGATAACGCTTCTTATCATTCAGTTCGAATTAATAAACCTCCGACAATGTCTGCCAAAAGGATGAAGTTAAAGACTGGCTAATAAAAATTAGTAAAGTTGCAAAGACATTCATGTAAAGAAAATGATTACGTGATTGACAGACTGGCAAGAGATCATGGACATAGTGGTTAGGCTGCCTACATATCACTGCCAGTATAATGCAACAGAACTGATATGGGCGCAGGTGAAATCATACGTGGCAAAGAAGAATCATTTTAAAAATCAGACCTGCTTCCTTTGGTCAAAGAAGCAATTGAATCCATATCTTCTGACAACTGGGCTAATGATGTGAGACATGCCGAAGATATAAAAAGAGATGACGCTTCAAGAGATGTTTGCATTGATAAATATATAGATTCTTTTGTTATCGATGTAGCATCCTCTGACGAGGATTCTTCATAAGTAATGTCTCCTCATACTTCGATTGTAAATAAATTTATTGCTTTCCTTGTTGTGTGATATCCTGTTGAACACTGAAATTGAAATAAATTGAAATATAGATCTGTTTTTTCGACAGAAAGTGGCAGAAATATCTTTAAAATCTACATATAACAGAAATGCCACAGCAGTGATGAGTATCATATGACAGTGCTTTAAAAGCACAGGTAAATCTAATACTGTATAAATGTAAATGTGTAATATATATATATATATATATATATATATATATATATATATATATATATATATATATATATATATATATATATATATATATATATATATATGATATAGTTTTGAGCTTTTTTTTGCTTTCTTTCATTGCATGCCGTAATTCGTGTTTAAATAGCTCTAATAAACACCTCCTTTGCTGTATCATTTGAATTTTCACTGTACAGCTATAAAATAGCTCATAATAAACATTCTTTAAATATTATTTTTAATATATATATATATATATATATATATATATATATATATATATATATATATATATATATATATATATATGGGTGTAACAATATTTAAAGAATATTTATTATGAGCTATTTTATAGCTGCACAGTGAAAATTCAACCTTGATACAGCAAGGAGGTAAAGATTGAATAGGCATACACGAAAGAAAACAATTCAAAAGCTCAAAACTATATCACAATTATATGACTTCGATAACAGCAAAGGAACAGTAATAAAAACTATAGTAGATGACGTAACTCAAGAACATTGCTCAGTACAGCATCCAAATAAACAAAACTGAAAATGAAAGCACATCTAGGTTTCAAATTTCTTGCATCTATCATTTTCATATATTGAATTTTTTTTTTTTTTTATCTAAAATTTAAGTGGGACAACAAAACTTCATTCAGAACTTTCTATTATAGTACACGTGCTTGATAACAGGCGCAAACAATGAGAGCTTGAAGTCAGAAGGTTAATGGTCAGTTTAAGAGGGGCAAAGTCTCTTCCTAAAACGGTCGTACTATAGTAACCCCGGCCTTTCTTGTTTACTTGCTAACCTTGTTTACTCTTATTCAGTTTTCATCCTCTGGACTTTACTACTGAAGGTAATCTATTTCTTGTTTTGTCATTGTCATTTTCAATCTTTAAAGCATTTTAATTTTGTAAGCTCTGTTGTCAGTTTTAATTAGTGTTTTTGTATCTTTTTAGCCAGAAAAGATGGGATATGGGTGATCCTGAAGCACCTATTAATAAATATATCAATGATGAGCTGACTGTTCTTCCTATCCGTACTCCTACTATATATATGCATATATGTATATATGTATATATATATATATATATATATATATATATATATATATATATATATATATATATGTATATTATATATATATATATATATATATATATATATATATATATATATATATATATATATATATATATATCTTTCTATCTATGTATCTATCTCTGTGTCTAACTATCTGTTAATACACACACTAACACACACATATATGTATACATACGTATATATTAACTTTATCACATACAC
>NC_089766.1:27725773-27728273 GCF_040412425.1 Macrobrachium rosenbergii | reverse complement strand
TAATAATAATAACGCAACATTGTCTATATTCATTAATCTCATGGTAACGGTTATTATATTGTTATTATTATTCTCATATATCATAAATCATCAATACCATGATTATCAGATTTACATTACATCCGACTCATTTTATATTTTATGATATCCAGTCTTCAAAGGACAGAAAAGGAACATTAAACGCAAAATAGTAATTTATCTCTCTCTCTCTCTCTCTCTCTCTCTCTCTCTCTCTCTCTCTCTCTCTCTCTCTCTCTCTCTCTCAAAGACTAAAGCCATAATTTGATGAAGAAAATTATAATACGGATGAATTTCAACATTTATTTTTACAAAAATCTTTTGCTGTAGATAAAAAAACAAAATCAGAAAATGTATAAACACATAAGACTCAATATGATTGGAAGAAGCTTTTATGACATAAGTTGAATGAAATCAAACAATGTGAATAACAAATGGTTATGAATCTGAATATTTAATAAGCTGAACATAATAATCTTGACAAAACTTTTACGACAGAATTCTAGTAATTCAGAAGTGTGTGGTATTCTCTGAAACAAGGAGCGACACATAGTCCTACATTGCAGTCTTTACACATGAAATATGTCTGCTGGCCTTTCTTGGGCCTACGGGATGTATGCGAGCACACACGACATCTTAGTCTAGGTCGCAGTTGTTTTTTTGTTGAGGGAACTGGATCAGAAAGTGTCTTTCTGTTAGCCGCCTTGGCTGCGTTATTACGGTGCGGGTAATATCTTGTTAGGTGCTGGAGGGTACCTTTCAATCAACTGCAGAACGACTGACTTAGAAAACTGTAAATATGACCCTTTCTTGCCAGTAACAAATCCATGCAGAAGTGATGACAGTTTACTAGTATCATATCAAGCAGACGGAAAAATAGTTTTATGTACCATCTCGTGGTTTTACGGATACACTTCACAGAACTAATAAGCATGTCGTTCTTGTCCACAATCCGCATTTTCTTATTATAGTCAACAACGCATGCAGGTTTTTGCACAAATTCCCTGGTCGACACCTTTTTCACAGTCTACCATTATATTTTCATGTACTGAAGATAACATATACACTGTCCTGTTATCCTGCCATTTTAAACCTAATATTCCATTGCAGTTTTGAGACGAAATCTCAGATTTGTTCACATCAGAAATTTAGGCATAAATTTCCTATTTTTCCGGACTGTTCCACATGCTCCTGTTTCGTTGTCGCTCAAATACTTGAGCAGTTTTGGGCTGCAATACCAATTATCGAAATACAGGATGTGATGTTTTCCGAGATGCGAGGCCATAAATGTTTTACCACAGAACCAGATACCCCTAGATCCTCATCTACCAATATCTCTGTATCTTTTCCAGTATAGATTATAAAATCGACAATATAATCCGTTTTGGCATCACAAAGTTCAAATATTTTCACTCCAAATCGATTCTTTTATCTGGAATGTACCGTTTGAAACTTAGCCTTCCCTTCCATAACATTAAACTTTCATCTATGCATAAATCCTGGAAAGGTTGAAATTTTTCCCAATTTTCTACGCACACTGTCGAGCATGGGTTTAATTTTTTTAGTTTATTATCTGGGCTTGTTTCCTGAATTATCAACGAAATGTAGAACCCGTAGAATTTGAAGAAATCTGTCCCTTGCCATCAGCCTTCTCACTCCTTTTGTCTCGAATGTCTCAAGCGTAGTCCAGTAATCTACGATGCGATGTTTACTATATGCGACATGATCATAATCACACAAAGGAACCGTATCATTTCCTCCACAGTAACCTGAGCAAATTTTCGCAAATACTTTGGCACTTCATCTCTAGCGTATCAACAAAGGAATCTCTGATAACGGTTTGTCTCTTCAGCAATCAGCCCCATAAATTCGTTGTCGAAAATTCAAAAATAGTCTACTTCCTTTGAATTTTCATTCACATTACATTTCGACGTAATGCCACTGCCACTGCTGTCAAATATGAAATCTCTGGGCTGGAAATTGCTGGCAGCCCACTCCCACTCATCACCTGGGTCACTTCGCTGTCTCCGCCTTCTTTTGACACCTTGGCTTTCATTTGTAGGTGGCAGATTTTCGTCATTTTCACTGTCGGTTGATATTTCATCACTGTCTCTTGTACCAGGACCATAATTATCCATTTCATTTCCTTCTAAATCCGATTCATTTTCATATCCAGAAAATGAGTCGAGAAGGTCTATAAAATAGTTATCCTCGTCGAGAGCTCTTCTCTCGATCTGCCGGCGGTCAACTCGAGGATGTCAAACCATTGACCCCTCCTCCTGTGACATCTTGATGAAGACTAATGAATTTTAGGAAACACGTGAATTTATATGAATTCACTGTATGGCAACTGACAGACTGTTACCATATCAAGAAAAAGAGGCCAATTTCAATCATCAGTCCTTCACATAAAGAAAATTACTGGTGCTCGTATACGACACAATAGTGTTCCAGGCCAGTTTATTAAATGCGTCGTATACGT
>NC_089766.1:27660550-27725273 GCF_040412425.1 Macrobrachium rosenbergii | reverse complement strand
TAAAAGAAGTGGAACCCAATCCAGCCTCAGCCCAGTGTGAATCAAGATAGCCATCAAGATAGAGTGTAGAATCTATCGGAAGGCCTCTCTCTCTCTCTCTCTCTCTCCATCCGGCTTCAGAGACTTTGAAAAAAACTCTTCCACGACAAGCCATTTATGTTCTCAAAATTTTAACTGGAATCAGCAACAGAGAGAGAGGAGAGAGAGCATGGTTTTGAAAGTTCAATGAATTTCTTCAACTGGTCAAGAATCAAGCGTGTATATGGCGAGGGAGAAAAGGTGTCATCAAATCGTAACCATAACAGACGATGCCGGAAGAAATCGGCCTTATGGTCATCAATAAGGGCGAGAATAGAATGATAGTTAGACAGATTGGTCTTTATGACCTCCTTCAGAATCTGTGAGCGAAGTCCTGCAGTTCTGATCTATTTTTAACACTTAATATCTCGTCGACTTCTACTGATGGACGTTGTAAGTATACAACAGAAGAAAGAGAATGGAATGCTGAGTATGACAGCAATATATGAAATCGACTGTACAAGAATTTATTAGTGCGTAAACCGGACGAACTTTCCAGCCAGTGGAGAGAGATTACTTTTCGCTTTCCATACTTATAATATCGCCTCTATTGCCGATGACGGACGCTATAAGTACACTGCGAGAGAAGGACCATTGAATGATGATTGCAATGGCATTTATTATTAACATCATATATGAAAGTGGCTGTGCAATCATCTATCAACTGCAAATTTCAGGGAAGCTCCCTGAAGTTGATGAGATTAGCAGACCATAACAACAATTTGTTCCCTCGGATGAAGTCACCGAATATAGCAGTTGAGCAGCACCCCCACAGTGAACTCTGATGGTCTCTCAAGCTCTCGACGACTCTCTCTCTCCCTTAAGAGCCTAGTGACTACTTCTTGCAAAAAAGTTTGACATTATAAGCTTTTTAAGGATTAACTCGTCGAGGTCCTCCCAGGCGAAGATCTACTCGTACAGGCAAGATGGAGGTTCAAACGATTACATAAACTCTGCTGTCACCTAAATCGTCCGTTTCGTTGCAAAGGATTCAGTAATTGGGAAAAAATCGTTATTAATTTCTCGTAATTTATTCACGAATTCGAAATCAAAAGGCTATTTAGTATTTTATCTCGAAATTTATTATATTCTGGTAATTTTAGATATTCCTGATATTTCAAAGCTTTGCGAAATATACATACAGCGCTAATCTATTTCTGTCGTCAACGCTTTCGGATATGTTAGTAGATCAGATCTGCACAAAAGCTTTGCTTTTTGATGGCTGTTGTTTGTGTCGATTTCTTTTCAGATCCTTGTTAACTCAGTTCTCTCTCTCTCTGGTAGGAAATTCTTCTCACCAGTGACACCTTTCCTCAGACCTTCTAGTCCCCTGATAAAAAATTCGGGAGATTCCAAACAGAAGAAGTGGTCTGAAAGAAAAGCCACGGAAAAATGGGGTGGCCGTGGCTCAATAGAGAGAGAGAGAGAGAGAGAGAGCCAATATGACTTTCTCTAATGTCTATTTTAAAAACTCTAGGAAAATATGGTCGCAATGTTTAGGGTTTGACCAGATTTAAGGATTAAACAACCTCTGACCTTCTATAAATGCCCTCTGCCCATTACGTAAGAAACTGAGATTTCAGCACAGGTCAAAAACGATTATTCGTGTCTTTGAAAATTTTAATTAAATCAATTACGTTGACAAAAAATGTTTTTAAGAATGCGTTTTTTATGTTGGTTTTTATGCTTATACTTTAGAACGGACTTTCACTAGAAGATTTCATGTATTGTGTGTGTTGTGTGTGTGTGTGTGTGTGTACTCCATTAAATATATCTGAGGAAAACCATTAAGTTCCATAACTTACTAAAATCTTTCGTTATATTAAATTGGAGACAGTTTCCAGCTCTTTTGTTTCACTGACAAGGCAGATACAAAATAAAGTCGAAATTTGATAAGAGTGACCAATTTCTGTGTTTCTCTCTCTCTCATTTTTTCTCTCTTCTCTCTCAGTTGAACTTGAAACAATTTCACAACCTATTCTTTTGCTTTTTAATTTATTTTCATTTTCTGACGGGGCTGGATCCATAGAAAAGACAACACAGTGATTATTATTATTATTATTATTATTATTATTATTATTATTATTATTATTATCATTATCTTTACATTTTTATCAATCATGTATAATAAATCCGTCATATATATAAATATTAATATATATATATATTATTTATATATATATATATATATATATATATATATATATATATATATATATATATATATATATATATATGTGTGTATATGTGTATATCGTGTGCATACTTATTAAAATAATTTACAACATTACATATTTATGAGAGAGAGAGAGAGACATACATACATTACATAACATACATACAGCAGTTGACTGTAGGCCTATCGACAAATGAACTAAAGAAATGCCACGTATGAATCCACGTTAAAAGCTTCACCATAGTACTAATGTTCAGTTATATAGAATATATCTAGTTAACACACACAGTTCAAACAAATTTTACCTTATGTATAGTGAAATCACTAATAAGAAACATATACATTTTTATATATTTTAAATCAGCACTTCCAGAAATTTAATTGTTCCAATTATTGTTTCCATTTCATTTAACATCTTTTCCGTTTTCAAACCCACCTGCTATTCCTATTTATTTTCAGGAGGAGGAGGAAGGAGGAGGGGGAGGAGGAGGGGAGGAAAGGAGGAGGAACAGTAATGAGGGGTCGGTAAGGAGGATTATACTTCCAATAGGTCAGCAGAGCTAATTCTCTTGTTGTTCTTAAAAGGTCTAGTTTTTCTTAATTTCTTGTGACACAACCAGTGGTTTTGCATATCAAAATTTATCTTTCACGTATATGTGTAATATATATTTAAAGCATATATATATATATATATATATCTATCTCTCTCTCTCTATGAACTTTCCCTTATATTGTTATTATATTTCTTTCTAGTATGATATTTGTTTTTGAGAGAGAGAGAGAGAGAGAGAGAGAGAGAGAGAGAGAGACCTTACCTTACAGACCTTACAATTCTGAGAAGAAGTTGCCCCAGGTCCCTCAGTGTGAGGCACCTTTGATGTCTACCAGAGATTGCTAACGCATCTTCCGGTATATTTTGCATCTTCCAGTCTTGGATGGTCTGGGATGCATCTTAGATATTTGTCGAGCTTATTCTTAAACACATCTACGCTCATTCCTGTTATGTTCCTCAGATGAGCTTTGCAGCATTGAATAGACACCTGCATTATCGATGCTGGTGCGTGGTGGATTAATGTCCTGTGTGACTTTCCTTAATTTTCCTGGTATTAGAAAATGATTTATTAATCTACCTCTGCTTGCTCTTTTTGATAATTTTAGTTCCATGATGTTTTCTCAATTCCTTCTATCTGTTTCCATGCTTGAATCCTGTTCTCTTCTCCTTTCAAGACTATATAAATTTAAGAATTGTGTTCGACCTTTCCCAGCTTTTGTGAGGTCCTTAACTTATCTTCTATTCTAGCTGTAAATGACCTTTGTACACTCTCTATTTGTGCAATATTTTGGTAGTGTGGGTACCATATTATATTGCAATATTCAAGTGGACTACGTACGTACATGTTTTATAAAGCATAATCATGTGTTCAGCTTTTCTTGTTTTGAATTTAACAACATTCCCATTTTTGTTTTGCATTTTGCCAATAGAATTGCTATTTGATCATTGCATAACATATTCTATTCAACATCACACCAAGGTCTTTAACTGCTTCCTTGTTTGTGATTGTCTCATTATTAGGTCCTTTATATGCATATAGCATTCCTACTTTATCACCATAGTTCATTGATTCAAATTTATCAGAGTTAAATACCATCCTATTTATCTCTGCCCATTATATATTTTGTTTAGGTCTCTTTGTAGCGAGTTCCTATCTTCATGACAAGCAATTTCTCTACTTATTCTTGTGTCATTGCGAAACTTCTTACTACTGAGTCCTTAACATTACTGTCTATGTCTGCAATCATAATCACAAACAGCAATGCAGCTAACACCGTACCCTGTGGTACACCGGATATTACCGTAGCTTCATCCGATTTCTCATCGTTTGCAATCACTACAAAAAGGGATTTTGCAAAAATTCTTTTATCCATCTTCCTACTTTGTCAACAATGTTATTTTTTCTAATTTTTTGGTCAATATATTATGATCTACCTTGTCAAAAGCTTTTGCAAAGTCTAGGTAAAAGTTATCTGTATCATTTTCATTTATCATATTTTTTTATATATGCTTTCATGGTGGACTAACAGTTGGGTTTGTGTACTTTTTCCGGTACATAAATTATGTTGATATATATTGAACAATCTATTTTTCATTAAATGTTTCATTATATTTTTTTTCATTATATTTCATATACTTTCATAATATGAGATGTCAGACTCACAGGCCTATAATTACTTGTGTCTAGTCTTGAACCATTTTTTTGAAAGTAGGAGTAATATATGCTAATTTATGCTCATCATAAATCTTGCCTGTATCTATACTTTGCATAATAATATTGAATGTCGATTTGCGATTGAATGAACCACTTTCTTTAACAATATGGCAGGTACTCCATCTGGTCCTGCTATGATCCATTTTTAATTTCATTAATAGCCTGCACAATATCGGCTTCTGTAATATCTATATCTGATAAGTATTCAGTATTTTCATCTCTTATTTCTGTATCATTATCTTCATTGTCAATTCTAGGTGTAAATTCACTCTTATATCTTTCTCAAATATGTTAGCATATCCATTTTTTTCATTCGTTAATCGCCCTTCAATTCTTAGAGGGACGAACTACTCTTATTTTATTCATCTTTTACACAAATGAATAAAAATTTTAGTCGGACACTTGATATTTTGTAGTGTCATTTCTTCAGGTTCCATTTTTCATTTTCTTTTGATTGTATAATCTTTTGTTCTGCATTTTCTATCTTACTTTTTAGTTCCATCACTTTCCATGCATTCTTTTCTTTTGCAAGAGCTTTTTTCCAATTCTAATTTTCTGGAACAAGATCCTTCTGTCTCTTGGAATTCGTGACTGATGCTTACTTTTTTCTTCAATATATATTTTTCCACTATTTCCTCTAATATTTTTATATAATATATCGGTATTTACCTGTATATCATCACTTACAAAATATGACCATTCTTTGTTTAATTCTTCATTTATTTTTGACCAATTTATATTCTTACTATAGAAATTGTATTTTCCATATCCTTCCCATTTTTCGTCTCTTGCTTTTCTTTGTTTATGTATGTTCTGGAACGGACTGTTAGTTCTATGACATTATGGTCCAGAAATACTCGTGTTATATACTATTATTTCTTTAACATAGTTCACCTCATTCACAAATACTAGGTCTAAAATATTATCCTTTCTTGTTGGTAGGTGATTTATTTGCTGAATGTTATGTTCTAGTAGCATATCTAATCAAGCTTTTCAAATTGCAATCTTATCTTCTGCACTACTATTGCTCTCTTTTTATATGTATAAATACAACAACAAACTGGAGACTACGTTCTTTCCATTCTACAAAAGGAAAGTTAAAGTCTTGATGTTAGGAGTAGTCCAGTCCTTGTGATTTCTACATATTTCATCCAGTTTTTCAATTATTATGTCAAACTTTTAGTATTAGGGGTCTAATATTACAATGTTCACTAATTTTTCAGATTCAAATTCTATATTTCTATTAATTCAACATTCTGTGTTTTATGACAGATTTTTCCTTGATTGGCATCTCTCCCATAGATGGTTCCCCCTTGATTTCTATTTTTCTATCTGATCTATAAGTTTGAAACCCATTTTATCTGGTCATCATTACCAGTGGTTGGGAATACCAGGTTTCACTTATATTCCTTATTTCTATTTTTTTCATTTTGGGTTAGTTCTTCTAAGAACTCTATCTTTCTCTTTTGAGTTGCGACCCAGTAAACTAGACCCTGCGCTGTTCATCACTATGATTGTTTAAATATTATCTCCATTATCTAATATGGGAATAATAAGGATTTTCCCATGTCTCTTTCCTGTTCTGATATGTTGATCTTTTTTCAGGCCAGAAATGGAGGAGTACATTAAAAATCCAACTTTTCCATTATATTTGTTCTTCCAGTTTCATATTTATTCACTTTTGCATAAACCTGCACTTATCTCCATATCTGAATGACCATCCTGATTGCATCATAGATACATTGCTTGTTCCTTGTGCTATATCTAGGTCCTGATGGCCATATCATGGTGCTGACTTTTCATAATGTGTTGAGAGCTTGCTCAAGGCCTTCATCACATGATCTTTTGTTCTTTTCTTTATTTGGAATTTTTACCTTTGGTTTTATATGTACAAATTTTTGAGAGGAGGAGGCTAGGAGGATGGAGGAGGAGGAGGATTAAGGAGGATCCATTTCCTTCTTTCCAGGAGGAGGACATATTTTTGGATGGTGAGGGTGAGTGCTGATGCATTCTCTTCTAGCCATCTAGATGAGACATTCAGCAACAGATCTGATAATTGGTGCAAGCTTGGGATGAGAAGGTGTAGATCCAGCAAACTTTGAAATAGTCCCAGTGAACAGAAAGGAAAGAAAAGAGATTTACTGAACGTTTTTTTTTTTTCTGTTCATTCACAGTATGTGGATCTTGGGACTCTGAGTGGGATTCTTATTTTGATCACAGGTCATAATTTAGGGACTTCATATGTATGTTTACAAACTTGATATTAGTAGAGAGTTTATTTTGTGATATCCTGCAGTCATGTATTATAGAGTTCATTTGCATTCGTCATGAATAGGAGAAGGCTCTTCAGTCTTTTTTTTCAAGAATAAAGCCACAAAAGGCCGAGGTTCTTCATCAGATCGCCCATCGGGAGGGGAAGAAGAAGGGCGCCCTACATTAAGAAGATCGATGCCAGGTATCGACAGCAACCGACTCTCCAAAATGCCTCGATAAACTGTTAGGGAATTACCTATTTTGCTTTTCATTCTTTTGTCTTTCATGAGTGCCTGTCCCTGCTAATGTATATACTGCTTGAATATTGACTCAGGTTTGCATCATTTACAATCAAACCATACCATAGAAAAATAATGTTTAGCAAATGCGTTCAATAATCGACTCTCAAAATATTGCAGATTCAAAAAAATAGATTCCTTATCGACAGAAGCCACCAGTTCTACAAGGCCCTGGATAAAGAGTCTTTGAGGTTGATATGATTACTGAATTTGAAATGTTAGAAATCTTTATAAATAGTTTGATAACTTGCAAAACAACAAAACATGAGGAAACAGAAGGAATATTTTGGGGAGAATTTCTGACCACTGAGAGGATCGAAGAATGGCTTCTGGAAGTTTTACATCTTTTTCATTGTTGCTTCCAGCAAGGAATAAGCGAATTCTGAAGAGGTTCCTTCAAGGTATCATATTGCTGTTCAGAGGACCTCTGAGGCCTCCCAAGTAACTCTTTGCCACAGAATTGAAACACAGGACGTATTTCTGTAAGAGAGGAAAGACAAGCTTCCTGTTGCTGGAGGTTCCTTCGGAAATGACGAAGAGGAAAGGCCAGTCACCACCGGCTGTCATGAATAAGATGTCAACAAACCACAAGTGGACTTTACGGTAATGATGCTTCATTTCTCTTGACATCCAGTGGGGGGATTCAGATCCCGGAGAAGGAAGGAAGGACCAAGCGCCAAATACAAAGGACCATGAAAATACAGAAAATAATTCTCAAGGTTTTTTTTTTTGCTAAACCATCTGCAAAATTGAGTAGTAGATGGGTGGGGTAGGGGAGGGAATGGTCGCCAGAGGCGTAGCTGAAATGTCTCTTGGGCGTCCAATGACTGATAGCCCCCCACCAGACAGTCAGGAGAATGGATGGAAATTCAATTTTCCTTCAGGAATCGAAGTGTTTGTAATATTTCATTGTTAAAGGAATTCCTCATTTTTCCGCCCTTAGGGGCTAAGAAAAAAAATCAGGATAATTTGTGCATAAGCATCGCTCTTCTGTTCATGAGTTGCCTGTGAAGTGTGGCTTTTTCTACACCAACCTTTGATTTGCTTTATAAAAAAGGTTGCGCCTAATTATGACTGAATTCCCAAGAATTCATGACATCTATTTCCGTTCTCTTCTCTTTTCTCTCTCTATCTCTCTCTCTCTTCTCTTCTCTTTTCTCTCTCTCTCTTCTCTTCTCTCTCTTCTCTTTTCTCTCTCTCTCTCTCTCTCTCTCTCTCTCTCTCTCTCTCTCTCTCTCTCTCTCTCTCTCTCTCTCTCTCTCTCTCTTCTCTTCTCTCTCTTCTCCCATTCCAAGCTTTGAACTTCGATCGATCTTTCTAATCATAAAAACCCCATTATTCTCCCCTCGACATCTCCAGCACCTTCATCACTATCATCATCATCACCATCATCATCGTCACTATCACCACAGGCCCTTCGTCGCCACAAGCCTTCCTCTTTCTCTCTCTCTCTCTCTCCTCCCGATGCTGAATTAATATACACTTCTATTCCTTCCTTCCTTCCTTTGACTTCCTGCTCGGACTTCTCCAAGCAACCTTTGAAGTCGTTTCCCCGATCCTCACCAATGTGCCACGGTTCCCCTGCAAGCCATGTCAAGGGAATGACATCGTTTCAGGTAAAGTGCTGTCCTCTTCTCGTTAACCTATCTTTCGGAAAGGCAATAATGAATCTCAACTTCTACAAGTGATTCGTTTTCAAAGTGACTCCAATTAATCTTTAACATCCCTTGGAAGGGATTGAAAAAGACTCCATCATCTCAAGGTGATGCCACATTCTGCCGTTACCTTAGGCGGTTGGTCTGATCAGTCTTGTCTTCCCTAAGCATTCTTTTCTCTCTCCCTCTTTCTCTCTCTCTCTCTCTCTCTCTCTCTCTTCTGGCTCTTACCTTCCATAATGTTTAACATTTCATCAGAGGCTGCAACATTCTGTTTTCCAATCATAATCTCAGCGTCCAAAATATGATTAGATTCTCTCTCTCTTTCTCTTTCTCTCTCTCTCTCTCTCTCTCTTCTCTCTCTCTCTCTCTCTCTCTCTCTCTCTCGCACAGTCAGTCTTCCAGAACACCAGTTCATACAGTCCCCACCCAGGGTGTCTCTTTTTCTACACTCTCCTCACAACGTGGCTGATTCATACACCGACACGTCCGATCCCTCCACCAACTGGGTCACTTTCATCTCTCTTTCATCTCTCCTACAGGTGAAGCTTCCTCTTTCATCCCATCGACACAAAAGTCTAACCCTACTGAGCTATTTTACATATATACGCAAGAAACCTGGAACAACTCTCCCATTTTGAGGCAAAGCCTGAAAGCAGCCATTATTATTACCAACATTGCGAAACATGAAGAAGAAAAACGCTCCAAAGTTTCCTAACGAATGGGGGCGTGGTTAGGGTGTTTGTGATTGGGGGGATGATGGAGGAGATGAGACGCAGAGAGAATAACGAGACTCACGAAAATGAACTCCTCCTCCAATCAACAGATATTTGGGTGTGTGAGACTTATATCATAGATGAGTCAAACATTTTCATAACTTATTATTAGACCTGAACTAGCACACTTTTTCAGTGAAGGGTGTGGACGTTTTTACGAGTGGATTCCCCATTCCAGCTTCAGCCCAGTGTGCACAAGATAGCCGTATCATATATCGGCTGCACTGGCTCTCTCTCTCTCTCTCTCTCTCTCTCTCTCTCTCTCTCTCTCTCTCTCTCTCTCTCTCTCACCGGCTTCAGTTTTGATAATAAACTTCCGACGACAGCATTAAGCTCTGAAAATTTTAACTGGAATCGTAACAGGGGAGAGAGAGAGAAAGAAGAAGAAGAAGAATGATTTGTCATTGGTAATGAATTCACTTCAACTGGTCAAGAATCAGCGTGTATATTCAGGGAGAAAAGGTGTCATCAAATCGTAACCTAACAGACGATGCCAGACAGAAAGCGGCCTTATGGTCGGAGCCAATAAGGGCGAGAATAGCATGAAGCCGATTAGACAGATTGGTCTTTATGACCTCCTTCAGAATCTGGCCGGGCGAAGTCACGGCAGTTGCTGATCTATTTTTAACACTTAATATCATCTCGTCGACTTCCACTGATGGACGTTGTAAGTATACGACAGAAGAAAGGGAATGGAATGCTGAGTATGACAGCATAATATTATATCACAATATATGAAATCGACTGTACAAGAATTGATGAGTGCGTAAACCGGACGAACTTTCCAGCCAGTAGAGAGAGATTACTCTTCGCTTTCCATACTTATAATATCGCCTCCATTGCCATGACGGACGCTATAAGTACACCGCGAGAGAAGGACCGCTGAATGATGATTGCAATGGCATTTATTATTATCATCATATATGAAAGTGTCTGTGCAATCATCTATCAACGTGCAAACATCGGGAAGAAGGAAAGTTGATGAGAGAGCAGACCATAACAATCGATTTGTTCCCTCGGATGAAGTCACCCAGTATAGCAGTACTGACCATTCCCCGCCCTCTCTCTCTCTCTCTCTCTCTCTCTTCTCTCTCTCTCTCTCTCTCTCTCTCTCTCTATAGCCCTTTGTTGGCCGAGTTGTTGAGCTTCAGACCGTCATTCGATGGGCCGGAGTTCGATTCCGCCGCCTGCTGATCAATTAGAGGAATTTATTTCTGGTGATAGAAATTCATTTCTCGCTATAATGTGGTTCGGGTTCCATTTCAATAAGCTGTAGGTCCCGTTGCTAAGTAACCAATTGGTTCTTAGCCACGTAAAATAAGTCTAATCCTTCAGGCCAGCCCTGGAGCTGTTAATCAGCTCAGTGGTCTGCAAAAACTAAGCTATAATTACATAATTCTCTCTCTCTCTCTCTCTCTCTCTCTCTCTCTCTCTCTCTCTCACACACTGGGACTACTTCTTGGAAAAAAAGTTGATTATAAAAGTATGGATTAACTCGTCGAGGTCCTCCCAGGCGAGGATCACCTCGTCGAGGCAAGATGGACGGTTCAAACGACTACATAAACTCTGCTGTCACCTGCGTCGTCCGTTTCGTTGCAAAGGATTCAGTAATTGAGAAAAAATCGTTATTAATTTCTCGTAATTTTTTCACGAATTCGAAATCAAAAGGTTATTTTGTAATTTATTTCGAAGTGTATTATATTCTGGTCATTTTAGATATTCCTGATATTTCAAAGCTTTGCGAAATATATGTACAGAGCAAATCTATTTCTGTCGTCAACGCTTTAGGAAGCGTTGAGTGTCACTGCACAAAAGCTGTGCTTTTTGATGGCTGTTGTTTGTGTCGATTTCTTTTCAGATCCTTGTTAACTCTCTCTCTCTCTCTCTCTCTCACCAGTGACACCTCCCACAGACCTTCTAATCCCCTGATAAATCCCTCGGGAGATTCCAACCCCAGAAGTGGTCTGTTGGGAAGCCACGGATGTAGGTGGCCGTGGCTCAGTAGACCTACATATTCTAATGTCTATTAAAAACTCTATATGGTCGTTAGGGTGTGACCAGATTTAAGGTTAAGTAACCTCTGACCTTCTATAAATGCCCTCTGCCTACCACGTACCCAGAAACTGAGATTTGGCAGAACAGGTCAAAAACGATGCCACGTGTCTGTTTTGGTGAAAACAATTACGTTCCCAGTGAAAATGTTTTAAGTCAAATGAGTTTTTTATGTTAATTTTAAAACCACTGCTTATACTTTAGAATACTTTCACTAGAGGAGGCTCGTGTGTGTGTGTGTAGAGGGAGAGGGTTGCAGTAAAAGCACACACTCTAAAATCTTCTAAGCAGATATTAAATGCGGAGATGTTTCCCTCTGTTTCACTGACAAGACTTTATTATATACAATCGATTGACGGTGACTCTCTCTCTCTCTCTCTCTCTCTCTCTCTCTCTCTCTCTCTCTCTCTCTCTCAGAACTTCCTTTTCACCACCCTATTCTTTTTTAATTAAAGCCGTTTCATGACGGGCTGGCTCCATTGAAAAGACAACACAGGATAACTCTTACTTCATTCTATTACTGCTCTGTTATCAATGAATATATATAAATTAATTTATATATATATATATATATATATATATATATAATATATATATATATGTGTGTGTGTGTGTATGTGTGTGTGTGTGTGTGTGCAGAGCTTATTAAAAATAATTTACAACATTATTATTTAGAGAGAGAGAGAGAGAGAGATTGCTAACGAGCCAGCAGTTGACATGTAGGCCTAGTCGACAAATGAACTAAGAAATGCCACGTATGAATCCAAAGCTTTCCACCATAGTACTAATGACAGCATATACATATATACACACCAACACACATACACACACATATATATATGTATATGAAATCACTAATAAGAAACATATACATTTTTATATATTTTAAATCAGCCCTTCCAGAAATTTAATTGGTTCCAATTGTGTCCATTTCATTTCCACAACTGGGTTTCAAAACCCACCTGCTGCTGCTGCAGGAGGAGGAGGAGGAGGAGGAGGAGGAGGAGGAGGAGGGGAGGAGGAGGAGGAACTTTCAGTATTGTTCGGCTCCAGGAAAAGTCTTCGAAAGGTCTCCCAAATTCTCTTGTGTTCCAGAACTAAGAAGTCGATCTTTCACCCTTTGCTCAAATGTGGACGCAGCAAGAAAGTGACGGACAATAATATTAATTATCAGTAATCATCTCTCTCTCTCTCTCTCTCTCTCTCTCTCTCTCTCTCTCTCTCTCTCTCTCTCTGAGCTTTCCCTTCTCCTTGTTAGTATATTTCTTTCTAGTATGAAGCCGTATTCCTTAAGAGAGAGAGAGGGAGGATGGCTCCGTGGATGAAATAACTCGGGGAGATCACTCTGACATTCATATAGGCTATAGGTGATGATTTGTACATATACAGTATTTTTTACATAAACAGACTCCATGTCTGTAGCTGTTTATTTTAATACGCTCGAATTCCAGCATTTTGACTTCAGTGTGTTGACGCCCTGGAATCACTACAGGAATGGCATTCTTTGAGGAATGTTGAGGTAGGCCTAGTCTATGTCAGTATTTTAGAGAGACAGAGAGAGAGACCACCTGACTAGGTCAAACCTTAGGCGTCACACTCTCTTAAGAGACGAACGGGAAAATGCTTCTGAAATTAGAGAATGATTTGTTGAAATGACAACTGATTCAACGACTTTGTAATCAAGCGGTTTTCTCAGACGTCTTTGCTTTCTATAACCCTGTCATGGGGCCTTTTCGGTGCTGTAGCCCTTTCTGCCGTGTTCGAACTCATGCTTTTGTGATGTCAAGTTATGAGCTCTCTCTCTCTCTCTCTCTCTCTCTCTCTCTCTCTCTCTCTCTCTCTCTCTCTCTCCGGAGACAAGGTTTTCACCTGAACGAATGACGATGCCTTAATCTTCGAGTCTTGTGAAATCCTTCGTTATTTAATTTAATAATTACTATTATTGTTTTAAGGTTTACCGAGAGAGAGAGAGAGAGAGAGAGAGAGCGTGGAGGAGCATTGTCAAGCTGCAGTCTCAATACCTTGCCTAGAAGACACGTGAATATGAGCGGCGTGCAGGGGAGGGGAGGGGAGGGGAGCCGTACAGCAATGAAGGGAGGAAAAGGAACACGAAAGAAAAGCCCAAGGTACGTAGATGAGGGAAGGGCAGATTGTCATTGATATTATTGCCATTCCCCAATCAAGAGGCCATTCCTTCTCCTGAGGAGAGAAGCAAAAATTGACAATATTCCCCACAAAATTCCATCAACCTTCAACCGCAGAATCAAGGAATGAGCCACTTTACAAGACTACAAAGAGAGCTCACACGAATCATATACTACTTGCTAACATTATCATTTATATGCACAGGAAAAAAGGGAAGGGACGAGTAAGATAAGTGGTGGGAGTATATACTGTGGTGGGTGTGGCACCCTTATTTATTTACCTTCATGAATTTAAGTTTATATCCAAATTGTTCATGAAGCAATTCCCATTTAGAGGCATTGTGGCTATCAAATTACATATGTGTCTATATAAATGACCATAGATTCTATATAAATTATAATATATATATATATATATATATATATATATATATATATATATATATGTATATGTGTGTGTGTATATATAATTTTTTATGGGGCAAATGGCATAGTAATACAAGTCAAGGAGAGGAAAGCGTTGTCTGCAAATGCATATAATTAGAATGTCGATTTAAAGAGTTGCTAATTTTGCCAGTACATGATATAGGTACGTTTCAAAGATATAATTCAAGTCCTTCCAACATATGCAAAGCAATGCAAAATACGAAACATATGAGGCAAAACTGCCTAAAAGATCAGGAAGTGAAACCACCTCCACATTCATGATCCAGAGAGAGAACGGCGAGATATAGACGAGGCACTGCCTCTACAGATTCTCAATCCCAGCAGGACCTCCACACAACTGGGGTTGAAGCAGCGGACGGGGAGAGACGAACTGGTTCCCACCCATTTATGGGATACACAAATGAAAAGGTGGATCGTCGGACACTAAATCGTCCTAAATGATCAGTGGAGGTGTGGTCAGGAGAAGCCTGAGGGGCAGACGAGCAGGCTCTGTAGCAGACAGAAGAATCTCACAAGCATCGTGATGTCAAGACAAGAGTCTTCAGGAGTGGACGGAAAGTTCAATATCAGAAAGAAAAGAAAAGATCGTGTTTCTGGAGCACCTGCAAGATTGTCATTGCAACGTGAGGTGCCAATGAGCTTACAACTAAAACAGCCTCTGAGGAAGACTGACAAAGACAGACCCACGAGTGAAAAGAGCAGAGCAGACCCACTGGGCGAAACCTACAACGAAGGTCAACAAACGGTAAAGCATGAAATGTATTGTAAGATCACAAATAACGTCGTGAATATGCAGATCAAGTGCACCAACGTCATATTTTCAGTACATAAACACAAACGCATATCTGAGAATTCTTCTGTATGTGCACAAGCAGGCGACACGACCGTGGGAAACCTTGACAAACCCAGGGGTCAAATAGGGTCAAACCTTCTGACCTGATTATCTCTTATGAATAAACTTCAGCAATCAATCAATCGACCTGAGTGAGTCCCAAGAGGTAGTACCAGCGAGACTGGCTCCCGGGACGGAATAATGTTGGGCAAAAACAAGACACGAACTTCTCTCTCAAAATGAGGGAGCCAGGCTTCATGCAAAGTAGGACGAAGCTTTGATGTTATGCTCATTTTTATTTAACTTTATTTGTAATCTGTTATTTTGTTCCTATTTTCTTATTCTAATATTATCGTTTTTTTCTTTTTATTTATTTATCATTTTTAAAAGCGCTGACTTCCATAAACATTTGTGTGTGAGAGAGAGAGTGAGAGAGAATATACATTATGAATAGTTTCATCCCGTTGTGGTGAGACATTGTGTGTGTGTGTGTGTGTGATCCAGTAAAGTAGGCTAACAACCAGTTCAGTAATCCACGGCTGAGATAAAAAGAGAGAGAGAGAGAGAGACGTCCCCGCACGATGAGGAGGGAAAGCTCCCCCCCCTAGAGAGTTTACACGTCGCAACAGGGACACTGCAAGAGAATGAAGAGAATGAAAATTGATTACAAAATAGCCTTATGAGTGGGCAGTGTTGGTTCATGTCTGTCGTTCAGAGAGAGAGAGAGAGAGAGAGAGAGAGAGAGAGAGAGAGATAGAGAGAGAGAGGGCAGGGCTAGAGAGATTTTCATTCTCGTTTGCGTGCGGATGCAAGAACCTCCTCAGTTTCCCTTATCTCTGAGATGACTGTGAACCTTCACCGGATTACTGATCAGTTATCTGTCTGTAGCCTGGGCTATTTGTCACCTATTTGGAGCACCAATGGAGGGACTTCAGCCACAAGTCTTACAAACTTGATATTAGTATTCACAAGTTTATTTTGTGATATCCTACAGTCATGTATGTAATAGAGTTCATTGCCATGCATTCGCCCTGAACAGGAGAGAAGGCTGCGAAGTTGGAGGGTCAAGAATAAAGCCACAAAGGCCGAGGTTAGAGATCAGATCGTCCGTCGGGAGGGGAAGAAGAAGGGGCGCCCTTTGCAAAGAAGATCGCGTGCCAGGTATCGACAGCAACCGACTCTCCAAAACTTTTGTCTTATCAATGCCTCGATAAAATCTTTTCATTTTCTATTTTGCTTTTCATTCTTTTATCTTTCACGAGTGCCTGTCCCTGCTAATGTACTGCTTGAATGCTGGCTCATGCATTACGTAAGCGTCAAACCATAAATAGAAAAATAATGGATAGCAAATGCGTTCAATATTCGACTCTCAAAATACAGGCAGATTAACGGAAAAAATAGATTCGCTTATCGACAGAAGCGAGGCCAGTTCTCCCCAAGGCCCTGGATAAGAGTCTACATAGGTTGATATGATTACTGAATCTGAAATATGTTAGAAATGAAGAGAAATAGTTCCCGGATTGCAAAACAACAAAAGATAAGGAAACAGAAGGAATACCAAACCTCAATTTCTTCCTCCTAAAAACCAGCCCTTGTTAAGTCACCTCACTGAACAGCCCGTGAATCGCCCCATGACTTGCTTTGAAATCAACCTACTAAAATTCAGTGATAAGTGTTCAAATACTCCCTCCATAGTGTAGATTAAGGGCAAATTAATTTAAGTAACTCAAGTGATCAATTCCTCCCTAGTGCATAGACTCATTGTTGTGGTGTAGAATAGATAGGGAAATTAAATAGAAAAGAGAGAGAGAGAGAGAGAGAGAGAGAGAGAGAGAGAGAGAGAGAGGAGAGAGAGAGAGAGAGAGAGGAAAGAGAAAGTTAAGAGAGAAGGAGAGAGAAATAAGAGTAAAGAGAGAGGCAAAGAACACAGTGATAACGGCCAAAATACTGTTGGGTCGTATATCAATACGCGAGATGTTTACATTGCAGCATATATCAAGCTTGGGTTTGGCAAAAACAGTCGTAAAAATGGGAAATAATGGCCTCATTGATTAGCTGGCAAAACATGAGTCAGCACAGTCTAAATGCTTGCAACAGCTGATTCTATAGCCCCGCCTTCTCCGGAAGGTGTTTTCGTGGAGTTCCAGGAATTTGGGGAAGGACCAAGTGATATACTCTTCAACTCCTCCAATCAATTATGTGGAGGGTCTTTCCACACCTCCTAAGATCACCTCCTATCAAGTCCTCTCTAAGGAGAGATTTGAATCACACCCACTACAGTCCTTCCAATCAGCTACTTGAAGGAGGCCTTGCTGATTAATCCTTCCAATAAGGCTAGAAGGAGGTGGAGATTTACAGATAGCAAGTTTCCTGAGGGTCTAACGAGGAGACCGACGAGGAGACGAGAGTCAGAACTGTGTCCTTCAAGGAGAGTACTTCTCCAATCGCCTCGTGTTCCCCTCTATATAGACTGATTCAAGAGTGATTCGTTTCTATCATTGTAACTTGTTAATTTTGTACTGATCTTTATAATATTAAGTACTAATTAAAGTGAAGAAATTACCGATCTGTCTCTATACGCCTTCTGAGAGATATCAATATTTAAAGGAATAAATATACAAAAATAGCACATCATCCGCGAAGCGATCTGAAGTGACACTCGAAAGAAACCAAGGTAAGAAGAGAAAGACTAAAATCTATGCAAACATATAACGAAGGACGTAAAAAAAAAAAAAAGGAACAATAAAAACCTTACAAATGGTGGCAGCTAAAGTGGATCCAGAAGGCGAGACGAAACAAACGAACATTAACGAAATTATCAGTGCAATTATTTAAGTTACAGAGAAACGAAATTTCTACAAACGAACTTATATTTTTTTACGACGACGAACAAAATATATCAGAAGAAATAAAATACTCCAGCGAATAGCAGCTTACAACAAGAACGTCGAGTGTGAATAAAACAGTTTAGTGCGTCCCGAAGCCAAAAACATTTTGAACTGTTACCGTCAACAAATGAGCAAGACGCCGACAGCGATAATAAGCCCAGTGTTAGCGACATTGCATCGAGGATTGAAGAAAAATTAAACTGTACAAACTTTCAACAAGATCCTGCGAAAACCACAGCGGAAAAACAACGCAGACGTAGTGATCCGACAGCGAAACATTCACCGCCGAATGAACAAATATCAGCGATATCACGATATCAACAACACAACACAGTAAGGGATTTACTGTCCACTCTCTCTTAATAAGTGAAGATATTTTTTTTTGCATCTTGCTATAAGATTGAAAAATTAAGAAACTCTCTAGTGAATAAAATTCTTTTGCATAAATACCAGCATTACTTATGATAAATTAATTATTTAGTAAATAATTTAGATAGGGAATTAGCTATTTTTACTCGGTTGGTGATGATTATTTGAGAAGTTATATATGTAATTTTGTGTACTTATTATAATGAATTTTGATGACATGATGCCCAATTTCTCTTATATAAGAATTTATTTTTGAGTATTGAAAAAGGGTTTTAATTGTGCACTTGAACTCAATAGAGAATTTAATTTTTTGTGTGACAATTTGACAAATTGTTTTTAATCTTGGTACAATATAACGAAATTTTTTATTGATGTACCTGGAGTGAAAAATTTTTTGTGTGTGGACATGCAACGAGTATTTGATGAATTACTGAACACTGTTAGACATTCACATTACGATTTAAGACTGTCGACAATTGACGAAGTCGAATTTCAAGACTAAATTCCCACTCCGCTGTAGTGCAAGGAAATATTAACAATAATAACACAAATAACTGAACCAAAATAGTGTTAACTCATCTCTAATACTACTAACAATAATAATAATAGTAACAATACTAATAATATCCACAATGCTCGCACATTAAAAATTTTTAATATGAACCAGGCGGCTTCGCCATAACAACCGCCACACGCTTGTGGACAGGTGATGATTCCAATCCTGACAAAGCAGAGACTGAAGCCTATACTGTAAATCATTGGCTAGCAGATGCAGATAGTCGTACAATTTCAGGGGAATAACAGATGAAGAGCTAAGATAAATGAAGCCTTGTTGCCCGTCAAGCTCAGAACATGGAGACGCACATAAACTTTGAATTCCACAAGTTTTAGCAAACTTAATAACTGTGTAGAATTTAAAGAAATTTGTTTATCACTCTGGGGAACCAGTAATCAGACTGACGGTTTATATAACCCTAATCAGATTTCTTAACCCACAATATAAAACAATTGTTAATTTGTACGCAAGCGTGAGAATGCAATAGAGAAAATAAGCGAAGATTTGAGAAGACAGGTATTACTATATAGGAGACAAGGATCAGTTTGGGGCTAGTGCCCAGAAATTAGTTGAGCTACGGCATGTATTAAATTACGTGTCATTTGGAACCATATATAATATTCTTGGAGAAGAGGAAAAGAAAGCTTTCAGAAAAATAAACTTGATCCCAAGAAAACAAGCCTTCAAACATTGAAGACAATGAGAGAAGAAATCCAAAGGAAAGAGATAAATCTTATCCAAGGAATTCGGGGAACACAGAAGCACAAACAAAGGAAAGTCAGACATAATAATCCTAATTTTAAATGAATAATAAATTCTAAGATAATTCCAGACAAGTAGGAAATAGACCAAATACATTCCAAGGGAAATATGCCCAAAATAATACTAAAAAGAAATGGAACTAGATCAAAGGGGAAGAAACACCTAGCAAAGAGGGACCACACAAACCTTATAGGATATGGTCACAACTCAACACAAACACTTCAACCCAAGTGAACTATTCCGCTCAAGGGCGAGACCCAAGACAGCCTGGGTGAAAAATCCGTGGGTATACAAATCATTTTACAATGAGTGTAGAAAACCTAGAATCTGGCAATGGTTTGTAAGAAAATAGACATTTCAACAAAGAATTGCTGGTTTAAAACACAAGAAGGAAATAAAGAAATAGCTGAATTAAGTAGTAACCGCTCAACATCAAATAAGTCTTCAAATCAATGACAATTTATCCCTACACACAGAATACCACGAGAAAGTCCCTTCCAGAAGATAAATTAAGAGAAGAATTAGCAACAGGAGAAGTGAAGGTTCATCCGCACCATCCATATTGCAGAGTAAAGAAGTTGTATTTCTTCCATGGATGAAGAAGAAATAATCAGAAAGGATTTACTCATCATTAAAATTCCAATACAGAATAAATTATGTACTAACTATGGATTCAGGTAGTACCGTAAGCATAATAGATAAACACACATTAACAAGTTACTTTAGGCGTTAAAGAAACGCTAATTCAGGTCAAAGCAAGATAATAAAAGGAGTAAAGTGGCAAACAGATAAAAAGTTTTAGCAAATGGAACTTAGAAATAGACTTTCGTCACATAAAACTGTAGAAAGCGAGTAGTTCTAGAAGACAGGTTCTTTCCTTTTTTTCGCACAGGTGTTGTTCCCATATAATTAACAAGAAATGTGGAATTTATACTGAACGCCGAGAAGGAAGAATTAACCTTACACAAGATAATAAAAAAGAGCGTATGCTTTACGCTTGAAGAAGAAAAGTTTCACCCAAATCTGATCAATTTGTCTGAGACGACTTCAACAAACCTATCATCAAGAGAACAATCAAATTAAAATGAATGGTAATGGAAAGGAGGGAATTTCCACACCATAGACTAGAAAGCAGACAGACACATCCAGAAATTATACCTCCAACAAGTGGTCTGTTGGGAAGCCACGGATGTAGGGGGCCGTGGCTCAATAGGCCTATATGTTCTAATGTCTATTAAAAACTATATGGTCGCTAGGGTGTGACCAGGTTTAAGGTTAAGTAACCTCTGACCTTCTATAAATGCCCTCTGCCCACCACGTACCCAGAAACTGAGATTTGGCACCACAGGTCAAAAACGATGCCACTTGTCTGTTTCTGTGAAAACAATTACCTTCCCAGTGAAAATGTTTTAAGTTAAATGTGGTTTTTTATGTTAATTTTAAAACCACTGCTTATGCTTTAGAATACTTTCATTAGAGGAGGCTCGTGTGTGTGTGTGTGTGTGTGTGTGTGTGTGTGTGTGTGTGTGTGTGTGTGTGTGTGTGTGTGTGGGAGCGAGAGGGATACAGTAAAAGCACACACTCTAAAATCTTCTAAGAAGATATTAAATGTGGAGATGTTTCCCTCTGTTTCACTGACAAGATAGAAAACAAAACAAAGACTTTATTATTATATACAGTCGACTGACGGTGACTCTCTCTCTCTCTCTCTCTCTCTCTCTCTCAGAACTCCCTTTTCACATCCTATTCTTTTCCTTTTTAATTAAAAGCCGTTTCCCCTGACGGGGCTGGATCCATAGAAAAGACAACACAGGATAACTCTTACTTCATTCTATAACTGCTCTACTATCAATGAATATATATATAAATTTATATACATATGTGTGCGTGTGTGCAGAGCTTATTAAAAATAATTTACAACATTGTTATTTATGAGAGAGAGAGAGAGAGAGAGAGAGAGAGAGAGAGAGAGAGAGAGAGAGAGAGAGAGAGAGAGAGAGATTGCTAACGAGCCAGCAGTTGACATGTATAGGCCTAGTCGACAAATGAACTAAGAAATGCCACGTGTGAATCGAAAGCTTTCCACCATAGTACTAATGACAGCATATACATATATATACACCAAAACACACACACTTACATATATGTATATATGTATATGAAATCACTGATAAGAAACATATACATTTTTATATATTTTAAATCAGCACTTCCAGAAATTTAATTGGTTCCAATTGTGTCCCTTCGGTAACATATATGAAAATATATTATTTCCGAGGTAGAGCGAATTGGATATTAAAGGACGTTTGCAGCTTACTGATTGTATATGAATCACAGTGATGTGATAAAAAGTCATAATATGGCTGCGTGCGACAAACGCACTACACGGTTAGCATGGCAGAGGTGGGTGGATATCGTCTCTAATACAAACACCTGAGTTCGACGGGCGATTTGTGTATGGGAGACGATATCCACTTATACCTCACTTGCTGGCTGCGTGGGTTAAGCGTCTACTGTAGTCCTGAGTTCTTGTCCTTCGCTGGTTCGAGCCCACGGGACGACGAACTTATTATCAACTAAAAAATTCCCCTTCGGTAACATATATGAAAATATATTATTGCCGAGGTAGAGCGAATTGGATATTAAAGGACGTTTGCAGCTTACTGATTGTATATGAATCACAGTGATGTGATAAAAAGTCATATATATATATATATATATATATATATATATATATATATATATATATATATATATATATATATATATATATATATATATATATATATGTGTATGTGTGTGTGTGTATATGTATGTATGTATGCATATATACATAGACGCACCTAGCCTACTCGGGATCTGTTTATTCTCAAATATAAACCTATAACATGAAAGTCACTTCACCTTGGGAAGAAATTCTAAACAAATATGTTACATATGGTAAGTGTACCGACCTAGAGCAGAATTCAGACCTATGAATCTTAGTTTTGATAATTACAATGAATTATCCATCTAACCATTACGTCATTATCATCTCATAAATTCTTGAGAAAAACATAATGTACATTTATTAGGCATCAATACCGTAAAGTTTACGCTTTTGAAAAATATGGCCAATTTTCTGAGTAACTAATTTCAAATAACAAGAACATTTAAGTAAGACAAGAGACCATATAATATTAGGCTGTGTTCAGCTTTGCTTCGGGAACTTGTTTCCTGAAATGAGAGTCAAGTTTGCTGACGTGGGCGCCAATATGCAAGTCCCTTCAGAGATATTCTCGATAAGCTCATTATTATCACGGCTAGATACTACACGGAAAATTATCATCGAGTATTTCTGATCTACCGTAGGTGTTGAAAGTAATGATGCACACTATTCATTACGCATATTTATTCCTTTTTATCTTTACGTTGTCATTTATTCTCTACGAAGTCATTCTCAGTCAGGTCTGCTGGGAATATTTTGTTTACATTTTCTAAAACTGCAATGGTTATTACTTTGTATAAGAATTACAACAGTATCCAGATACTGAGTTTATTGTTAGTGGCTAAGATGGTATTAGATTTTTATGAAATGAATTTACATAAAAAGCTTGATAAGAAACGCTACATGATGTCCTTATGAAGGGCTTATTATCCATAAATTTCCACATGAGTCTGTCTGAGGGTAGAATACAGTGCGATAGATCCAGCTATAGTAAAAACTGTTCTACGTGTTCGTCCTGAACCACTCAAAAACGCACTTGCCCGCCCCGTCGTCATTTTCTCTCAATTTGTTGACAGCCAATTTTACAGTGGAAGTAAATTTGTCTAAATCCCCAGTTGACGTTAACGGCGTCATGCAGTAACCTCCCCCCCCCCATTAAAGGCTGTTCACATTAGACCATCACGTCACCGACGCATCATGTCACGTCACCGTCCCATCAGCCGTGCCTTGTATTTACACTATCCATCACAATCCCTTTCAGTCAGTTCGTGGCCAACCTCAGCGACTCACAGATTTAGCTTAAGAAACTTGCATAAGCACCGTCATGTCACGTCAAAATAGTGATGTTATAATGTAAATCAGCCTTAATTCTTAAGATAGCCCCTGTCAGGAGGGATTACTGGTAAATTTCTTTTGCAAATGTGACACGATCAATGTGAGCAACGCATCATTAGTGATATCATACCGGCCAACCTTTGTTTGCATTCAAATAAGGTAGGCCTTTTATTTCCTGAATTTTGCCAAGATTTCATTGCGAGAGCGTGACGATTTTTACCTATTGATGTTAATCGGTAACCTATGCCCAGCCGCACGCCCGAAAGAACGCCCCACCCAACGTTGATCAGTGTTACTCGGTGGATTCGGTGGGGTCTTCGTGTAGGAGCTGGGGGCGGGGGGCGGGGTTCGCATTCACGTTAATTCAGGGCTCAAGGCCATTGGTATAGGATTAGGCCAAGGAAGGTTTGGTCGCTCGTATACTCTGCTTGAAATGACTACTAGGGTTAGGGTTGCCCAGGGCAGTCCGCGTCTTCCGCTAAGTCTTTATTTTTAGTGTTAGTTGGGATAGGAGGTTTGGCGGGGGTTGTGGGGGGAGGTTTAGTTAGGTAGGATCACTTCTCAACTATGTTTGACATTCAAGGTGTAGCCAATGCCAGACCACCTTATTTTTCAAAGTATCATTCATTTGAATAAGTTACGTATTTTTATAATATAACGCCACCCCCACAAAAAAAAAACCCAGATAGATAATCACCATTTATTTTAAAAAGGTGAATTAAAATCTAATATGAAGTACTAAAACCACTTAGCAACAACAAGGTTCTTCTTGTCTCTTTTAACAAATGATCGACATTATTTCCCGGCAGCTTAAATTTCAAGTCTTAGCTATTTTTCCGTAAAGCGAGCTTTCAAGTAAGATAACATAGTCGGTCTTAACTGTGGCTAAATTGCGCATATAACGACTGTAATTACATTAAGCGAGGGTCATTTTCAACTAAACAAACGAAAAAGGATGGTATAACATAGAGTGAAAGACTTGCAAAAGCAGTTTAATGTTGTATTAATATACAGTGGCTGACTTTCAAAAGTAGTTTAATGTTATATGATTTAAGAATATATGTGATTAAGATTAAGGAAACTATACCAATTTATTTATTAATAAAAGTGGAAATTAGAGGGTTTAGATTTCATTTCCTATGATAAATAACACACTTGAGGCCAGTAACCCACAAACTTGATGTATTAATGTCTAATGAAACATACACTAGGTACTGCAAGTATTATTATTGTTATTATTCATCATTATTATTGGTTAATAATCCGCATTCTTATTTATATATATATATATATATATATATATATATATATATATATATATATATATATATATATATATATATATATACATACATACATACATACATACATACATATATATATATATATATATATGTATGTATGTATAATATGTATATATATAATATATATAACATATGTATATATGTATATATATAATATACATAATACATATGTATATATATATATATATATATATATATATATATATATGTATTATATATTATATATATACATATATACATATATTATATATATTATATATATATATATAAATATATATATATATATATATATATATATATATATATATATATATATATATATATATATATATATATATTGTTAAAGATTCCCATTCCTCCCTTGTCAGGCAACTAGGAATTAATTTATTCAGGGAATAATTTCACTTTTCATTTGACTGTTGGGCAAAGAAAACATGGCAGGCGAGGTAGACCAAGCGTATTTTGAACTAAGAAAGGACAGTTAGTGCCTGTTTGAACTCATGTAGGGGAAAGCTCCAACTCAGCCGACCTGGGGTAAAACAATAGCAAACCCCCTTCACCCCCATCACGCGATATGTAGGAGCGGCCTGTCCGCTAGGGGATGGGAGGCAAATCCAGGTTGTGAGATAGATAGGAACTTAACCTCTAAGTACTTAATCATAAGACACACTTTTCTCCACTTCTTTGCTGGGTATATGACTCTTTGCAGATCGACCTAGGCCTAGACTTCGAAGTAAACAAGCTGGAAGGCACGCACTGGGTTTCCTGAGAAGGCAAGCACTCCTCGCAGAACCCGCACTCGAGACACGTGCAAACTTTCCTTTCTTTACGCTGGTGAAAACTAACCACGGGGACTGGCCAAGCCTCAAATGTTCAGTGCAAAACATCTACAGGCCCCAGGTACGTCGACCACAATTAGTCAATAAGCCAGCTCCTTTTCTCTTGGTGAAATTCCTGGGTTTTTCATTTCTCCAAACCTCAATTTCCTTCCTCCTAAAAACCAGCCCCTTTGTTAAGTCACCCTACCTCGAACAGCCCGTGAATCGCCCCATGACTTGCTTTGAAATCAACCTAATACCCTTTAGTGATAAGTATTCAAATATCCCCTCCATAGTGTAGATTAAGGGCAAATTAATTTAAGTAACTCAAGTGATCAATTCCTCCCTAGTGCATAGACTCATTGTTGTGGTGTAGAATAGATAGGGAAATTAAATAGAAAAGAGAGAGAGAGAGAGAGAGAGAGAGAGAGAGAGAGAGAGAGAGAGAGAGAGAGAGAGAGAGAGAGATAGAAAGAGAAAAAGTTAAGAGAGAGAAGGAGAGAGAAATAAGAGTAAAGAGAGAGGCAAAGAACACAGTGATAACGGCCAAATACTGTTGGGTCGTGTTATCAATACGCGAGATGTTTACATTGCAGTATATCGTGTTTAAGCCATAAAAACAGTCGTAAAAATGGGAAATAATGGCCTCACGATTGAAGCCAAGCAAAACATGAGTCAGCACAGTCTAAATGCTTGCAACAGCTGATTCTATAGCCCCGCCTTCTCCGGAAGGTGTTTTCGTGGAAGTTCCAGGAATTTGGGGGTTGACCCAAGTGATATACTTCTTCAACCTCCAATCAATTATGTGTGGGAGGGGTCTTTCCCACACCCTCCTAAGATCACCTCCTATCAAGTCCTCTAAGGAGAGATTTGAATCACACCCACTACAGTCCTTCCAATCAGCTACTTGAAGGGGAGGCCTTGCTGATTAATCCTTCCAATAAGGCTAGAAGGAGGTGGAGATTTACAGATAGCAAGTTTCCTGAGGGTTCAACGAGTGAGAGACCGACGAGGAGACGAGAGTCAGAACTGTGTCCTTCAAGGGAGAGTACTTCTCCCAATCGCTTCCGTGTTCCCCATATAGACTGATTCAAGAGTGATTCGTTTCTATCATTGTAACTTGTTAATTTTGTACTGATCTTTATAATATTAAGTACTAATTAAAGTGAAGAAATTACCGATCTCGTCTCTATACGCCTTTCTGAGAGATATCAATATTTAAAAGGAATAAATATACAAAAATAGCACATCATCCGCGAAGCGATCTGAAGGACACCTCGAAAGAAACCAAGGTAAGAAGAGAAAGACTAAAATCTATGCAAACATATAACGAAGGACGTAAAAAAAAAAAAAAGGAACAATAAAAACCTTACAAATGGTGGCAGCTAAAGTGGATCCAGAAGGCGAGACGAAACAAACGAACATTAACGAAATTATCAGTGCAATTATTTAAGTTACAGTGAAACGAAATTCTACAAAACGAACTTATATTTTTTTTACGACGACGAACAAAATATATCAGAAGAAATAAAAATACTCCAGCGAATAGCAGCTTACAACAAGAACGTCGAGTGTGAATAAAACAGTTTAGTGCGTCCCGAAGCCAAAAACATTTTGAACTGTTACCGTCAACAAATTGAGCAAGACGCCGACAGCGATAATAAGCCCAGTGTTAGCGACATTGCATCGAGTGATTGAAGAAAACAACGTACAAACTTTCAACAAGATTCCGAAAGCGGAAAACCACAGCGGAAAAACAACGCAGACGTAGTGATCCGACAGCGAAACATTCACCGCCGAATGAACAACATTTAGCGATATCACGATATCAACAACACAACACAGTAAGGGATTTACTGTCCACTCTCTCTTAATAAATAAGTGAAGATATTTTTTTTTTTGCATCTTGCTATAAGATTGAAAATTAAGAAAACTCTCTCTAGTGAATAAAATTCTTTTGCATAAATACCAGCATTACTCTCTATGATAAATTAATTATTTAGTAAATAATTTAGATAGGGAATTAGCTATTTTTTACTCGGTTGGTGATGATTATTTGAGAAGTTATATATGTAATTTTGTGTACTTATTATAATGAATTTTGATGACATGATGCCCAATTTCATATAAGAATTTATTTTGAGTATTGAAAAAGGTTTTAATTGTGCACTTGAACTCAATAGAGAATTTAATTTTTTTGTGTGACAATTTGACAAATTGTTTTTAATCTTGGTACAATATAACGAAATTTTTTTTTATTGATGTACTCTGAGTGAAAAATTTTTTGTGTGTGGACATGCAACGAGTATTTGATGAATTACTGAACACTGTTAGACATTCACATTACGATTTAAGACCGTCGACAATTAGACGAAGTCGAATTTCAAGACTAAATTCCCACTCCGCTGTAGTGCAAGGAAATATTAACAATAATAACACAAATAACCGGAACCAAAATAGTGTTAATCATTCTAATACTACTAACAATAATAATAATAGTAACAATACTAATAATACTAATAATGCTCGCACATTAAAAATTTTTAATATGAACCAGGCGGCCGTCATAACAACCGCCACACGCTTCTGTGGACAGGTGGATGATTCCAATCCTGACAAAAGCAGACTCGAAGCCTATACTGTAAATCATTGGCTAGCAGATGCAGATAGTCGTACAATTTCAGGGGGAATAACAGATGAAAGAGCTAAGATAAATGAAGCCTTGTTGCTCGTCAGCTCAGAACATGGAGACGCACATAAAACTTTGAATTCCACAAGTTTTAGCAAACTTAATAACTATGTAGAATTTAAAGAAATTTGTTTATCACTCTGGGAACCAGTAAATCAGACTGACGGTTTATATAACCTAACTAGATTTCTTAACCCACAATATAAAACAATTGCTAATTTGTACGCAAGCGTGGAGAATGCAATAGAGAAAATAAGCGAAGATTTAGAGAAGACAGGTATTACTATAGGAGACAAGGATCAGTTTGGGGCTAGTGCCCAGAAATTAGTTGAGCTGCGGCATGTATTAAATTACGTGTCATTTGGAACCATATATAATATTCTTGGAGAAGAGGAAAAGAAAGCTTTCAGAAAAATAAAACTTGATCCCAGAAAAACAAGCCTTCAAACATTGAAGACAATGAGAGAAGAAATCCAAAGGAAAGAGATAAATCTATCCAACAACAGAAGCACAAAATGAAAGGAAAGTCAGACATAATAATCCTAATTTTAAAATGAATAATAAATTCTATGATAATTCCAGACAAGTAGGAAATAGACCAAATACATTCCAAGGAAATATGCCCAAAATACTAAAAGAAAATGGAATCCAGATCAAAGGAAGAAACAATCTAGCAAAAGTGGACCACACAAACCTTATAGATATGGTCACAACTCAAACACAAACACTTCAACCCAAGTGAACTATTCCGCTCAAGGGGCGAGACCCAAGACAGCCTGCGAAAACTGCGGGTATACAAATCATTTTACAAATGAGTGTAGAAAACCTAGAATCTGCACGGTTTGTAAGAAAATAGGACATTTAACAAAGAATTGCTGGTTTAAAACACAAGAAGGAAATAAAGAAATAGTTGAATTAAGTAGTAACCGCTCAACATCAAATAAGTCTTCAAATCAATGACAATTTATCCCTACACAGAATACCACGAGAAAGTCCCTTCCAGAAGATAAATTAAGAGAAGAATTAGCAAATAGGAGAAGTGAAGGTTCATCCGCACTATCCATATTGCAGAGTAAAGAAGTTGTATTTTCCATGGATGAAGAAGAAATAATCAGAAAGGATTTACCTATCATTAAAATTCCAATACAGAATAAATTATGTACTGTCCTTATGGATTCAGGTAGTACTGTAAGCATAATAGATAAACACACATTAACAAGTTACTTAGGCGTTAAAGAAACGCTAATTCAGGGTCAAAGCAAGATAATAAAAGGAGTAGCGGGTAAACAGATAAAAAGTTTAGGCAATGTGAACTTAGAAATAGACCTTTCGTCACATAAAACTGTAGAAAGTTTTATAGTTCTAGAAGACAGGTTCTTTCCCGCACAGGTGTTGTTCTCATATAAATTAATGAAGAAATGTGGAATTATACTGAATTGCCGAGAAGGAAGAATTAACCTTACACAAGATAATAAAAAGAGCGTATGCTTTACGCTTGAAGAAGAAAAGTTTCACCCAAATCTGATCAATTTGTCTGAGACGACTTCAACAAGCGACAAAGACATACAGAAAATAACCTATCATCAAGAGAACAATCAAATTAAAATGAATGGTAACGGAAAGGAGGAATTTCCACAATTACAGACTAGAAAGTTAAGATGTACACATCCAGAAATTATACCCTCCAACAAAAGAAGTGACCCAGAAATAAATAAAGGTGATCTCCAGTGTTCTGAATATGACAAGGAACAAGACATTTATGAGGATAATTATGCAGAGATAAATACAGAACATTATAGCAATGTAGTAATCAGCTATGATAATGAAGGGAAATTAGTAAATGAGGTACTGTTGTTAAACAAAATAAATAAAGTAGATATAAATGATATAATAGCAGTAACTGAAGAAACTAGTATAGATGCAGAACATTGTTACTTTGCAGAAACAAAAGATGAGGAAGTATGTTGTGTAAGCACTGCTGATGATAATAAAGTACAATTAATACTAAACAGACAGGTAATTTTGCATCCAAAGTGTTTAACAAAAATACATCTAAGGGGAAAAGAAGAGATAGGAGTTAAAGATGTTCTTTTACTAAATGAAGAGTTACCAGAATTTGTCAGAATGGATAATTCTTTAGTCCACATGAAGGGTGATACTTATGAAGTTTATGTCCAGAACTACTCAGATAACAAACTAACACTTTATGCAGGCATTATCTTTTGTAAAGGAATACCTATTAACAATCCATTACTAACATTAGAAGAAGAAGCATTTTTCTCTGTAACTGGTCAAACATCTGAATTAAGCAAAGAAGTGAATAAAACAGATTTTCCAGAAAACAAAGATAGATTAATTCAAGTATTAGAAAAATACAGAGATGTAATAGCAATAGAAGGAGATAAATTAGGTAGAACAAATGTCCTAAGGCATAAAATTGTATTAGATGATGGAACAAAACCATTCTTTATTCCTAATTACAGATTACCAATAAGCCAAAGACCCATAGTTGATAATTTGATAGAAGAAATGAAGAAAGATGGGGTAGTAATTCCTTCTAAATCTCCATATAATTCTCCATTACTACTTGTTCCAAAGAAAGATGGAAATTGGAGACTTGTGATAGACTATAGAAAGTTAAATTCCAACACCATCCCCGATAGAATGCCAATGCCAGTGATTCAAGATATGTTAGCTCAGTTAGGAGGTGCAAGGATATTTTCATCTTTAGATTTACTTAGTGGATACTGGCAAGTACCTTTAGACGAAGAGTCGAAACCATTCACAGCCTTCAGCACACACAAGGAACACTTGCAATTTGAAGTCATGCCATTTGGACTCACTTCGGCTCCTTTAACGTTTGTTAGATTAATGCTTCAAATATTAGGGGATATAGAAAATGTTGCAGTTTACTTAGATGATGTTATCATTTTTAGCAAAGATTTAGAAAGTCACCTCAAAACATTAGAAATAGTCTTGGAAAGATTAA
Source organism: Macrobrachium rosenbergii (assembly GCF_040412425.1). Classification (NCBI taxonomy): domain Eukaryota; kingdom Metazoa; phylum Arthropoda; class Malacostraca; order Decapoda; family Palaemonidae; genus Macrobrachium; species Macrobrachium rosenbergii. Next base: position 27,693,877 of record NC_089766.1, on the reverse strand, counting down.
GAAGAGCAGGATTAAAAATCAAATTAAAGAAATGTCAATTCTTAATGAAATCTTTGGAATACTTAGGACATGTAATTAGTGAAGATGGTCTGCGAATGCAAGCAGGCAAGATAAAAGCAATAGTTGAATATCCAGCTCCTACCAATTTGAAAGCATTGAGAAGATTCCTAGGAATGGTAGGCTACTATAGACCTTTCATTAAAGGCTTTGCTACAATAGCCAAACCATTAACAGAATTAACAAAGAAAGATGTCAAATATGGATGGAATAAAGAACAAGAGACAGCTTTCCAAACACTAAAGAGTAAAATGACCAGGAATCCCGTACTAGTCTACCCAGATTTCTCGAAGGACTTTTACTTAGCCTGTGATGCATCAAGTACCGGGCTAGGGGCTGTATTATTACAAAAGGACAAAACAAGAATGAGAGCAGTATATTATGCCAGTAGAGTTTTGAATGCTGCAGAGAAAAATTATAGCACAATAGAAAGAGAATGTTTAGCATTATACTGGGGTCTAAGGAAATTTAGACACATAATTTTAGGACATAAAGTCAATGTACTTACTGATCACAAACCAATTTGTGATTTGTTTAAGAAGAGAACTTTTACAAATAACATGAAGTTCAATAGATGGTTCATTAGTGTGTTAGAATTTGCACCAGAATTCAGATATATCCCAGGAAAATTTAATACACTAGCAGATGCATTATCCAGAGCCCAAAAAGAAACAGAGAAATGTATTACCACTAATACTTTTTGTTTTAGCTGTCAAGTGGTAGATTTAGATTTGGAAAGAGTACAAATACAACAAGGAATGGATACAGAAATCAGGCATATAATAGGACAACTAATGACAGATGAATCTTTAAAACCTGATTTTGTTTTAATCAATGGATTATTGTATAAAAGACCAACAGAGAAGAATGGTTATTCTCGACTATACATCCCAAAAACACTAATCAGAGAAGTTTTAGAACTAACACACTCATACAAGTTAGCAGGACATCCAGGAATCAAAAAGACAACTAGAATCCTAACCAGAAACTATTTTTGGCCCCATTGTAGTGAGGATGCCAAGAACTTTGTACAAAATTGTGTAGTTTGTAATCGACATAAAGGTAACGTAAATCCAAAAGCTCCTCTTGAAAAATACCCATCGGAGTTGAATCCATTTCAGGTCGTATCTATGGACTTTTTAGGTCCATTTCCTACAACTGTTAGGGGGAATAAACAAATATTAGTCTTTTTAGACTATCTAACAAGATATGTAGAGATCGTACCAGTAAGAAATAGAGATGCAATTACAGTAGCAGAAGCTCTTAAATCTAGAATTATTACGAGACATTCATGTCCCCAAGTTCTTCTTTCTGATAACGCAGCAGAATTTACTAGTGAACTTTTAAGAAAATTTTGTGAATTTTATGAGATAAATAAATGTCAAATCACAGCATATAAACCAAGTTCAAATGGAGCAGTAGAAAGAACGAATCGTAAGATAAAGGATATCCTGAAAACTTTAGTTAAACCTAATACAGAAGACTGGGATTTAGCTTTGGAAGACGTACAGTTTACTATAAACAATACTGTAAATGAGACAGTAGGAGAATCACCACACTACTTGTTATACGGATACGAGAAGAGACTACCAAATACGTTACTAGATGATGCAACACCACCCCGACATACTTATAACTACGATGACTATATTGCCTGGAAAACTAGATGTACATATGAAACGATCAAACAAACGAGGACTAGACTTAAGGAAGCTCAGAGTGTCCAAGCAAAGTACTATGACAAAAATACAGCTAAACCAAAAATTGTAGTAGGTGCTCAGGTATATGTTCAGAATCATGTTCCAGAAGGTCCTAATGTAAAAGTATCCGCAAAGTTCCAAGGTCCTTATAGGGTATTAGAAGTGTTGAAGTTAAATAAGCTAAAGATCATAAGTGAGAGTGATCTCAAGGAAAGAATTGTTCATACCAATCATGTAAAGGTAATAAAACAGACTCTTGGTCCAATAAGAGAATAGTTGAATTATTGAAAGAAGTTAAACAGGAACCAATAAATAACAAATACAATTTAAGAAAAAGATAAATTTATGTAAAGTGTTGAACTATTAGATATAAACAATGTGTAGGCATTAAAATACCTCATGTATACAGAATATCTGATAAGGCTTATTCTTACAGATACAAACATGCGGTTCTTCTTGGTTATCATAACACTGCTTTATGTGTCATCTGAGGTGGTGATCCGGAAGGGTGCACTACTAGAGAAAAAGGATCTGTGAAATTAATAAAGGACTTGGGCATAGTGAGTATTGACATTACATCAGTGCTTATCAATGAAATGACATTGAAAGATGTCCAAAGGGAATTAAAATCATTAATTAGGAAAAGTGAAAATAACAGTGTTTTACCATTGTTGGAAAAACTAGATAATGACATAGGAAGTGTGTTAAATACAAGATCCAAACGATCCCTCTTACCTTTTACAGGAACAGCACTTAATCAATTATTTGGAGTCATGACAGACTCTAAATGTAGAAAAGAAAGTGCCCGTATAGACAAACTGGAGAAATGGGCAGCAACAAGAGGCATTGTGTTAAATAAGATTATAAGCTCTCAAAACTTAAACAGTGATGAATTAAAAAAAAAAAAAAATAAAGGAATTTATTAATCAAGTGAACACAAACATTACCAAAGAGATTAAGATAATAACAGATGAACAACATTTAAGTACATTTATGAACAATGTTAGAATTGTATTGCAAGACCATAAAGATCTATTAAATGCCATTTTGTTAGCCTATAAAGGAATATTAAGTCCAACATTAATAAACCCAAGAGAATTAGAGGGCATAATTAGTGATTTTTTGGTAGAAGGACATTATACCCTATGGTAAAGGATATAATGGTCTATTATAATTTGATAACCACCAAGGTAGTTAAGAATAAGATCCTTCTAATTCTACCTTTTAATCAAAAAGAGGCAGATGTACTGATGTCCATACATCCTTTTCCCATGTTGATAAAGGAAAACGTAATTATCTCAAATGTCAACCACATCAATTTTGCATTAGAAGAACATGGACTAATGATGTCATTTATTACTGATGCTCAATTAAGAGATTGTATACTTTTGAAAGATAAAGAGTATATTTGCAACCTTGACAACCTGTATGAAACTACTAATGCCTATCCTTGTGTTCAAGAAATAATTGAAAACAAGAATCAAGAGACAGTACTGTGTACACAATTATTCAAACATGATTTTGTTTCCATTATAGTAGAACAGTCAGTTTTTGTGTTTTCACTAAGTTCAGTAACAGCAACTATTAATTGCCATAATGTAAGTACTGAAATTAATTTCAATAATGTCCATGCTTTTGATAAGACTTGCAAGTTAGTTATTCCTAATAAATTATATTATGAACCTCATGTCTTCACAGAAATCACAATCCATAAAAATAAGCCCTACATGAACTACTCTAGTGAAGTTAAAGAATTTAAACTGTCTCAGTTAGAGTTAAAACAAATAAATGAGTTGGCTTTAGTAGATGAATTTTTCTATTACAAAGAAAATGTTTCACCAATTCTGTCTCTGTTCAGTTTGGTCATAATCATTATTGTAATAATAGTGTTTGCAATTTTGGTCAAACGTGTGGTAATTTCAAATGTTGAGCAGATTATAACAGAAATAAAGAGGACCAATGAAGAGTAAAATGATCTTATACACATAATTTGCTGCTGAATTCTTTATGTATTATTGTTTGCATTGTGTGTTAGAACAATTAACCGTTTTTACAGTATAACAATTCATTATGTATATATATATATATATATATATATATATATATATATATATATATATATATATGTATGTATATGTATCTCTTTTGATTCATGATATAATATATGTGAATTTTCTACCATATATTCTTAATTGATTTTTTTGCATTAGTGCATTGACACAGTTTGTGCAATTTAAATATTTTTTGAGAATTGACTTGATGGGCAATCATATAAATACTTTATTTTGTTTGTGATTTTGCAATCATCCATTGAAATATATTCTTTTTGTCACACTGAGGGCAGTGTGAGGTAGCGTGACCGAGTGATGTTGTGGTGTAGAATAGATAGGGAAATTAAATAGAAAAGAGAGAGAGAGAGAGAGAGAGAGAGAGAGAGAGAGAAAGAGAAAAAGTTAAGAGAGAGAAGGAGAGAGAAATAAGAGTAAAGAGAGAGGCAAAGAACACAGTGATAACGGCCAAATGCTGTTGGGTCGTGTTATCAATACGCGAGATGTTTACATTGCAGTATATCGTGTTTAAGCCATAAAAACAGTCGTAAAAATGGGAAATAATGGCCTCGCGATTGAAGCCAAGCAAAACATGAGTCAGCACAGTCTAAATGCTTGCAACAGCTGATTCTATAGCCCCGCCTTCTCCGGAAGGTGTTTTCGTGGAAGTTCCAGGAATTTGGGGGTTGACCCAAGTGATATACTTCTTCAACCTCCAATCAATTATGTGTGGGAGGGTCTTTCCCACACCCTCCTAAGATCACCTCCTATCAAGTCCTCTAAGGAGAGATTTGAATCACACCCACTACAGTCCTTCCAATCAGCTACTTGAAGGGGAGGCCTTGCTGATTAATCCTTCCAATAAGGCTAGAAGGAGGTGGAGATTTACAGATAGCAAGTTTCCTGAGGGTTCAACGAGTGAGAGACCGACGAGGAGACGAGAGTCAGAACTGTGTCCTTCAAGGAGAGTACTTCTCCCAATCGCTTCCGTGTTCCCCATATAGACTGATTCAAGAGTGATTCGTTTCTATCATTGTAACTTGTTAATTTTGTACTGATCTTTATAATATTAAGTACTAATTAAAGTGAAGAAATTACCGATCTCGTCTCTATACGCCTTTCTGAGAGATATCAATATTTAAAAGGAATAAATATACAAAGATAGCACATCATCCATGGAAGCGATCTGAAGGACACCTCGAAAGAAACCAAGGTAAGAAGAGAAAGACTAAAATCTATGCAAACATATAACGAAGGACGTAAAAAAAAAAAAAGGAACAATAAAAACCTTACATCATTGTGCTTTGTTCAGTAACAAGGGAGGTTTCATTTGCGCCCCCTGTGCTTGTACTAACTCCAGAATTTTCTTCCAGGAGTCGACATACCCTGCCCAGTTCGCATATCTATGCCAGGATACCCTTTACTGACTGCCTTCCAAATTTCGCAACCATTCCTGGTCGTAGACTGATCGCAAGAATCCGTTGCCCACACAGAAATAATCTTGATTAACTAATGTCCATTATCCTTATCCTGGAATTTACCCCTTTTGATTGTATTACTGCCTCTGAATTGTGCATTTTGGCATATCAGAGTTAGCTGTTTTAATGGGAGTTGTTGCCTCGGTGGCCCTTCATATTTACATTGCGTGTCTTTAAATTACTGCATTTGAGATCTGTCATATGTGGTTTATGTGTCTGTAAATTGTTGCATTTTTCGTCTCACATACCTGCCCCATTCTCTGTAAATAAACCTCTTTTAAATGTAAAATAATCCTAATTCCAAACCGGCAACCTTCATTATTTACTTAAATCAAGGAAGATTCTATGGTAAGTTCCAGTAGTTTTCCATTTGTTCATAATCGGGGACACCCCTTGGTACCGAAGGCAGATTATAATAATAAACTGTCCCAATTCCCATCCACACCAAGGACCCAGTTTATGACAATATAAGATATTCTACTGAATAAGAAGATATTCACGTGCATCCGCATAAAGTATAAAATTAATTGATAATTGATTAGTAAACTATATTCCTCCTCACATAAAGTATGATCCCAGTAAGAAAGTTTAAGGCCTAATTCTGTTCATCGTATCTGAGCATTGCACACGGACAAACTATTTATCATAAAGCGTCCACGGAAATCTTTATTCAGACAGCAGGAAATGTGGATTTATCTGCGAACTTCCAATGATTTCAGATCACGCGTCATTCTCCACAATAAATCAAATAAAGCAGCTTGTTGCAACCTCATTTCCATGGGCCAGAAGTTCAGCGTTTCATAGTCAGTATGCAAATGATTTTAGACGATATTCACGAATGATCTCTTTTTCGCAGCTGAGCTATAACCAAAAATTATCGCGCTTATTTCAGATCCACTTATTCATGGGAGTGGCACAGCTGAGTCCTTTAAAATTAAGAGTCAGTAGCATGAGCCTACGACACAAGGCTTCTTGAAGGCCGAGGTGTTACGCTTTCATGTAAATTTTCCTAACCGACCGAAAATTGAGTAGAACTGAGCTGAACTGAACTGAACTGAACCATTTGTTTCAGCTTTAAGCCACATACATGAGATGCGTGAACGGAAAATTCCCAGTGGGAAAATTGTCATGCGGAAAATTGCCAGCAAGGAAAATTTCCATGCAGAATATTGCCAGGCGGAAGATTGCCATTGCCTATTTAATCATATAAAGTCAAACCTAAATGAAGAAAAAAATTTTTTTTAACCAAAAGTATAGTACTGTACTTTCTGATAGATGAATGAATAAAAATGAGAGTAAGGTTTTGAAATAAAACACATTACATCATAATATAATTGATCAAATTCAGTAAAATTGAAATATAACACATTACATTATATAATTAAACAAAATCAAAATGTTAAGAAATATAAAAAAATAGAAAAAAATGTTTAAAATGAGTGGAGGTTATATGCAACAGCTCGAAGAAATGAGATTTTACGATCTTCACTATACTGCCAAACAGTTCTCTTCAGTTTATCATTGACATCTTTATATTTTCTTTGATAACGAATCTCATCTCCTCTTTCAAATTGTAGAATTTTTGTATGCACTAATATTTCCTCCTTCTTTAAAAATTCAATGCATTTCCAGATATTAGGATGACATTGTGAAATATTTTGGAAAAAGGCATTGTTGAACGCTTCGATGCTGTTGTTGGTACGTGGCATGCAGTGCTCTACTCTGGAATGAACATTCCACATAGGAATCGGGAATAACGGTGTTGATCTCCTCCTATTGTTACCCCTTCCTCTCATAACACCAATGTACGTCAATTCAAAATAAGATAGAAATTCTTCAGGTATGTCTTCATCTTCCGATAGCTCTTCAAAACCTGAAACAACATCATGACACAAGAGGAAAGGAAAGCCAAAGCAGAAAAACATCGTAACTTTAAACTGAAGCTGCTTTCATTGTGATACCGATTTTTGTAACCAAGGTTGTTCACAAGCTTTCTATAGTTTGCCTGGCAGAAGTGGAAAAAACATCCAGTGTGGTCTGTTTGGGGAAAAACACTCTTTAGTCCATTTATCGAAGCTTTTTCAAAGTCACTCATAACCGTGTGGGGTTCTAGTTGTACTAAATTCCTAAGTATATTAAACAGATTTTCATATGTACGTTCACTTTTGTTGGGAAGAAATGCAAAAGCACGTGGAAAACTAGAATTTTCAACTTGGACATGAATTGTAAAAAGCTGGAAATATATATCAGGTGACACTTTGAACGTTCCATCCATAGCACAGTTTTTATATTTTCTTAAATCCTCAATCCCATCATTCGTGATAAATAATAAGATTCGATTTTCATCGTCGACTCCAGAATCATAGTGGAGGAATTTCTCACCAGAATTAAGATTTTGAAATTCGGATGGAATTACAAATCCTGTCCTTTCAGAAGGAATTGGTGGGGTACAAGACGTTTCCTGTTTCCAATGCCTAACATTCCTACTTACATGTTGCAAATTTTGGAGCTCAGCACGTGCGCAGTCATCTAAAGATGATAAGCACTCCGCAACCAAAGAACGAGTAGGACGACCTGAAGTCATTGCTTCTTTTTTCAGCTCTTGAATGGCTGCCTTGGCTTCTACTTTGCTCTTGGCGGCACTGTGATTGTGTTCATCAACATGTTTCAAAATTTCGTAATCATGGTTCTTTGATTTTGAATGTAGTCTTGCTGGACATGATTTCTGTTTTCTTAACGCACATTCCCAATAGATTTTTGTTCCTTCCTTGTTTCTTCCGTTAGACGATACATAAATTGTAGTTCATCAATGAGAATATCCTTTCCACGTTCACTTGTTATGAAAGCAGCCATTATGGGTACAGACTTCAGAGAATACTGAAATAGTATATGTCTTTTTCTTAAAAAAAGGTAAGCAAATAGATATAAACAAAACGAGAAATGGTAGTTTGGGTAAGAATGGACAATTATGAAAGGAGACATGATAGTTTGGGTAAGAATGAACAATTTATAAAATTGAAAGGAGAGATGGTAGTTTAGGTAAGAATGAACAATTATGAAAGGAGAAATGAAAAGAAATCTTTAATTTGCCAATGACAATCTTCCGCCTGGAAATATTCTGCATGGAAAATTTCCTTGCTGGCAATTTTCCCACTGGGAGTTTTCCTATTGCCATTAGATGAGATTATATATATATATATATATATATATATATATATATATATATATATATATATATATATATATATATATATATATATATATATATATACAGTATATAGCTTCACAGCAAGCCTTACAGAGAATGTTAAATAAATAGTAATGCTTTCTAAAATATAATTTGCTATTCATTAAAGCTTTAGGAAATCTTAGTAAACTACACTTTATGATGGGATTATTATATATTTTATACTAAATATTTGATATTTACTTTTAAGAACGAGAATAACCCATTCAAAAAATGTTGCAGAACCTCTAAAAAAATAGAATTAAGAATTGCATTAAGAACATTATTATTTTCATCCTGCTTATTTGGTTGGCAAAGGCTCTGTACATTTGTGTACAGTGTGTTACCTGTAATTTTTAATTTGTAAGCGTTTGTTTTTATTTCTGAATGTTATTTAGATCTACCTTGCTCTGTGTCAAGTTTAATTCATAATTGGTTTGTTTTTCCTCGATGTTTGTTAATACCCAGATTATTTTCCATAGTTTTGTGCGCGCACACGCGCGTGTTTGTGTGTGAGTGTGGTTGGGTGGGTGGGTGGGTGGGTGGGGGGCGACTAGCTCATTTCACTTAATGTTTCATTTAATCGGTTGGCACTTTGCTTTGTTACCACGTCCATCATAATACTTGAACAAGTGTGAAAGGAAGTGAAGCTCTACAGACCAAAATTCATCTACCGTACAGGAAGCTTAGGTGTATCTTCAGTACCTTCACCTGATGAAATGAGGCTTTTAATGACATCCTAATGTTACTATTAGTATTAATGAAAATTTCTAAAATAAATTGATTTATCGGATTTGCAAATTCGACAAATCTGTCACCAAGACTGTAGGAATTTTTAATCATATAAAGTTAATTTTAGGGAGCAGCCGTTGAAATGACAAATCACCGGACAAGTTTCATATCCATGATTTTGCTATTTTTGAAAATGATCGCATTCTTCATTTCACAAAAACCTAATATATTAACATTCATCCTTTTAATGGTTATGGAAGCGCGAGCAATATAAAAATGGTTGGTATTTAGACAGTCTTCATCTGGGCAGGAAATGATTCAGTTTAACAAAACTCGTGTCCGGAAAATTCGCCGTAGGAAAATTTGCCGTAGGAAATCTCGCCGCAGGAATTTTCGCCTCAGGAAATTTCGCCGAATAGGAAATTTCGCCGAATAGGAAAAATCGCCGCAAGGCAAGGCAATTTTGCCGTAAAACATGTATTTGTGATAAAAACTGTGTGGTTTCTGAAGTACCATTTTATCGCTTTCAAACAACCAAGTAATTATTATTTTTTTACTTTAAAAGTGTGGTTTCTGAAGTACCATTTTATCGCTTTCAAACAACCAAGTAATTATTTTTTTACTTTAAAAGTTCTTTATATATTCGACTACAGTTTTTTGTAGGCAGCCAACCCAAGACGATGGTCTATCAAATGGAAACCAGTAGAGGAGGACTGAAATTAGTTGAAGATCTAGCTCATTTCACTTAATGTTTCATTTAATCGGTTGGCACTTTGCTTTGTTACCACGTCCATCATAATACTTGAACAAGTGTGAAAGGAAGTGAAGCTCTACAGACCAAAATTCATCTACCGTACAGGAAGCTTAGGTGTATCTTCAGTACCTTCACCTGATGAAATGAGGCTTTTAATGACATCCTAATGTTACTATTAGTATTAATGAAAATTTCTAAAATAAATTGATTTATCGGATTTGCAAATTCGACAAATCTGTCACCAAGACTGTAGAATTTTTAATCATATAAAGTTAATTTTAGGGAGCAGCCGTTGAAATGACAAATCACCGGACAAGTTTCATATCCATGATTTTGCTATTTTTGAAAATGATCGCATTCTTCATTTCACAAAAACCTAATATATTAACATTCATCCTTTTAATGGTTATGGAAGCGCGAGCAATATAAAAATGGTTGGTATTTAGACAGTCTTCATCTGGGCAGGAAATGATTCAGTTTAACAAAACTCGTGTCCGGAAAATTCGCCGTAGGAAAATTTGCCGTAGGAAATCTCGCCGCAGGAATTTTCGCCTCAGGAAATTTCGCCGAATAGAAATTTCGCCGAATAGGAAAAATCGCCGCAAGGCAAGGCAATTTTGCCGTAAAACATGTATTTGTGATAAAAACTGTGTGGTTTCTGAAGTACCATTTTATCGCTTTCAAACAACCAAGTAATTATTATTTTTTTACTTTAAAAGTGTGGTTTCTGAAGTACCATTTTATCGCTTTCAAACAACCAAGTAATTATTTTTTTTTACTTTAAAAGTTCTTTATATATTCGACTACAGTTTTTTGTAGGCAGCCAACCCAAGACGATGGTCTATCAAATGGAAACCAGTAGAGGAGGACTGAAATTAGTTGAAGATCTTAACTATATTTACTGATTAGATCGAAAATACGGTGAGAAAACATATTGGAAGTGTGATTCTATGGGATGTAAAGCAAGAGTTCATACCAAGTTGGAAGATGATAGTGTATCTATATGCAAAACAGTCGGTGAGCATTGCCATCCTGCCCATCCTTCTAAGCCTAAAGTTTACGAAGCAAAAAAGAAAATGAAATCAGCAGCCACCAATTCACAAACCTCTTCACGGTCCTTAATTGCCGAAGTTGCATCTAGTTTCGATTCAAATGCATTGGCGTTGCTGCCCACTAAAGCACATTTGTGGCGCAGTATTAGAGGCTGGAGGCAAAAGGAAAATCAAGCTCCCCTCCCCCGATCCCAACCGGAAGAAGTGGGTATATTATACCAGGAGAATATAGATTTCTTGAAAGTGGTGATCAGTTTTTATTATACGATAGTGGGGAAGATGGTTCAGACAGAATTTTAGTTTTTGGCACAAAAGCTGGGCTAGATGACCTTGAGAAAAACAAGGACTGGGCGTGTGACGGCACGTTTAAATGCAGCCCAGAGATATATTACCAATTGTTCACATTACATATTGTTATAAAGAATATTTGTATACCACGTATTTTTGTCTTGCTACCTGACAAATCTCAAGTAACTTACATCAGACTTTTCAGTGCCTTGAAGGACTTACGCCCATCATTACAAACCGAAACCTTGATGGTCGATTTTGAAAAAGCTAGTATTAACGCCTTTTCTGCTGTATTTTCAACAACAAAGTTAACAGGTTGTTTATTTCATATGGCAAAGAATATTTATAGGTACATTGTGGATCTCGGTTTAAAGTCGCGTTATCAAACAGACGCAGAATTCAACAACAAAATCAAATGTTTGACCGCATTAGCTTTTCTTCCTGTGCAAGATGTTATTGACGGATTTATCGAGTTATCAGATGATGACGATTTGCCCCAAGAATTAGTATCTTATTTCGAAATGCACTATATAGGAGGAGAACGGGGTAGAGGAGAGCGACGTCGAAGAGTGGAGCCTACTTTTCCTATTGCATTATGGAATGTTTTCGAACGAGTTAAGCTTAATAGAAGCAGAACGAACAACAGCATAGAAGGCTACCATAATGCACTGCAAAGCTCAATGACAAATATGCATCCAAATCTTTGGAAACTTATTTCGTATCTAAAAAGGAAGAGATTTTAGCAAGAAAGAAAAAGTGTGACTTAGATCGAGGAGACGCAGAAGGAACGAAAAAGGTATATAGTGATATCAACACAAGACTCCAACGACAAGTAATTGGGTACAATTCTGCGCAGAAAAGAGACTATATACGTAGTATTGCATGGAATCTGCACACTTTTTAAATTATTACATTTTTTCTGTTTTATTTTATGTATGTTCTTAAATAATCTTTTTTTTAAAGGATATTTTCTTAAATAATAAAGTATTTTATAAATGGTCTACGTATTTTCATTTGATCATAGTAAAAAAAATAATTATTTGATTTCCTTATTGGTTGTTTACTTATCAGAAACTTAGAAAGCCAAACTTGGTTGTTTGAAAGTGATAAAAAGGTACTTCAGAAACCACACTTTTTATCACAAATAATTGTTTTACGGCAAAAATGTCTTGCGGCGATTTTTCCTATTCGGCGAAATTTCCTGAGGCGAGATTTCCTACGGCAAATTTTCCCACGGCGAATTTTCCTAGAACCAACAAAACTAACACTAAAAAACAAAGAGAATCACGTTGTTAGTCATAGGCCAACTGAAGGTAAAGCGATTCTTAAGAATGGCGCGGGAAGTCATTGAAATATCTATCTGCTTTCACTCTATTATCTCCTAAATGAAGAAAGGGCGAAAAGGCAAAAATGTCACTTTGTGGTTAGAAGGGCCTCTGGTATGTATTTTTGATCATCTATTATCGTACATAGATAAAGGACAATTTCACGTGATCTTTTGTGTCAGGAGAGAGATGATTAACGGTCAAAATGAGATATAGACGGCGAGGACCCGACAGTTGTAAAACTGGCAAAATATCTCTGTTTGACGGGATCCGGCGCAGGTTCTGACAAAAGAAATACGCTAGGGCCGATTCAGCATTTGTTAGGAAAGTGTGAAGTGCTGTCAGGATAGAGAAAGCAGAAATGACTGTGCAAAGTATACAAGAGCATAAGAAGTACGTTGTCGTAGATAAGAATCAAATTTATTGTGTGTGTGTGTGTTTTATTTTTCTTACCGAGGATAAAATCGTCTCAGCCAATATACTTTTGACCAATAAGGTTTCGCAAATCACGATAGCTTCAATAATATCGGCTGTTGACATTTAATACCAATAAAAAAAATAAACTAGAGAAAGGAGCTGTTTCATAATTAAAACTAATTTCTCCCTATGATAGGGAGAAAATTAGTTTTAATTATGCTCTTATATACCTTGCACAGTCATTTCTGCTTTCTCTATCCTGACAACACTTCACACTTTCCTAACATGAATAGTGAAAGTTCATACCTTCATATGCACATTTAACTATGAAGCTCTTAAGAAGCAGCTTCCAACCTGACTCCCTCTCTCCATCACGAACTTTTCCCCTCTCTGCCAAATGCAGCCTCTGTTGATGATGCTTTCTCTTATCACTGATAAATGTTTCTCTTTAATTTACAACCTACATTTTTGTTCCAGTTTTAGCAATTGCATTATTGACAGATCAGATTATTTATGACTTAACTCATGCCACCTCTCTCTTCCCATCCCCCTGCCTCTCCCTCGTATTTTCACCCCCTTTCTCTCTCTCTCTCTCTCTCTCTCTCTCTCTCTCTCTCTCTCTCTCTCTCTCTCTCTCACAAGTCAATAAGCTGATCTTTCGCTTACCGCAGTTGTGTAAAAGCAGCATTCACTTATAATTATTTTATGTGAAGGCTATCTTTAACACTGCTCTCTATCTTAATATCTTAATTACAGCCTTTGTCTCCGACTTCCCTCTCACTTGAATTCTTTTCGAAAAACAATGTAAGAGAGCAATTTAACATTTAGGTCAAACAAACTTAGTTCTAAAAAAGAACACTTTTAATTTACAATTAAATTAACAATTGTAACTACATTAATAATGGGGACTGGCGACTAGGATGATCCTGGTACAGCAGTCATAAACGTTGAAAACTTAGCGCGGACGTCCTCTCTCCGTTAGAGAACCTGCATTTCGGCCCGCACTATTGCCCCTTAACTTTCGAAACATCGGAAGGCCCTGTAACCCATTACATAAAACATTGAAAATTTGGAATGCACGGGTTACAATATAAATATGTAAAATATAATAAGTAAATTTCCTAAACAATTTCTTGAAAGTTATGAAATGTTACGGAGATATCAATAGTTATATCCCCGCTGGAAACCTCAAATTTACTAATGTTCGAACTTAATTTTAGCCCATTATCGTAGATTACAAAAATTTAAGAATTTAAGACTAAACATGAGACCATTCCGATTTTATTGTAAATATGGGTTTGGTTGCAAGACTTTGTTTATGAATAACGTAACTAAAGTTAAAAGTTTACGAAGCAAATGCACCTCACTTATAGCAAACTTTACCTCAACTGTTAGCCAGTCCTTTAGGTCCATAATAAAGTGTTGACAAAGGTAGCGGTGGTGATGGAAGTTAATATTCCACCTCTTGAGTAGTGGATGGTGAAGACGGTGACGAGCATCCCAGAGAGGTTACGTCCAGAGCCACGGTCCCCCAATTAACGTGAGCCAGCCATTGTCACTTGGCTGTAAAAAATTTCTTTAACGGAGCCGACAGCTTGCTTCAGCTTACGCTCTCTCTCCGTCCTCCGTTCCCCCTCTTCAGGTCGCTCACTTCCGACAACGGTTTTTCAGCCTTGCGATAAGTGGGGAACAACCTGAACAACCTGCCAAAACTTAAATGACATGGCTCAAGAATGGCTAGTTTCTCCTAAATTGTCCCAAGAGGCAATTCGTATGTTTGCAAGTAAATGCATTTGCTTTTAACCAAGAAACAAACTATTCCCGAGCAGGAGAATTAATTAAATATTTAAAAATTACCACAACCAAACTCATTAATACCAATAATTGCGCATTAATGCGCATTTTTCTACACTCCCACGAGGGGATTCAATTTTCAAAGAAAAATTGAATGGAAACAATGTATTAGGTTAGATAATCGTCAAACAATTTCTTCCCTTTCTCTCTCCCAATCATGGCAGCCCGCCTCTTGGGATTTTCCTTTCCCACTTCTTCATTACCCTGTTTACCAACATCTTGTGACTGCGCCTTATCAACAAGTTTATCCTGAAATTCCCTTCTATAAAGCAATGGAATCAAACAGGAAACGTGCCTTTTAGTCTCTTCCCTACTTTTTCCTTTGAGTACAGTTGCACCAGTTACTTCCCCCAAAGAATTAAGTTTTATCTCTTTAACTATACCCATTGGAAAATTAGTAGGTTTAAGCAGGGGTTCTTTAATGAGAACAATGTCTCCAACTTCTAATAGCTTATGATTAACAGGTTGGTACCTACATCGTTTATCAGTCGCTTGGTTCATAAGCTGCACAACAAACTCCTTATTATATACTTCTATTAAACTTTCCCTAGCCTTTCTTAACTTTCTGTGACTGTCCTTCACATGCGCAATGGGAGATATGTCAGGAATCCATGTATCATCTGCCCTAGGTAAAGGATGTAGATGGGGAATAATATTTAGAGAGTTTAATTCGTGCCCTTTCACTAAAATTTCGGGAGTTATAGGAGATGGTACCGGTTCAGTCCCATCATTGCTTCGCAAATATTCTTTAAAGGCAATTGGACGACGATTTACTAAATGTACAATATTTTGAACAGCAAATTCAAAGTCTAAATAGTCTAGGACCATATTCCTTATAGAACCTTCAATCAGTCTCTTGACCATTTTTACACATGATTCTACTAAAGATCCCAGTTCATTGTGGCCTTTATAGTATTGCTGAAAACTCAACGGTTTTTATGTTGTTCTCCTGAAGTAGGATTGAGTATCCTTATCACTTAAAAAGTTTTCCACAGTTCGAGCACCTGAAGTTAACTGTGAACCTTGGTCACTTAAACAGAGTTCAGGTACCCCAAACTCGAAACAATGCAGCTGAAAGGCTCGCAAAAAGGATGTCACCGAAAGGTCTATACATACCTTAAGATTTATGGCCCTTGACTACAAACAGGCGATACACAATATCCAAACTTTTGATTTCTTACCCATCCAATACACCCAGTAAGGTCCAAAATAATCTATGAATATGTACCTATAAGGTATGGTTGGAGGAGAAACCCTAAATTCCCTATATGGAGACTGGTTTAACTTTATAGTTCTGCCGTTAAATCTGCGGCAGTGAACACTAGCTTTCAAGACTTTCTTTACAGTAGAAAAACTACAAGGAATCCAAAACTGTTTCCTAGCCTCCGACAGGGTAGCATATACACCAGAATGTGCTAACTTTACATGAAATTTCCTAATAATCTCTTCAGTCAATTCACTGTTTTTGGACAAAAGAATGGGGAATTCATTACCATTATCTCTCCACTTGCAAAACTTACTTTTAACCCTTAGTAACCCAGATTTCTTATCAATGAATAAATTCAGCTGACTTACAATGTTGGGTGTATCTCTAATTTGAGGTTTCTTTCTTTGAAATATTTAAAAACTTCAGGAAATTTTTGTCTTTGATCATGCAGAACTATCATCTGCCATGCTTTTACGGAAATTTCATCATTACTGAAAACCTCAAGATGGTCATACTTGCCCAATTTGTTCTTCAATTTCATTTTGATATTGTTTATGAATGTCAGTACATATTTGTAGACAGAAATCATGTGAAGCCAACTGGAACTTTCAACTGCTGTATTAAAGAGATCTCCCATCTCTGGCTCTGTCACAGTCCTTATTTCACACTGGCCCTCTGAAACTTCAAGTACGTTGGTTAAAGGATTTGGGATTGTTATATCCATGCTGTCATCTTCTAGGTCATCCTGAATGAAATCAGGTCCTGTGAAGAAATTCGATTTTATCAACCTCTTATAAGACATGGACCTGGTAGTACAATCTGCAGGATTTATTATACCTGTACAAAATTTAAAAGTAACTGGGACAGTCTCACATAAATTCTCGATTCGGTGCAATCTGTTCATGACAAAAATATTTAATTTTCTTAATTTATCAAACTTATTTGTTCGAGAATTTAGACAACTCAGTGCAACTGGACTGTCTGAGAATACTACTAATTTTGTAATGTTAATGGGAGACACATTCTCTGAACCACTAAGTTCCTTATAAATATCAACAATAGTTTCTGTACCCAGTAAAAGAGATTGAAATTCAAGAGAAGGGATGGACTTCAGTTCCAATTGGCGTCCAATTAACCTATTTTTGAAAGCAGGAAACTTACCTCCTTTGTTCTCAAGTTCTTAAGGAAGAGTACAACTCCATAAATGAGTTTGCTAGAATCACAAAAAGCAATCAGTTGGAAAGTATCATTTCTACGACCAACAAATCTCTTGACTGCAATTTCAGGAACACAATTTACTTGCTTGCAAATATTAATCCACTCTCTTAATTCATCATCCGACAGTCTATCGTCCCATCCAACTTCTTTCTTGCATTGTAGTGAATGCATAAAGAGTCGAGCCCTGTTTAATAATGGACCATAAAATGAGAAAACATCAAAATTGGCTGCAATTGAACTTAAAATCTGTCTTTTGGTTGTTGCATCCCTGTCAAGTACCAGCTTACTTGTCAAAAGAGTATCGCTGCATCTGTCCCAAATCAAGCAAAGCAGTTTAACCCTAGGAGGAGTCTTTAACTTGCCGTCATCTATATATTGCTGCAGAGAGTCATCATTAGTTATAAATTGCTGTAATTCAAATTGATAAGGAGAAAATATACTTCCAAGTTTCTTATAGGCCCATTTCAACTTGACAGCATCATTGGTAGTGTAGGCTAGGTTGTCCATATAAGCTAAGTTATACAACTCTTTCTTCAATTCCTTAACATCAATATCATCCCCTTGGACCTCTAACATCAAAATCTTAAAAAGTGCTAACATTAATAAAGCTGGACTACATGGTAAACCGAATGGAAGCCTACAATGTTTATAAACAACTAAGGAATAGTCTCCTTTAGATACATTTCTATACCAATAAAAGAGTAGCCTACTTTGATCTGAAGGCCCCAACTTAATCATTAGAAAAGCCTTTTTAATATCAAAAATTAATTTTTCATTAAATCTTAACTGTAAAATAGAAGTAGAAATCTTCTTATTCAAACAAGGACCTGCAAAAATTGCTTGATTATGAGATAGTGTTACAGGCTTACTTGGGTCAGATTCACACAAATTAGACAAAAATATATTTCGACATTTAGTCGACTCTCTGCCCATTTTAAACACAGGCATGTGAGGTAGAAAGCTATGATGGGGGTTATCCTCCAAGAATTGCTCTAGATTAGATACTCTCTTTATAATGCCTAGCTGTTCCTGCTCTTTAAAAACCTCATCAATCATTTGTAAAGCATTATCCTTTTTACTGAATTTCTTAAAATTTGATTTTAATATTGCTTTTGACAAACCTTGATTCTTACCAAGCAAATGAGCTACTTTCCCATTCGATAACAGAGGCATAACTAACCTTCCATCACTATCTCTGACTGTATTTTCCAAAGCATATTCTACTACTTTCCTGTTCTCCTCCGTGAAGTCTTCGTTATACACGTTAGAATCACTGTTTAAAATAGTTTCTGCCCTTGAGGAAAGAATTTCCTCTGCTGCCTTCTCAAGCTCGGCTTCAACAACCTGACCCTTGTTATTTAACACAGAAATATTAACATAAGCAGGAGACTTAAACTCTTCTACAGAATCCAGGAATAATCTATCTGCATCAAGAATACCATTAACTTCAACGGAACCATCACCAATTATACCAACTTCAGAAGAATGGTTTGTCCTGTCTGGCAATAAAGCAAGATTCTTTTTATATCTTTCAATGTCCCCTACTAACATCACTCCTAAGGGCGAATCCAAGTAAACCGAAGGAAAGACTTCAGAACTCCCTCCAAACAGCTCATCCCTCTGCGGTACTAAATGAGAGTTATCATTCCCCACAAGCAATTTAATATTCTCAATTTTGTCCCTAGACGGATGCAAAGTTTTGTCAGCTAATACATAGCCCTTATCCGTAAAGACTCTAGCTGTATCAGAAATACCTGGCAATACTAATTTTAAATTAATGGACTTCATGGCGATAGCAGTAAAATAATTTTCATTCAACTTTACCTTATATACTACAGTAGTTAATGGCTTTGAAGAATTAATACCATTTACTACCAAGGAAAAAATTAGGATCAACAACCTCAAATTGCATACTTTCAGCCCAAGCTTCCTCCACGAAAGTTACTTGGCTCCCCGAATCCTTTATACCTCTATGCCCAGAGTCATTCAACGAAAAAGAAGGCATAGCAGTTACTGGGTTACAGGAAATTCTCAAAACACCTAAATCAGACCAAGTTAAAGTAGACACAGCAGAGTTTGCGTTTGCTCTCGTTAAAATTCCCCTTTACCCTTTGACTACTAGTTTCGTGGTCAGAATCACTCTTAGGGTTAACATTACATTTTGGGTCGTTACGAAATTTGCAAAGATAGCTGAAATGCCACTTGTTACAATGTCTGCATTTACTGTTAAATTTAAACCTGCAATCTTTAGTTTTATGAGAATCATAAGTACAGTTTGTACAACAATTCAACTGCTTTAGTTTCTCAATCTTACTCTGTGGAGTTACATACACCGAACATTTGAAAATTGGGTGATCAACGTCTCCTTTATCATCTGCCAAACATAAAGAACATTCCTTAACTTTAGATTTCTCAACGTTACTATCGACAGCAGAAGCTAAACAACTGAAGTTCGACTCTACCTTCGAAAGTACCTTTTTCTGTGCATTATTTCCCTGTCTTCCATTAAATATCTTAGATATATTTTTATATCTTTCTAAAGCAGAAAAAAATATGCAAATCTATTTGCTGCAACGACGGCTTGTTAGAGCCAGTAATATTCATTAACTGATTCTTGAAATAGTCATTACGTCCATTCCAAATGAAAAATTGCAAAACAATGTTTCGATCTATGTCTAAAGCCTCAAATTGATTACATATAATTCCCATATTACTGATAAAGTCATACGGATCACTCTGATACGTTAGCTTCAACTCTGATAACTGCTTAATAACACTGTATTGTTGAGACAAAGTATCTGCAAACGCTTTCACCAATAATTCCTTAGTTTCTTCATACGAACGGTTACTACAGTCTAGAGAATTTACTAGCTTAAGCGAGTCCCCTGATAGCTGTCTCGTAAGAAGGGTGAATTTAACGTGAGTACTAAGATCGTACTTATCTACAGTTGCTTCAAATTCCCTCAAAAACTTTGAAATATCCTCGCCTTCTCTATTACCGAATGTCGGTAAAGGTAATTCAGGTAATTTAAGCTGTGAAACTTCCGGGCGCAAACGATCAGGAAATTGACGCCTTAGTCTTTAAGAGAGAAAGACACTTATTCAAACGATCGTCATAAACGAACCAAGTATCCATTTCCTCACTCACTAATTCATCGCCGTCGACGAGATCACCTGCGCTATCCCAAATTTCATTTAAAATCTCTTTATTCACCTTGTCAAGTTTATCTTTAAGGTCAAACAACACGTTCATATGCTCCTTAGCATCACTTATAGACATCGAGGAAATAACTTTCTATCCAATTACCCTTCTTAGTAACTTGCTGCCTTAGGGCTGCACGAAAACTGCGTAAAACGATCTTTGGCGGCATCTTCACCGAGAGTTTAAGGAACACAAATTTAAACTTGAATGCAATATACTGAAAACTTAATGCAATACTGAATATTTAGTGAAATACAATATACCGAAATATTAGCGAGTGACGTGACTCTGGAACGTAACCAACTCAGGCAATTGGACCTCGCAACCAATCCCATCCTTGTCGCCATTTTCGAAAAACAATGTAAGAGAAATTTAACATTTAGGTCAAACAAACTTAGTTCTAAAAAAGAACACTTTTAATTTATTAAATTAACAATTGTAACACATTAATAATGGGGGTTATTTTTCGTTAGAAACATTAAAATTTATATTTTTCTTGAATAAAAGCATAAAAACTACAAACTTCTTCTCATTATCTTCGAATATTTATGATTAATAAAATTTATATTTTTCAATAAAACATACTACAAACTTCTTCTCTATGCATTAAAATGATTAATAACAGAGGAAAAAAATACTAAACTTACATAAGTTGCGAGTTTTTCTAAGTCCATTGTTTATGTTTTCACTGTTAAGATGGGTAGCTCTTGTTAACGTTCGTATGTTTGTTTTCACCCTGATAAATGCGCATTGTGACAATTTTCGCCTAATGCGCAATGACTCAACCCACTAAACAAAATTCTTCAATTAGAATACAGTACCTGTAGTAAAAGCATTACTATTGGCACCTGCTTTTTGCTGGACTTCAGTTGGTGTGTTTTACGACGACAACCCGTTCCCCTCATTGTTCCTTATCTGTGCGCCATTGAATTCGAAAAACAAATTCAGATATTTTAGAGAGCAATTTAACATTTAGGTCAAAACAAACTTAGTTCTGGAAAAATGAACACTTTTGAATCTTACAATTAAAAGAAGGTGAACCCGATTGTTGTGTTCTACTGCTGATAGAAGTGTCATTTTTAATGCATTGACTAATTGGTCCTGACCCCTGTGGCGGGCACGCGCAGCGCAATATTACCGCTTGCCATATACGTGCCTGCGACAATCTTTAAAAATGCAAATAAGGCGCGAAGGTTTTACCGCAACGTGATCCTCATCATCAGAGCACAACTAAACAACAAAAAAACTACCAGAAAATTTGGTTTTCCATGCAAAAACGGCTGGCTGGAGTCTTCCGAAAAATTACCATAATGGGGACTGGCGACTAGGATGATCTTGGTACAGCAGTCATAAACGTTGAAAACTTAGCGCGGACGTCCTCTCTCCGTTAGAGAACCTGCATTTCGGCCCGCACTATTGCCCCTTAACTTTCGAAACATCGGAAGGCCCTGTAACCCATTACATAAAACATTGAAAATTTGGAATGCACGGGTTACAATATAAATATGTAAAATATAATAAGTAAATTTCTAAACAATTTCTTGAAAGTTATGAAATGTTACGGAGATATCAATAGTTATATCCCCGCTGGAAACCTCAAATTTACTAATGTTCGAACTTAATTTTAGCCCATTATCGTAGATTACAAAAATTTAAGAATTTAAGACTAAACATGAGACCATTCCGATTTTATTGTAAATATGGGTTTGGTTGCAAGACTTTGTTTATGAATAACGTAACTAAAGTTAAAAGTTTACGAAGCAAATGCACCTCACTTATAGCAAACTTTACCTCAACTGTTAGCCAGTCCTTTAGGTCCATAATAAAGTGTTGACAAAGGTAGCGGTGGTGATGGAAGTTAATATTCCACCTCTTGAGTAGTGGATGGTGAAGACGGTGACGAGCATCCCAGAGAGGTTACGTCCAGAGCCACGGTCCCCCAATTAACGTGAGCCAGCCATTGTCACTTGGCTGTAAAAAATTTCTTTAACGGAGCCGACAGCTTGCTTCAGCTTACGCTCTCTCCGTCCTCCGTTCCCTCTTCAGGTCGCTCACTTCCGACAACGGTTTTTCAGCCTTGCGATAAGTGGGGAACAACCTGAACAACCTGCCAAAACTTAAATGACATGGCTCAAGAATGGCTAGTTTCTCCTAAATTGTCCCAAGAGGCAATTCGTATGTTTGCAAGTAAATGCATTTGCTTTTAACCAAGAAACAAACTATTCCCGAGCAGGAGAATTAATTATATATTTAAAAATTACCACAACCAAACTCATTAATACCAATAATTGCGCATTAATGCGCATTTTTCTACAAATTCAGTTTCACCACTCCACCCTCTTTGTGCTTTCTATTTTTCTTTCGTTTTTTCTGTCGTTCTTTGAGATATCTTATTTCCTTTTATGAAGTGTGACTCTCTCTCTCCCGCGTTTCTTTTGGCCCTTCTCCGTTTCCTAACAATGCATGGCATCACTCTAATCACACAGTCCTTCCGAATCATTATCTCTTTCGCTTTCAGGCAATTAAAGATTCGATTCATTCATTACTCACTCGACTGTTTCATGCGTATTCTGTGTTCTGCATTTAGAGAAAGAGTTTAGAATTCATCATGAATATTTATTCTGAACTGATATGTAACAAAACGAAATGAATATAGCACCTACTTTCACTCCGAATAGATAATCATTCATGAACTTTCTCTCTAACTCAGGCATACCACTTGTGAAAGTTCCCATAAGACCACTGAACAATAAATTGGCGCAGAATTAACTTTTCTGAAATATTACAGCCATAATATAGTTTATTACTTTAGGAGCGACATGGAATTTAATGAACATCGAAAGGGAAGGTAATAACTTTGGACTTTATCACTTCCGATATCTGAAAACACTGGAAGTTTATTAATACCGGTTTTCAGATATTTCCCATAAATATTTGCGAGAGATTGTGCAAATGAATTAACTACTCTCAAGGAGAAATGATTTTACTTTGCTGTCTACGAAAACCATCGAAGACACCTAATATCAGTTAAAATGATTAAGTAACAAAAATAGTAACCAGTATCATTATAATGATGCCTCCTTATCATAATTATCTATCTACTAATAACAAAAAATCCGTTTCGTGCCTCGCTCGAAAAGAGAAATATATAAATTCAAGCCGTCGATAGTAATTTACTTGCTCATTGCCGTGATAAAATAAACAGCGGCGTGGGTATCCCAATCCGATCAATATTACATCCGTTTTATAACTGAAATCACAACATCCTCTCTGCTGAAATTCTGATGGATCTTCAACCGTTCGCCGTAATATCACGTGTCGAAACCGTCTAATAATATCTTGCATGCGAGGGACGTGAATCCTTGTTTGGATATATTTCCACGCATAGAAACGTCGAGATGAAATCAGACTTCCGCTAATGCAATCGCATGCATACAGTAATGCATTAATGCATAAGGAAAGCCGAGAATGGAGAGGCAATGAAGCGCAGCGTTGTGAACGATTCAATGTCGGGCCGAGTCTGCTCAGATGTGGAATCTTCTCATCTCCAAATTAATGTTCGAGCGAGGAGCAAATTCGTTCGTGCTCTCTGCTGGCTTCTCCTGAATTCAGGTATATTGATTTTTATTGTCTGTTCCGTCATTTTTATCTATTTGTCACTTTTTCCTATAAGTCGTCTCTCTCTGCAGGCTTATTTATAACACTTCGGAGCCCTCCGGGGTTTATAATTTGCTTGCTCTTTCCATGACGGCTTTCAGCTGATTATTTAAGGAAGAAAATAAAATATAAAGTTCATTAATGGAAAGAATAGTTTGCCACTGTACACCAACGAACACACATCAAACGCAGGATTAAATTATTACCATCAAGTCCTAACCTAACATGTGAGTATAGAATCTCTTGTGAAATCATGAGCTTAAAAGCATTATATAAAGACTGCTGATTGCGAGTTCGTTATCTTCGGCGTCTAATGAGGGACGTCTTTCAGGTACGCCGTTTCCGTGGAGTTAGTGCCACAACAAATAGTGTTAATGAAAAAGAAAAGTCAATCCAGTTTTTCTGAAGCCGAGTAAATTTGCTTAATAGAGTGCACGTTTATATATTCTCAAGGAACTGTTTATAAGATTTATTTAATAAAACCGAAAAATTCAGAACAAAGGCTTCATTGCCCAAACGCAGGAAGAATTACGTACCCAAATAATTTACGTAAAAGGTCATAAACCAACTACTTTACGAAAGAGAAATGCGTGCAAGCACTCTTGATTCGTCAAAAGTGTTTATGCAGGTAATTTTTTATCTATGATGTATATATTCCTAATTCGCCCCACCCCGCCTTTTTTGTCAATTAGATTCTGTAAGAGTCATTTTCATATAGACACAGGCATATTCTGCCTAGCAACAATTGTTAGACATAAAATTTACCAGGAACTTCACATTCCTAATTCAAAAACAATTATTATACTCCTCCATGATCATGGAGGAGACTGCAAATATATTTGGTAAAGCTGGAAGATATACTAAATAGGGTAAAAAAAATCGATCATTTTATAAAAGAATGGGACATCATAAAAAAGGAGACACGTTGCCTATATAATAAGATTTTGAAGTGAATCGTATATATCAGGAAACCACAACGATTTGTTTTTAGGTGAGTGAAATAATGATAGGTTTGGAAATAAGAGAATGTCACAGAACAGAAATATTCCCTGGAAGTATGACGGAAATGCGGAAGTGAAGGTCATAAGTAAAGAAATCGTTACTGAAAAAGGGAAGTTGAAACGAATACTCCACAAGGATGTGAAGAAAATAATAATAAAAAAATAACTAATACAAAACATAAAGTTCACCTATATGAATACAGTCTATAAAAGAGGAGAATAATCAGATCAGAGCAATATTAAAAAAATAAAATTCAACTTGACAAGCTTGAGCGGGGAATATCGTAGAGAGAATCTGAATTTAAAATAATAATAATAATAATAATAATAATAATAATAATAATAACCAAAAGAACATAATTAATTGTTGGGTTAAGTTAAAGTTTAGGTAATATGAAAATAAAGAGGCAGTTGAACAAACTCGAGCGCAGAATGGTGTAGAAAAAAATAGGAATTCAAAACAATATAATAAAGTCGTAAAAAATCGTCTGTGCTTTGAACGAAACCCAGCGAAGAAGTATACCAAACTGCGGAGTTAATATACGTAATGGGTCCCACTAATCTTACGTTAGTCATCCAGAAGTTTTTCCGACAGATTTCATAAATCTCTGGGATTTCTTGGAAACTTATGTGACCGTAGCAAAAGATCGAAGTTTGATATGCCATTCTTTCGAGTGGACGTAATGAATCTCATTCATTAATCATGAATTTATTATTCCAAATTACGTCTCATTTATAAATCATGAATTCACTATTCCAAATTACGTCTCATTCATAAATCATGAATGGATGGATGGATATATGATATTTAGGGCAAAAGAACAGGCACTGGGGCCAAGAAGGCCATTCAGCGCCGTAATGAAGAGAAAATAAATTATCTTAAAGTTATGAATTCATGAAGGAAATGATTAACAAATAAAATGAAGTGATGTCACCAATAAGTAAGGGTATGAAGTTTAATGAATGATGTGATATATACACAATAAAAAATTTAATGTCATTAAAATTCTACGTGATGTAATAAATATATTAAGAAATAAATTAAATATCGTTAAAAATTTTAACACACTTTAAAAAAGAGATGATAGCAGAAATATCTGCTTCATCTCCCAAAATATCAGAGAGGATTTACCCTGAAAATATCTTTCTCTTTGGTTAAAATATCTGGGGCAGACCACCAGAATGTGCTCCACTGTTAGTGTCTCGTCACAGTAAGCACACTCTGGAGGGCTGCTTCCTTGTAAAATAAACTGATGTGTTAGAGGAGTGTGCCCAATCCTTAATCTGGCTAAAATAACCTCTGTTCGTCTGTCAAGCTGGAATGACGAAGACCACAGTAGTATATTATCCCTAATATTTCTATATTTCTTATTATTGGCAAGAAAAGGAGAGGTCCACCTTTCTTGCCATTTACTTAAAACATAAGATCTAATAGGACCTTTTAGGTCTGTATGAGGCACTTTTCTGAAAGAGGTGTCTGATAAAATACTAGCAGCTTTCGCTTCCCTATCTGCCATCTCGTTTCCAAAATCCCCACGTGAGAAGGGACCCAACAGAAAGAGACTGATTTACGCCTACAATATATACGAAAAAGCCACTCCTGAACTTTTTTAATTCATGGATGAAAGCTATTAAATTTTTTAATAGCTTCTAAAGCGCTTCTAGAGTCTGAGTATATGACAAAATTAGAGTCACTACTTTGAAAAACTAAATCTAGGGCAGAGACTACGGCTGTTAATTCTGCAGTAAATATTGATGCAGAGTCAGGTCATTTAGCTGTGTACGCTGTATCACCAAGGATAACAGCGCAACCAACACCACTATCTGACTTTGATCCATCTGTATATTATTATTAAAATAGTTTAACCAGACCACTGAGCTGACTAATCAGCTCTTATAGGGCTGGCCCGAAGGATTAGGATGAAATGCCAGGTCTAGGCCATAGGCCTAGAACTGGGACCAAACAGGTTATTCGCATGATGATGAATAAATGAAAATGAAGTTTAAAAGAAAAAAAAAAAACTGTATAACAAATATGCTTTACTCTGAAACGCATGTATACAATAAATACATTTGCTCGTTTCCATGCATACAAAAAAATTAAAGATTAAAAAGAATAAAATAAAATTTCATAAAAATCTAAAATTAAAATTCAGAATTACAATATTTTTTTTTAAACGCCCTACAGGCTTCTGTATTTTCATTATTTACTTGGATTTATATTTTGTCTATCAAGTTACACTTCTTAATGAAAGATAAAATTGGGATGACTGAAAATGTATAAGATTGATTATATTTAGATCTTTGTAAAATTAGTATGGGTAACATCGTGCTCTAAGAATTTTCCCCTAATCTCTTCTTCAGCGCAGTCCTTTTTGTTAAACAGTTTCTTACATACTGATGCTTCTGGAATAAGCCATGGAGGATTTACAGGATATTCTACTTCCAGGACTTTCTGGGATTTAAGATGATTATTCCTAACATCCTCATTCAGTCGAATTTGGAATGGTTTAGAAGCTCTTGTACCAGAAAAACTTCGAGAGTCTGTTTCCTTCAGTACTTGAAAGGAGGGATTTTTGGGAGCACTCTTCATTCTAGCCATGTATCGCAACCCTAGCTCTTGCCTTCTTAGATCAAGGGGAAAATGATCTGTGTCGACATATATGCTTTCAACAGGCGAAGTTCTAAAAGCCCCTGAGCATATTCTCAACCCCATGTTGTGTACAACATCCAGTTCCTTTAGCTTGGTTTTACAGGCTGAGGAATAAATTTGACAGCCATAGTCTGGCTTAGATCGAAACAGAGAGTCATATAGTCTCAGAAGGGATTTCTTATCAGCCCCCCAACTAAATCCAGAAACAACCTTTAAAATATTCATAGATTGTTTAACATTAAACTTAAGGATTTATGTGGCTAGCCCATATCAATTTATGGTCAACAGTCATCCCCAGAAATTTAACTTCACTTTCGTAAGGAAGGATGGACCCTTTTAAACTAAGTGTGGGAACCTCGTCCACACGCCGACACCTGGTAAATATTACTGCAACTGTTTTGGAAGAGGAGAATTTGAAACCATTCTCATCAGCCCACTTAGTAATGGCATTAATAGACCTTTGCAAATGTTTACATACAGACAAGGAATCATATCCTGTGCAGTATATTGCAAGGTCATCGACAAAAAGCGAGCATTTAATAGGGGGTGAGATTTTTTTCAACCACACTATTTATTGCCACTGAAAAGAGTGTTACACTAAAATGTTTCCTTGGGGAACTCCTTCCTCCTGCATAAAAGGTCGGGAGAGGGAGTTTCCCACTCTTACCTTAAAAAGTCTGTCTGTTAAAAAGGAATATATAAACCTGATCATTCTTCCACAGATGCCCAATTCTCCAGGTAGCGTCATATGCTTTCTCTAAGTAAAAAAATATGCCAATGGTCTGACATTGTTTGGCGAATCCTTGCTGGATTTGGTTGGTCAGCCTTGGCAAAGGATCAAGGGTGGAGCAGTTTTTTCTGAAACCAAATTGAAATGGCGATAGTAATCCATTGGTTTCCAGGTGCCAAACTAGTCTAGTATTTATAATTTTCTCCATCAGCTTACATACACAGCTGGTAAGAGCTATTGGTCTACAGCTGGTGGCTTGGGAAGCATCTTTATTAGGCTTTTTAATAGGAACAATTATGGATATTTTCCAGTCCTTCGGTAAAATTCCAGTTTCCCATATTTTGTTTATAATCTTGAGTAAATATTTTTTAGCATCATCTGGGAGGTGTTTCAGCATTTCATATATGATTGTATCCTCACCTGGAGCTGTGGATTCACTTGAGGAGAGCGCCTCACGAAGTTCTCTTAGGGAAAATTTGTAGTTGTATGGTTCAGATTTTCCCGAATCAAGCTTCAGACACATTTCAGAATTCCTAATTCTTTGAAATTCTGGAGAATAATTGTTAGGGCTGGAAACTTTAGAAAAGTGTTTTCCTAGCTCACTGGCAACTTCAGTGGGCTCTGTGATTAGAATGTCATTTATTTTTAATGAAGGTAATGGTGACGCAACAAATTTTCCACTCAGTTTCCTTATTTTGCGCCACACCACTCTTAGTGG
Source organism: Macrobrachium rosenbergii (assembly GCF_040412425.1). Taxonomy (NCBI): domain Eukaryota; kingdom Metazoa; phylum Arthropoda; class Malacostraca; order Decapoda; family Palaemonidae; genus Macrobrachium; species Macrobrachium rosenbergii. Next base: position 27,664,560 of record NC_089766.1, on the reverse strand, counting down.
GGTCTTGTAGTTTATTCCATTAATATAGTAAAGCCAACATTCTCTTTGGGCTTTCTTATAGAAAATATGCTTGGCTAAAGCACGTTTGTAGATTAATTTAGACTGAGGAGAGCCACTAGTTTTGTAACGTCTGTAGCATTTCCTAGTCACTTTTCTCAGAATACCACATGTCTTATTCCACCAGGGAACTGCAGGTCTACGAGGTTTGCCTTTTGTTTTTGGAATCGAGCCTTCAGCACTCTTCAAAGTAGGTTCAATAAAGTAATCATAGGCATCTAGATGAGAATGAAAGGACCCTAACTCCCTATCTAGATTGACACCCTTACTGAATTTATCCCAGTCTGCATCCTCTACCTTCCACTTACGTAAAACTTCAGATGGAGCATTCAGAGCATATTTCAAATGGATCGGGTAGTGATCACTTCCATTTAAATCTTCATTAACAGACCAATTAAAATCAAGGTGGATACTAGTGGAAGAAATACTAAGGTCCAGTGCAGAGAAACGATTATCGTGAATGTTGTGGAAAGTCATTGACCCATTATTATATAGGGTAACATCATTCCTGTCAATAAGGTCTTCGATTAATTTCCCTTTACTATCTAAAAACCGACTTCCCCAAAGGGGCATAAATCATGAACTCACTATTCCAAATTACGTCTCATTCATAAATCATGAATTCATTATTCCAAAGAGTTTATACTGCAATGCAGGTTGAAGATATTCTCCACCACAAAGTGTCCATTCCCCCACTGTGCTTGGTTCTACTAATACTTTACACTTGGGGAATGGCTGGTGACATTGATGCAGATTAATAACCAACGGGAATTCTCATTAGCGTGTATTTTTTCCTTTTTTTTTTTTTTGCTATTGTATAGTAAAATTTATGGAAATAAGTTAAATGGAAAATTCGGAGACACTCTTTACTGCATTTACCACAAACCTACAGTCGCTTTCATTCGTTACTTTCAAGTAGCTTATTGCCTGTATTTTCATCAGTTCTATGCATTACAAAATGATACTCTCATGGAAAATAACAACAAACACTATCGTTTTGGCATGTAATTTGTTACATCAGAAAGCAAGAAGTTAGTATGAAGGTAAAAATGTAATATTTACTTTCGATAAAATATTCGAACATGACTATCGGAAACCATTGAACGAGGAGTGAAATATCACCCTGGAATTATAACCTTCTCTCGGGTCACCCGTCAGAACACACAACCTACATTAAGGATAAATTATCTAGCATCCTTCTCCTCCATGTCGAAGGCGTTCATCTTTCTCACTGACCTCACTCAATTAAGCTGTCAGCGATAACCGGCGTTGCATCGGAACGACAAGGTGCGAATGAAAATTCCATCACTGCCTGTTGCTCTTTTGTGTCTGAAAAATAACATCTCCAGTGGTTTCTTCTGGTACTTCTAGTATACTATTTATTTCTGATCTATTTATTTTATCTAAGAGTAAAACTTCATTTAGTATTTTTCCTTCATAATTTATTACTACATTGCTGCAATCATAAGTATAGGCGCCTTGATTTTCGTGAGATTCTGTGTTTTGGTGATCACCATTATTCTTATTTGAGTAATTATTGATATTGAAGTATATATCATCTATATGTGTATTGTTGAGATGTGCACTTGTCAACAATTCTGTATTCTGGGATCGTTAGAATTCCTCTTTTCTATCTATTTTCATTTTATCTTGCTTGCTATTGTTTCTTATCTGTCTTTCCTGTATGTTCGTTTCGCTTGTCGAAACTGTCTGAGACAAATTGATCAGATTTGGGTGAAACTTTTCTTCGTCAAGCGTAAAACATACGCCCTCCTGACTAATCTTGTTTCAGGCTAATCTTGCCTTCACTACACTCTAATATCGCTCCACATCTCTTCACTGACTTAAATGAGAACAATACATGTGCGGGAAAAAATCTGTCTTCTAAAACTAGGAAACTTTCAATAAATTTATGTGATAATATATCAATTTCTAGGCTCACATTCCCTAGACCTTTAATCTGTTTCCCCGATCTCTATTACTCTACTTTGACTCTGAATCTGAGTTTCTGCAATGCCTAAATATTTTGTCAAAGTTATTTTATCAATTATATTTACGGTGCTACCTGAATCAATGACTACTGTGCATGTCATTCCATTTACTGGAATTTCTACTATAGGCAGATTCTTTCAATTTATTCCTTCCTCTTTCATAGTCCATGGCCTGGGCGGGGTTCCCGTGTGCATGAGATGTACCCTAATTCACCCACTTGCCTTTTACAGTAGACACCTTGAATTATCTGAAAAATCAGGGTGGACTTTCTGAAACCTGGCAGCAAGTGAGAAATTTAGACTTAATTTCACTATATCGGGCGATAATTTCGACCAGTAAACTCTGGGTACCTGACCTTAAAATACCCATATCTCCCTTGAAAATTAACGTAGAAGGCTCATTTACCACTCAAAATGTTCCTTTTAATGAGCGTTTTCCAATGATATATAAAACTTTAACGTTTAGGGCTATATTAGGTAATAAATACCCAAAATGTCACCAGAAATCGAGAAAAGCTGATGATTTACCTCATGAAGGAAAAATGGTAAAAATCAAACAATATTAAAGAATGAATGACATATATTGACAATAATCAACACAGCAAGCAACACTATATTATTCAAATAATAAGCACTTTATTACTTTCTAAACACACAGAAGCATACAGAAACTTTTCATAAAATCTTTATTTTTAAAATGCCCATTTATGGCCATTGCTATCTAGATGGCACTTTATCATGGTACGGGGATTAATATTTGATGATAAAGTACTTTGAAAAACTTCTCAAGTGAATAAAATTATAAAAAATATATAGCTTGCACAATTTCCTTAAATAATTATTGACTTTATAAATTCTGGATATAGTATTAAAAGGGTACTATGACATTGCAAACGAAGAAGTTGCATTGGTTGAATTAAACTAGTTCAAACATCCATAACAATAGTTTTAATATCAAAAGATAAATTCAAAGGCAATAATGTAAATACCATGGCTAAATATTCTAAGCTTTAACTTACATTCGTAAAGGAGTCAAATTTACACAAGTTCTTATAGACGAATGACAGTATTTGCTTCTCATGATTGTGCTTTTAATAAGATTCCGCATTCCATACTGTAACCTAAAGGATTGCTACATGTTGCATCACTTACAACTAAGACACTTTGACATTTACAAAAGCTGCAGCAAGGAACATGATTGCTGCGACAGGGACAGTGATATGTTCCACATTTTGTACAACTGCACATCACAGTGAATTCCTCAGGTATTGGGTTCTTTCCATCAGCTGGCACCAAAAGATCATCAGCTACTGTATAACCATATAACATAGGATCAAGGGGCTCCCATTTCGGTTTAGATAAAACAGAAATCACGTGATATGTGGTAAAGTATGCTCTTTTTATATGTTGTATTGTTGCATAGCTAGTAGGTGGTAGGTTCTTAAAACATGACTTCTTGGAATGATGATACATATACTGTAGTTTCTCAGGTGATCTGCTGTTTTACACATTGTTGCCTGCTTCAGTACTCTTGTCAAATACTCTTCAGCCACGATAACTTGACTTTCAAAATTATTTTTAGTTCCAAATTCTTTTAAATACATTTCTGGATGTGCCTTTAGAGCAGCAAGTTTAGTCCCAAATTTGCTTGTGTAATCACAGCCAGTCAGGGAATGCACTGCAGGCAACACTTGGCATAGTTCCCTCCCTAGCTGAACAGTCAATGTATGAATGACAATATACCTGACTGAATCCCCAGATCCAGTTTTAATCCACAGTTCACTGCATCCTCGATAATGAAGCTCATTCCAGTAATGCAAGAACAGAATTAAGACATCAGTATCAGATGAAAGGATTATAAGTTGGTTACATCCTTGTTGAACTGCATGAAGTGCACAAACAATGCATCGTAGGTCTGCTTCTTCTACATCAGAATTCAGTTCTGGAACTTCAGATACCAAT
>NC_089766.1:27618050-27655550 GCF_040412425.1 Macrobrachium rosenbergii | reverse complement strand
CGGGAAAAGCGAGATACCAACCTCTGTTCTTAAAACAGAGAATTAAATAAAATATAGGCCTCGAAAATCGGGCCTATAACAGTTGGTGGCAGCGGTTTAAAGTAGTTAACAGAGTTAGAATGGGTTAGATAGTTAGATAATTGGATAATTTGGTATGTATATGCTTCCGAAGAAACATATTTTAGTGTTGGCATCTCAGAATAGGATTTTGTGGGGGTCAGCAGTGTTAGATGTTGCTGTGAGGCGAGAGTCTCTCGCAAGCTAGTATTTCTTGAAGAGTTCTTTGTGCGTGTTTAATAATGCGTACGAGTTGTCAGTCAGGGATTAATAGGGCATTATCGCATTTAGGGCAGTGTTTAGGGATATATTGGCGGGTATAATGTGAAGTAATTGCGGTATTTTGACCGTTTGTGTGTGTTAAAACACGTGAAGACGCGCAAGTATTTTTGTTCCTTCTCTCTCTTTCTTTGGTGAGAGAATTCGCGCGCTGCTAAGCAGAGACGTACGTAAAGTAAGTGTTATGATTTTCTTTTTGTTTGTTACTTTAATGTGAAATTGTGCTTTTCGTTGTGTTATAACTGATGATAGGGACAATTGTGTGTGTTTTTTTTTTCATTGTGTTGTAACTGATGTTCGGTTGCGACGGCTGTGTTACGTCAACTCCGCCGTGACATAGTAATTGCTTCACGAGGTTGGGGCGGAGCGTCTTGCCTTTCTCTGCCACACCTGTATGAAGTATTGTGTGCGTGTCTCATGTCTTTTTTTTTTTTTTTGTATAGCAATTGGCTGTTTGCATCGGTGTTTAGGGTGTAATAAGGGCAATGTCTTATTGTTGTATTGTTTCTGGGAACTTTTATGATTGGGTAGTGTTTTATTTGATATTTGTGAATTATGGGGTGCAAACATTTTTACGCAAGTAGGTATGCGTTTCTTAGTGTTTTTTTTTTTTTTTTTTATAATTACATGCGTACGTGCATTGTTCTGGGTGCATATGTGCGTGTGGATTTTTCTAATAATTTACTCACGACATTCATTTGTTTTTCTTTATAATATACTAAGTGTTCAACGCACATGCAACCTTTTCTGCGGGTACTCAAATCTGTGGTTTCTTTTTTCTATATTTCATGCAAAGTTTCTTATAATGCTTGTTAAACCATCTTTTGTTATGTTTTTTGTTATTGTTGAGGTACGCAATGAACAAACATTACACACAATACAGTTATGTACATTCTTTTCTTCATTTGTTCTTGCTGTACCAATTATTGGTGATGGAGTAATCTCTTTGACATATTCATTGTTGTCTTCCACTTCTTCGTATTTTGGATATCTGTATCCATTGGTTTTACTTATTATTTTAGGGAGATAATGGAATATTCTCAACTGTTTTTGTTCTTTCTTCATCTTTTGTCTTTGATTTGACCCTGATGTTTCTTCTTACAATTGTTCGTTTCTTTGTTTTGGGTGGTGTTCTTCCCAATTTCCGGCCTTTTTATCTTTAATTTCCAGTCTATCAGGTTCCTCCTTTTGTTACTTCTATAGTAGCATCCTCCCATGTTCTTATTTGCATTAATATTTCAATGAATCTGGATAAAAATATCCATCCCATTTGTACCTGTTTCTTTATCCTTTACTGTTTTAGTTTTTATTGCTAAAGCATTAATTTCTTCTGAGATCGGCATTTTCTGTGCCCGTTATTTGTTTGTATAAGATTTTTGCGCTTCATTATTGTTCTGTTATTGAACATATGTTTCTTAGACGGAATTCCTCTACTTTCAATTCTGATTTAGCTTCTTTTACACATTCCAGTTCTTTCTGCAATATTTTCAACTCTGTATTGTATATATAGTACATACATTCTTTTGATCTTATGACTGTTTTGCCTTGGCTAGTTTATGCACTTTGATTCGCTGCACTTCCATTGTGTGGCATGTCTTCAGATTCAATATGGACACCCGAAAAATATTGTCGAAAAATGAACCTCTGTGCATATTGTGAATCTGGAAGAACATGCCACACAATGGAAGTGCAGCGAATCAAAGTGCATAAACTGTGGGCAAAACAGTCATGTAAAGATCCAAAGAATGTATGTACTATATATACAATACAGAGTTGAAAATATTGCAAGAAAGAACTGGAATGTCTGTAAAAGAAGCTAAATCAGAATTGAAAGTAAGAGGAATTCAAGATATCTAAGAAACATATATTCTTCAATAACAAGAACCAATAATGAACAAAATGATACAACAAGAATAACAGATATCAGAGTAGCAACTTCAAGAAGAAATTAATGCTTTATAATAAAACTAAAAAACGGTAAAGGATAAAGAAACAGGTACAAATGGGATGGATAATATTTTATCCAATTCATTTGAAATATTAATGCAAATAAGAACACAGGAGGATGCTGATTACGGAAGTAAATAAAGGAGGAACCTGATAGACTGGAAATTAAAGATAAAAAGGCCATTGGAAAGAACACCACCCAAAACAAAGAAACGGTAACAATTGTAAGAGAGAAACATCGGTCAAATCAAAGACAAAGATATGAAGAAAGAACAAAAACAAGTTAAGAATATTCCATTATCTCCTTAAAATAATAGTAAAAACCAATGGATGCAGATATCCAAAATACCGAAGAAGTGGAAGACAACACGAATATGTCAAAGGGAAGAGATTACTCCATCACCAATAATTGTACAGTAAGAACAAATGAAGAAAGAAATGGCCAATAAATCCGTTGTGATGTAATACTGTTTCATTGCATTGTGCAACAATAACAAAAACATAACAAAAGATGGTTTAACAAACATTATAAGAAACTTTATGAAATATAGAAAAAAAGAAACCACAGATTTGAGTACCCATGAAAAAGGTTGCATGTGCGTTGAACACTTAGTATATTATAAAGAAAAACAAATGAATGTCGAGTAAATTATTAGAAAAAACTAAATTGATAATAAAAAGAAAGTAAACTTTAATCACTATAATCAAATATTTAATAGCTATATTATACAATGGAACGTAAATGGTCTGCAGACCAGATTACACCTAGGAGAAATACAACGATTACTAAAAGAATACGAATCTATGATATTATGTTAACAACATGTCAACAAAACAGTATCAACAATAGGTATATATACCTTGGCATCTTCATCTAGGGAAGAAGAAGGAAATTTAGGTACTGCTCTATATGTACATAACAAAGTATGATATGACAAAATACATGTAAACTTTAATGATCTGCAAATGTTGAGTATTAGAATACGAATAAAAAACGATAATTATGTAATTTATAATTTATACAACCAACCCAATAAAAATTATGACTTTGACAAAGTAAAAGAATTACTTAATAATGCCATGAACCTACATTAATAGTAGGTGATTTTAATGCCCAACCTGATGTGGGACTGTAATTGTACAGACTAAGTAGAGCAGGAAGTAAAATAGAAGAATTCATAGATTCATATGACATGTGCTGCATAAGATATCGAATCAACACATATTTTCTTTAGAAAATATAAATATTTCCTCAGTCGACTTAACTCTATGTACAACAAACATAGTAAATAGATTAGACTGGAATACAGTTGACGACTTGCATACAAGTGACCATTTCCCAACATTAATTTCATTATTACAAAATAACCCCACCAAGCATGTCCTCCATATTAACATTTATAAAGCAGATTAGGAGCAATATGAATTCCACACTAGGAATATCCCACCATTTGAATATTTAAAAGACCATAATGAAACTAATAAATTTCTTGTTGATTTCATTACAAATGCTGCTGATAAAGCAATACCAAAATCCAAATCTCATCCAAAACACAAAGTCCCAGGTGGTCTGAAAAAGCTAACAGAATTAATAAAACACCAAATTGGAAGATGATTAGATAATTTGAATAGAAAATTCAGTAGAATAAAACAAAACATTACTGATATTAGAAGGAACATTACGAAAGCCGACTATATTATTATTAGAATAAATACATTAAAACCTCTATATAACAACAAAAGATCTGCGAAATTTAAAAGAGAAGTAATTCAAGGAAGAATCATTTCATGGAAAAAATATGTATTAGATCTCTCTAATAATACCCCATACAAAAATAAGGGAAAATTCAGGAAATAAATGGTACCCATGTTAAACCACCCCACAGTAGACATGCCATAATAAAAGATGGGAAAATACTTGATCCTAAAGAAATAAGTAATGTAATATATAAAAATTTAGCAAAAGCAAGTATAAATAAAATTTAGACATATTACCCAAACAAAAGAAAAATAATACAAAGTTAATAATAACAATAAATTTTGAAACCATACAAGATATATTAGAAAATTTATTGTGGCAGAGTTAGAATTTGCTCTGTTGAACAGCAATAAATCTAATTCTAGAGGCGACAGTATTTGTTTTGAAATGATTCGCAATTTAGCACCTTTAAGTAAAGACATACTTATTAGAGTTGTATAAACTACCTTGTGGCTTCAAAATTTATTTCCAATGAATGGAGCAAAGCTATAATTATTCCAGTCCCCAAACCTGGAAAAGATCCTAGTAATGTAAACAGTTACAGACCAATTTCTTTAACTAGTTTCATGCAAATTACTACAAAAAAATGGCAAATGCTCGACTAACATGGCACATTCGAGAAAACAAATTTGACTCCCACTAGCTTCTTGGGTCACAAAGTAACAGAGATCGACACTGGATTCTCTGTCCAACTTTAGAAGACCACATACGAAGAGGATTTGAACGAAAACAAATTACTATACCCGTCTTTTTGACACTGAAAAGGCATTTGATACTACATGGGAGGTATGCAATATTAAAACGTTACATAAAATGACATCCGTGGACATTTACCTAGGATTATCCAAAAACTTTCTGACAAATCGCACTTTTCAAGTGAGAATTGCTGGTATTGTCAAGTACATTTCCACTTCTGAAATGGTGTTCCACAAGGAAGGTCCTTAGTGGCACACTGTTTACTTTAGCAATAAACACATCAGTAATAATCTACTGTTGGAATTAAAAGTAACTTGTACATGGATGATTTTACCATATATTATTCAGCATCTCACGTAAAACATGCGGAGCGGATCATTAATAAAACCATAATAAAAATAGATGAATGGGCCTCATCTGTAGGCTTCAAATTTTCTATACAAAAGACTCAAGCAGTAATGTTTTATAAAAATAAAAAGTGGAAAAAAGGCGAAGAAATAAATTTAAAAATCAGAAATCATTCCATACCAATTGGCTGTTAGCAAAATTTTGGGTTTAGTATTTGATACTCACTTGAACTGGAAAAGCCCACATAACATACATGAAATCAAAATGTAAAAGAGCATTAAACCTAATTAAAAACTATCGAGCACTGGTTTAGGGAGCCGATATACCCTTACTCTTACTGTATAAAGCAACAAAGGTCTATCGTTGACTATGGAAGTGAAATATATGGCTCGGCATCAGGCGCAACGCTGAAAACGGTAACCTTAATTCATAATGAAAGGCCTTAGAATATGTTCAGGTTTCGATCATCACCATCGTCTTCTTTACAAGTTGAATATGGTGAACTACCTCTGTCTCTCCACAGAGAGCTAGTAACAATGAAGAGTGCTCTGAGAATTCAGACAAATGATTCTCCAACCAAAAAATTATTTGGATTAAGAGATGTGTTTATAAACAATCATCTATCTCCTTTCCCAATTAGAGCTAGAAGATTGTTTGAGTCGCTAAATATAAATATACAATTGGCCTTTAATATTAAAATTACTTCCTCCTCCTTGGACAGTGAATAAATGGAGAATTTGTACACACTTGAAATATTTATCAAAAAAGTCATTCATATACTCCAGAATACTCATAGGACAACACACAGTAGAACATATAATCGGAAAAAGGTCCAGTATTATGCAATATACACCGACGGATCTAAATCACAATACGGAGTGGGATGTGCTGCAGTGTCCCCCAAACAAACGTATGAGTTCTACCAGATAACGCCTCAGTATTTACAGCTGAGTTATGTAATAGCATCAGCCATAGAAATAATTAGGAGAAGCCTTATGCAATAATTTTAGATTTATAATGACTCCAGAAGCTATAGAAGCCATTCAAAAGCTATAATAAAATAAATAATATTGTACAACATATAAAGTTTTCACTCCAAAAATTATATAATAATGGAAAAAATTATGGAAATATGTTGGATCCCTGCCTATGTAGGGATTGAGGGAAATGAAGAGGCTGATAAAGCAGCTAAAGAAGCGGTCCACATGACAAGAGCAAATGTAGACATCCCTATTAATGACTATACAAGATATATAAAAACAGCCATTGTAAAAAAGTGGCAAAATATATGGAACGAAGAACCTGAAAATAATAAATTAAAACAGATAAAATCCAGTGTTGGAAAATGGAGTTCATCATATCAGAGAGAGAGACGCACAAGTAATTTAACATGGAGTAGATATAGCTATATCCCAGAACAAGTCATATCAGTTACTGCCTAACAATGCCTCAGTCTTCACAGTGAAAGTTGTGTGCACCTGCAGTAGCCATCAACATTATAAAGTGAGTATCATTCAATAATTTTTTGTTATTTTTAGCGACTCAAGAAGCACTATAGCTTCGTTCAAGGTTACTACTCAAAAATAATATTGTACAGGAAATTAAATTTGAACTCCACAAGTTGTATAATAATGAAAAAATATTGAAATATGTTGATCCCTGCCCATGTAGATTAGAGGAAATGAGGAAGCTGATAGCAGCTAAAGAAGCAATCCGCAAGAGCAAATATAAAAATCCCAATTAGTGATTACATAGGGGATATAAAAACAATCATTGTAAATAAATGGTAAAATATATGGAACGAGGAACCTATAAGTAATAAATTGAAACAGATAAAATCCAGTGTTGGAAATTCGAGCTCATTATGTCAGAGAGAGAGACACACACACAAGTATTTCTGACGCCATACCGTTTGACACACATAGACACTTTGATGAATAGCCATCCACATGGCCCTCCTCCCGAATGCCCAGAATGCAAGTGTTGATAATAGTCAAACATGTGTTGAAGTGACTGTCCAAAATATAATCAACAGCGAGTGGGTCAACTCTGAAATAAATCATGGGGGAAATTTTATCAGAATCTGTACATTTTCAGTCATCCCACTTTAACTTTCATTAAGAAGTATAACTTCATAGACAAAAATATAAAACCAAGTAAATAATGAAAATATAGTCTATATATTTAATGAAAACAAAACTGTAGACTCTGAATTTTAATTTTAATTTTATGAAATTCTTATTTTCTTTTTAATCTTTAATTTTTTTTTTTTTTTGTATGCAAGGAAAACGAGCGAATTGTATTTATTGTATACCGTACATTCGTTTCCAGAGTAAAGCATGCTAGCTGTTCAGTTTTTTCTTTAAATTTCATTGTCATTTATTCATCATCATGCGAATGACCTGTTTGGTCCCAGTTCTAGGCCTGTGGTTTAGACCTGGTATTTCATCCTAATCCTTCGGGCCAGCCCTATGAGAGCTGATTAGTCAGCTCAGTGGTCTGGTTAAACTATTTTAATAATAATAATCTGACGTTCGAATAGGCCATACTCACTGGACGGACATGAAAAGGCGATGGCAGGAGAGACAAGGACCAAGCCCTTCATTCCTGCCAACCTGCACAAGATCTTATCCCTTCCCTCTGGTCTGGCAACTGCACCTTCGATACTTTCTGATTCCCTCTAGTCTGACAACTGCACCTTCGATACTTTCTGATTCCCTCTGGTCTGACAACTGCACCTTCGATACTTTCTGATTCCCTCTGGTCTGACAACTGCTGCATTCCCTCTTCTGACAACTGCACCTTCGATACTTTCTGATTCCCTCTGGTCTGACAACTGCACCTTCGATACTTTCTGATTCCCTCTGGTCTGACAACTGCATCTTCGATACTTTCTGATTCCCTCTGGTCTGACAACTGCACCTTCGATACTTTCTGATTCCCCTGGTCTGGCAACTGCATCTTCGATACTTTCTGATTCCCTCTGGTCTGACAACTGCACCTTCGATACTTTCTGATTCCCTCTGGTCTGACAACTGCACCTTCGATACTTTCTGATTCCCTCTGGTCTGACAACTGCACCTTCGATACTTTCTGATTCCCTCTGGTCTGGCAACTGCACCTTCGATATTTTCGATACTTTCTGATTCGATATTTCTAATTCTGGTCTGGCAACTGCACCTTCGATACTTTCTGATTCCCTCTGGTCTGGCAACTGCACCTTCGATACTTTCTGATTCCCTCTGGTCTGGCAACTGCACCTTCGATACTTTCTGATTCCCTCTGGTCTGGCAACTGCACCTTCGATACTTTCTGATTCCCTCTGGTCTGGCAACTGCACTGCACCTTCTGGTCTGGCAATACTTTATTTTCTGATTCCCTCTGGTCTGGCAACTGCACTGATATTTTCTAATTCCTCTGGTCTGGCAACTGCACCTTCGATATTTTCTGATTCCCTCTGGTCTGGCAACTGCACCTTCGATACTTTCTGATTCCTCTGGTCTGGCAACTGCACCTTCGATACTTTCTGATTCCCTCTGGTCTGGCAACTGCACCTTCGATACTTTCTGATTCCCTCTGGTCTGGCAACTGCACCTTCGATACTTTCTGATTCCCTCTGGTCTGGCAACTGCACCTTCGATACTTTCTGATTCCCTCTGGTCTGGCAACTGCACCTTCGATACTTTCTGATTCCCTCTGGTCTGGCAACTGCACCTTCGATACTTTCTGATTCCCTCTGGTCTGGCAACTGCATCTTCGATACTTTCTGATTCCCTCTGGTCTGGCAACTGCATCTTCGATACTTTCTGATTCCCTCTGGTCTGGCAACTGCACCTTCGATACTTTCTGATTCCCTCTGGTCTGGCAACTGCATCTTCGATACTTTCTGATTCCCTCTGGTCTGGCAACTGCACCTTCGATACTTTCTGATTCCCTCTGGTCTGGCAACTGGTCTGGCAACTGCATTCGATATTTTCTGATTCCTCTGGTCTGGCAACTGCATACGATACTTTCTGATTCCCTCTGGAATTCCCTCTGGTCTGGCAACTGCATCTTCGATACTTTCTGATTCCTCTGGTCTGACAACTACTTTCTGATTCCCTCTGGTCTGGCAACTGCACCTTCGATACTTTCTGATTCCCTCTGGTCTGGCAACTGCACCTTCGATACTAATTTCTGATTCTTTCTAATTCCCTCTGGTCTGGCAACTGCATCTTCGATACTTTCTGATTGGCAACCCTCTGGTCTGGTCTGGCAACTGCATCTTCGATACTTTCTGATTCCCTCTGGTCTGGCAACTGCATCTTCGATACTTTCTGATTCCCTGGTCTGGCAACTGACATTTTCTGATTCCCTCTGGTCTGGCAACTGCATCTTCGATACTTCTAATCCCTCTGGTGATTCCCTCTGGTCTGGCAACTGCACCTTCGATACTTTCTGATTCCCTCTGGTCTGGCAACTGCATCTTCGATACTTTCTCTGGATTCCCTCTGGTCTGGCAACTGCATCTTCGATACTTTCTGATTCCCTCTGGTCTGGCAACTGCATCTTCGATACTTTCTGATTCCCTCTGGTCTGGCAACTGCATCTTCGATATTTTCTGATTCCCTCTGGTCTGGCAACTGCACCTTCGATATTTTCTGATTTCTGGTCTGGCATTGATTCCCTCTGGTCTGGCAACTGCATCTTCGATACTTTCTGATTCCTCTGGTCTGGCAACTGCATCTTCGATACTTTCTGATTCCCCTGGTCTCTGGTCTGACAATTTTCTGATTCCCTCTGGTCTGGCAACTGCATCTTCGATACTTTCTGATTCCCTCTGGTCTGGCAACTGCATCTTCGATACTTTCTGATTCCCTCTGGTCTGACAACTGCATCTTCGATACTTTCTGATTCCCTCTGGTCTGGCAACTGCACCTTCGATACTTTCTGATTCCCTCTGGTCTGACAACTGCATCTTCGATACTTTCTGATTCCCTCTGGTCCTCTGCGATCTGATACTTTCTGACTGGTCTGACAACTGCACCTTCGATACTTTCTGATTCCCTCTGGTCTGACAACTGCATCTTCGATACTTTCTGATTCGATATTTTCCTCTGGTCTGGCAACTGCATCTTCGATACTTTTCTGATTCCCTCTGGTCTCTGCAACTGCATCTTCGATACTTTCTGATTCCCTCTGGTCTGACAACTGCATCTTCGATACTTTCTGATTCCCTCTGGTCTGACAACTGCATCTTCGATACTTCGATTCTGATTCCCTCTGGTCTGACAACTGCATCTTCGATACTTTCTGATTCCCTCTGGTCTTGATACTTTCTAATTCCAACTGCATCTTCGATCTTCGATACTTTCTGATTCCCTCTGGTCTGGCAACTGCATCTTCGATACTTTCTGATTCCCTCTGGTCTGGCAACTGCATCTTCGATACTTTCTGATTCCCTCTGGTCTGGCAACTGCATTTTCTTCGATACTTTCTGATTCCCTCTGGTCTGGCAACTGCATCTTCGATACTTTCTGATTCCCTCTGGTCTGGCAACTGCTGATACTTTCATTCCTCTGGTCTGGCAACTGCACCTTCGATACTTTCTGATTCCTCTGATATTTTCTAATTCCTCTGGTCTGGCAACTGCACCTTCGATACTTTCTGATTCCCTCTGGTCTGGCAACTGCACCTTCGATACTTTCTGATTCCCTCTGGTCTGGCAACTCTTGATATTTTCTGATTCCCTCTGGTCTGGCAACTGCACCTTCGATATTTTCTATTCCCTCTGGTCTGGCAACTGCTCGATATTTTCTGATTCCTCTTTCTGATTCCCTCTGGTCTGGCAACTGCATCTTCGATATTTTCTGATTCCCTCTGGTCTGGCAACTGCACCTTCGATACTTTCTGATTCCTCTGGTCTGGCAACTGCACCTTCGATACTTTCTGATTCCCTCTGGTCTGGCAACTGCACCTTCGATACTTTCTGATTCCCTCTGGTCTGGTCTGATACAATTCCCTCTGGTCTGGCAACTGCACCTTCGATATTTTCTAATTCCCCTTTCTGATATTCCCTCTGGTCTGGCAACTGCACCTTCGATATTTTCTGATTCCCTCTGGTCTCGATACTTTCTGATTCCCTCTGGTCTGGCAACTGCACCTTCGATACTTTCTGATTCCCTCTGGTCTGGCAACTGCTCTTGATACTTTCTGATTCCCTCTGGTCTGACAACTGCACCTTCGATACTTCTGATTTTCCCTCTGGTCTGGCAACTGCACCTTCGATACTTTCTGATTCCCTCTGGTCTGGCAACTGCACCTTCGATATACTTCGATATTTTCTAATTCCTCTGGTCTGACAACTGCATCTTCGATACTTTCTGATTCCTCTGGTCTGGCAACTGCACCTTCGATATTTTCTGATTCCCTCTGGTCTGGCAACTGCATCTTCGATACTTTCTGATTCCCTCTGGTCTGGCAACTGCATCTTCGATACTTTCTGATTCCCTCTGGTCTGGCAACTGCATCTTCGATACTTTCTGATTCCCTCTGGTCTGGCAACTGCATCTTCGATACTTTCTGATTCCCTCTGGTCTGGCAACTGCATCTTCGATACTTTCTGATTCCCTCTGGTCTGGCAACTGCACTTCGATATTTTCATTCCTCTGGTCTGGCAACTGCACTTTCTGATTCCCTCTGGTCTGGCAACTGCATCTTCGATACTTTCTGATTCCCTCTGGTCTGGCAACTGCATCTTCGATACTTTCTGATTCCCTCTGGTCTGGCAACTGCACTGCATCTTCGATACTTTCTGATTCCCTCTGGTCTGGCAACTGCATCTTCGATATACTGGTCTTCTGATTTTCCCTCTGGTCTGGCAACTGCATCTTCGATACTTTCTGATTCCCTCTGGTCTGGCAACTGCATCTTCGATATTTTCTGATTCCTCTGGTCTGGCAACTGCATCTTCGATACTTTCTGATTCCCTCTGGTCTGGCAACTGCACCTTCGATATTTTCTAATTCCCTCTGGTCTGGCAACTGCACCTTCGATACTTTCTGATTCCCTCTGGTCTGGCAACTGCATCTTCGATACTTTCTGATTCCCTCTGGTCTGGCAACTGCATCTTCGATACTTTCTGATTCCCTCTGGTCTGGCAACTGCACCTTCGATACTTTCTGATTCCCTCTGGTCTGACAACTGCACCTTCGATACTTTCTGATTCCCTCTGGTCTGGCAACTGCACCTTCGATATTTTCTGATTCCCTCTGGTCTGGCAACTGCACCTTCTTTATTTTCTAATTCCTCTGGTCTGGCAACTTTCTGATTTTCCCTCTGGTCTGACAACTGCACCTTCGATACTTTCTGATTCCTCTGGTCTGGCAACTGCACCTTCGATACTAATTTTCTGATTCCCTCTGGTCTGGCAACTGCACCTTCGATACTTTCTGATTCCCTCTGGTCTGGCAACTGCATTTTCTAATTCTTCGATACTTTCTGATTCCCTCTGGTCTGGCAACTGCACCTTCGATACTTTCTGATTCCCTCTGGTCTGGCACTGCACCTTAGATATTTTCTAATTCCCTCTGGTCTGGCTGCACCTTCGATACTTTCTGATTCCCTCTGGTCTGGCAACTGCACCTTCGATACTTTCTGATTCCCTCTGGATATTTTCTAATTCCCTCTGGTCTGGCAACTGCACCTTCGATACTTTCTGATTCCCTCTGGTCTGGCAACTGCATTTCGATATTTTCTAATTCTCTCTGGATACTTTCTGATTCCCTCTGGTCTGGCAACTGCACCTTCGATACTTTCTGATTCCCTCTGGTCTGGCAACTGCACCTTCGATACTTTCTAATTCCCTCTGGTCTGGCAACTGCACCTTAGATGCTTTCTGATTCCCTCTGGTCTGGCAACTGCACCTGCACCTGATATTTTCTAATTCCCCTCTGGTCTGACAACTGCACCTTCGATACTTTCTGATTTCTGGCAACTGCACCTTCGATATTTTCTGATTCCTCTGGTCTGGCAACTGCACCTTGATATTTTCGATACTTTCTGATTCCTCTGGTCTGGCAACTGCACCTTCGATATTTTCTGATTCCTCTGGTCTGGATATTTTCTAATTCCCTGGTCTGGCAAACTGCAACTGCACCTTCGATACTTTCTAATTCCCTCTGGTCTTGCAACTGCACCTTCGATACTTTCTAATTCCCTCTGGTCTTGCAACTGCACCTTCGATACTTTCTAATTCCCTCTGGTCTTGCAACTGCACCTTCGATACTTTCTAATTCCCTCTGGTCTTGCAACTGCACCTTCGATATACTTTCTGATTCCCTCTGGTCTGGCAACTGCACCTTCGATACTTTCTGATTCCCTCTGGTCTGGCAACTGCACCTTCGATACTTTCTGATTCCCTGGTCTGGCAACTGCACCTTCGATACTTTCTGATTCCTCTGGTCAACTGCAACTGCAGCAACTTCTGATTCCTCTGATCTGGCAACTGCACCTTCGATACTTTCTGACTCCCTCTGGTCTGGCAACTGCACCTTCGATACTTTCTGATTCCCTCTGGTCTGGCAACTGCACCCTAGATGCTTTCCAATTCCCTCTGGTCTGGCAACTGCACCCTAGATGCTTTCCAATTCCCTCTGGTCTGGCAACTGCACCCTAGATGCTTTCCAATTCCCTCTGGTCTGGCAACTGCACCTTCTATATCTTCTGATTCCCTCTGGTCTGGCAACTGCACCTTCGATATTTTCTGATTCCCTCTGGTCTGGCAACTGCACCTTCGATATTTTCTGATTCCCTCTGGTCTGGCAACTGCACCTTCGATACTTTCTGATTCCCTCTGGTCTGACAACTGCACCTTCGATACTTTCTGATTCCTCTGGTCTGACAACTGCACCTTCGATACTTTCTGATTCCCTCTGGTCTGGCAACTGCACCTTCGATACTTTCTGATTCCCTCTGGTCTGGCAACTGCACCTTCGATACTTTCTGATTCCCTCTGGTCTGGCAACTGCACCTTCGATACTTTCTGATTCCCTCTGGTCGATACTTTCTGATTCCCTCTGGTCTGGCAACTGCACCTTCGATACTTTCTGATTCCCTCTGGTCTGGCAACTGCACCTTCGATACTTTCTGATTCCCTCTGGTCTGGCAACTGCACCTTCGATACTTTCTGATTCCCTCTGGTCTGACAACTGCACCTTCGATACTTTCTGATTCCCTCTGGTCTGGCAACTGCACCTTCGATACTTTCTGATTCCCTCTGGTCTGGCAACTGCACCTTCGATACTTTCTGATTCCCTCTGGTCTGGCAACTGCACCTAAGATATTTATTAGTTTCCTTCACCAAACTTCTCATTTTCTCACCCACGACTCACTGCTGCTGTTGAAGGGGTTTATAAGTAAGGTCATCGTCGGTAGTAATGCATTTTAGGCGCAGAGAGAGAGAGAGAGAGAGAGAGAGAGAGAGAGAGAGAGAGAGAGAGAGAGAGGGCGAGCTGTTAAATGTTCAGTATCTACTTTTTCAATTTAGGCAAAAACCCCTCGGCTTTACGCTTTATTTTGGCTTTCGTGTTTTTTACGTAATTACTTGAAATAAACAGATAGTGAGCATTTAACACCTCTCTCTCTCTCTCTCTCTCTCTCTCTCTCTCTCTCTCTCTCTCTCTCTCTCTTTGCAGCTGCCTGTCTGTCTGACTGTCTGTGTGTGTTACGGGCTGCTCAGGTGAAAGAGCCCGGCGACAGACGGGAACAGACT
The DNA here is from genome assembly GCF_040412425.1 of Macrobrachium rosenbergii. Classification (NCBI taxonomy): domain Eukaryota; kingdom Metazoa; phylum Arthropoda; class Malacostraca; order Decapoda; family Palaemonidae; genus Macrobrachium; species Macrobrachium rosenbergii. The sequence continues at coordinate 27,640,713 of NC_089766.1, read as the reverse complement.
CATTTATCCCTGCTGCAATTTGCTTGGCTTTTTTGGGGGGGTTGGGGGTGGGAGGTTGTTTGAGAGGAATATGGCTGAAACCTCCCACCCCACCCCTTTCCAACCCTCGCCTAAATCAAATGGTTTTACTATTGTATCAATTCTGGTTCAAATGTCGCACACAGGAGCTGCAAGGAGACCTGAAGGTACACTGAGCAACTAAAAGTAGCTTTTTCCACCACCTGATTGCCGCGTGAGTGAGAGAGTGTGTGTGTGTGTGTGTGTGTGTGTGTGTGTGTGTGCACGCAATCAGGTGGTAGAAAGAGCTACTTTTAGTTGCTCAGTGTACCTTCAGGTCTCCTTGCAGCTCCTGTGTGCGACATTTGAACCAGAATTGATACAATAGTAAAACCATTTGATTTAGGCGAGGGTTGGAAGGGGTGGGGTGGGAGGTTTCAGCCATATTCCTCTCAAACAACCTCTCACCCCCAACCCCCCCCCAAAAAGCCAAGCAAATTGCAATAGGGATAAATGAGTCTGTTCTCATCTGTCGCCGGGCTCTTTCACCTGAGCAGCCCGTAACACACAGACAGACAGACAGACAGACAGGCAGAGGAGTAAGAGAAAATAAGACAGAATAATCGGGAGGCTGTCAGTCAGTCAGTCAGTCAGTCAGTCAGACAGGAAGAGAGAATGTTACTGCAGCGAGTTCCAGTGAGTAAAAGGGTCTGCGAAGGATACGATGCTTTAGTCGGACAAAAAAATAAATAAATAAAAGAGAGTCGAGTTTCAGTCCTAAGAAAATGTAGACGGTAAAGAAACAGGGGATGAGAGAGACCATACAATTTAAGCCAGCGGCCAAGCGCTAGGATCTATGAGGCCATTCAGCGCTGAAACAGAAAATGGCAGCAAAAAGGCTGAAAGGTTAAGTAACAGGAGGAGGAGGAAAATCTCAAAGCAGTTGAAGAAGCAGCACTGTGAAACAATTGTTGGGAGAGGATAGAAAGTAAGATGGAAGAAAGAGTATGAAAGAAGGTACAGTAAAAGGAATGAAGGGGTTGCAGCTAGGGGCAGTGGAAGAGACGCTGCAAAGAACCTTATGTAATGCCTACAGTGCACCGAATGAGGTGCAGTGACGGCAGTACCCGCCCCCCCAACCAAGGAGACTTTCCTGAAGAGACGAGGAAGAAGGGAATGGCATCGTATCTACGAGTATCTTCGGTGGTCTCGGTTTAATGCTGTATGCGCCGCGGCCCATGAAACTTTAACCACAGCTAGGTGGTGGCCTATCCTATATCGTTGCCAGAAGCACGATTATGGCTAACTTTCTTGCATAAAATGAAAACTACCGAGGAGGCTAGAGGGCTGCAGTTTGCTATGTTTCATGACTGGAGGGTGATTGATCAACATACCAATTTGCAGCCCTCTAGCCATGGTAGTTTTTAAGACCTGAGGGCGGACAGAAAAAAGTGCAGACAGAAAAAGTACGGGCAGAAAAAAGTGTAGACAAAAAAAAAGTGCGGACCGACTGAAATGGTACGAACATTCACAGTGCTGTCATTTTAAACTGCCACAGAATAAAGATTCCTTAATAAAAATACCAGCCACCAGAACAACTTCAAATCACAGCAAAGACTTTGGATTCACTCGGTTCAATCTCACCATCACAAAGGTGGAGGAGAAGGAGGAGGAGGAGGAGGAGGAGGAGGAATACTTACTCAATTTATCTTCGATCGCTGAGTAACAAAGGGAGTGAGACTGAAGGTAATAATGTTGTTCATTTACCCTTCAGCCAATATGGTGGATATATACTGAGGGAGAGCAGGTAGATGGGATTCTAATAATTTACTTACTTTTTCATTTATTTGTTTATTTGTTAATTGATCTTTTTCTAATAACTGGTCTCCTCTGTCTGCATTTCCCTTCGAATGAACACCGAAATACTCTTGGGAAACTTGAATTCCAAGTCAGTGGCCCCTGTGGTGGGCTTCTTTTTCCATATGAATAGGGTTCTAATTCATCTTCTGAATAATGATAATAATAATAATAATAATAATAATAATAATAATAATAATAATAATAATAATAATAATAATAATAATAATAATAATAATGAGATGCTGTCATAACAACGACATAGTGGGAGTCTGTGAGTAACTGAGGTCTCACTAAAGACTTCTGGCTGATCAGGCCAAGAATGGCAGAAAGGAAGGAAGGAAGGAAGGAAGGACGCCTTCACAAGGAACAACATTAATGACCTTCAGAAACCAGTTGATATCCTTTTCAGTGCACTTGACATGGAGGCACTTGACCCACCTTACTTTCATAAACAGCTTTTGTCAATAAGCCAAAGGTACAGGATGAATATCTACATAAAATATCCTCTGCACGACAGACCTAATATTCAGTATGGAATCTGAGTCAGAGCTTGAATGGAACTGGGTTCACAAGAATGTTCCTTCCTGACCCTGTCGCTGTATGAATATTTACGATAACACTCTGTTAAAGAGTTGAGACTTCTTCAGTCCTGTGCCAGCTTTATTCATCTCTTCCTATCTTGAGGGTCGTGCTTTCACGCAGTGATAACTTTACATAACAACCTTCAGTAGAGTCAGTCTAAGCACAAAAGGTTTGTGGGATTTTTTCATGGGACGTAGATATGTGTGCACTCGCATCTACTCTTGATTCGAATGGAATGCAATATGGAGTTCAGGCCGAAGGCCAAGTACTGGGACCTATGGGGTCATTCATCGTTGAAAGGGAAACAGAGTTTAGAAAGTTTGAAGGGGGCTTTCGCAGTTGAAGCACTATGAAATAATTGTTAGAGAGGGTGGAAAGTCAGACGGAAGGAAGCGAATATGAGTGAAGGTACAGTAAATGCAAGGCCAATACAGTAGAGGTCAGACGGAGAAGAGATTATCGGTGACTCACCTTCCAGAGTGGGCCACAATTCACCCCACGCCGACACAACATTCCCACCTGACCCTTTTAAGTGACCCGTGGCCGACAACCACAACTCTGAACCCAGACAGCCACACCTAGGGTCTTTCTGGAGATGTGACCCAAGAAATTTGTCTCGGCCGTTTCTCTCCAACTGACCTGTACTGTATTGGCCTTGAGTAAATGGAATGAAAGAGGTTGCAGTTAGGGGCCGAAGGGACGCTGCAAAGAACCTTATTAACCAATGCCTACATTGCACCGCGTGAGGTGCACTGACGGCATTACCCCGCTACGGGGTATCTATCTTTGAGTTATCGACACATTGAATCTTTTATTTTTCATTAGACAAAAAAGAAAAAAGAAAAGAAAAAAAAATGCACCGAGTTCAGTCGCGCAGAGGTGCCCAGACTTTGGTGTTGGTTAGTATTGCATTCTTAATGGCAGGAGGTCCGTTTACTCATTTTGATGCCAAAGTTATTGTTCCTCCTGCATCGTTTTCGTCTAAAGTGAAGAAGTCGTTTCGGCATATGTATCTGCTATATATAAAGCCCATTTGACAGAACCCAGTTCGTTTCCACACAAACAATTTAAACACTAAAACTGGTCATTTCAGACTTTTACGGCATTGATCATCAAAATTGTTGCACTTGTGTGTTTTTATAAAGGCGCTCATGCGACGCTAATGGAAACATTTGTCTCTTGCAATTAAATCGAACTTGACATCATTCAAATATCCAGCGCCTTTGGCAAAATTGAAACTCTTATTTAGTCATTTCTTTTTTTACTCTTAATAATTGCGTGATTCTAATATGATAGCGCAAACTTAACTTACTGCGTTGACTTCGCAAATTTAAGTTTCTAAGGCTATATTTAAGTTACATATTTATTTCGGTATACTTTTTTACTGAATGAAAAAATGGCTAGATTAACAGGCTCCGCCAAATGGTTCCTCAAAGTTGGCTGACGACAATGTTTACTCCAGACGCTTCAGTTCCCAGCTGAGAGATTGATTCGGTTTAATGATCTATGAAACTATTTGGACTTAGCGTCAGTAATAAAATCTAGCCTATTACTTTTTTCAGTAAGGACTTGACTGAGCTTATCAATGACCATGAGTTGCATCGAATTGTCTTCATGGATGCACTGAAACTTGAATCGAAATGGATGATCTCTTGAAGTGAAACCTCGAAAAAAAAAAATGATCTACATGAATGACTTATTTGGAAGAAACGTTTGATACAAACCACTATATTTTCGAAGGAATTGAACCGGAGAATTCCTCAAGTTATAGAAGCTTTCAGCCAGTGACATTCTCTTCTTCTGCATTTCCCTTCACCTGCTCTCACTTCCCTCATGGCCACCTTGATATTCTTTGGAAGCCTGAATTTCAAGTCAGTGGCCCCTTTGGTGGGCTTCTTGTTCCATATGAATAACTTTCATCTTCTGAATAATAATAATAATTCATAAAACACGAGTGGCATCTTGTACCATAACATCAGAAATGTTTAAATATCATTCATTAACGCCAAGTTCAACTATTTAACTACTCCGTTCCCAGTTCCTGATATCAAACGTGATTCGCCCATTCTATAAGATGGTAAGCAGTGGTCTCCTTCCCTCTGAAAATGCTTTATAAGGCATTTTTATAATCCAGTGCGTCAAGATTTAGCAGCGTTTATTTTTACTACCTAAAAACTGTGTAGTAGAACATTTCACATTCAAATGACAAAGCTACGTCAATGATCAGACACACTCGGTACAGGAATCCTTCACATTTCCTTGAGGTCCTTCCTTTTCTTGGCAGTCAGAGGCAGTCCCCCCACCTCCCACTCTCTCATTTGGTGCTAAATTTAATGTGCTCGGAATGCTGGAGACCACCTCCACCTCCCTCCTCCTCCTCCTCCTCCTCCTCCTCCTCCTCCTCCTCCTCCTCCTCCTCCTCCCCGTGACTCATCGGATGACGAGAAATGCGAGATCTTTATCATTCGACATTTATTTCTTCATTTGTCAGCATTAAAGAAATGGAAGCGGATCTCATGAACGAACGCTGGGCCGCTTTTGATCAGACCTGAATATATATCACTTTTGACTTAATAAGCTATTCAAAATGATCAGTAACGTTACCAGTTCTATTGCAATCCACGTTTCACCCATTGTGAAGAAGAAGAAAAAAATTATCACTAGTCAGAAGAGTTAAAACTGGAAAACATATCGAGTTTCAAGACTTCAGCCTGACTGAACAACTCTCCTCTTGAGAATCTGACCTTCTTTCTCTCAACACGTGAAAATGACTTTATGAACCCTCTAATAAATAACCTCTTGATTCGGCTCTAGCACCTGTATATCAACCGAGCAGAACACGTCCACTCAATTTGCTGGATATAGCTGCGTTCTAGAACGCTCAAAATAATGTCTTATGTATTTGCCAACCATCTTTACGGCAAATTCCACCACCTTTATGCTTTGGTTGGACTGAAATAATACCTGTGTCATTAACTCGGTTTACTGGAATGGAATACGTAGAATTAGGCCAAAGGCCAAGCGCTGGGACCTACGATGAGGTTCCTGTCTTATATAAACCCATTTAATAAGCAGGACAAGTCCAATATAAATAAATATGGCCTTATGACTTCAAATTAACAATTCTTTACGATTACTGAGCGCTGCGAGAGGCGACGGTCGCCAGCATGGCAACTTGACCTGGATCTCTCTCTCTCTCTCTCTCTCTCTCTCTCTCTCTCTCTCTCTCAACAGGGACTGGCCTAACCGAAAGGCAGCATGGCTCCGCCCACATCATCACTCCTTCCACAGTACTCAAAAAGGACGTCAATTGGTCAAGGAATCCCTTTTAACTCGATTCTGGGAACCAATTACTGTTACCTGTCCTCTCTCTCTTTCTCTCTCTCAGCTTCTTCTTCATCTGCCAAAGTGGCGGGAAGGCAGCAGCCGCCGCTGCCAGACGTATGCAACTCACATTGATAATTATACACACATGTATATATATATATATATATATATATATATATATATATATATATATATATATATATATATATATATATATATATATATATATGAAAATAAGAAGGCCCATAAAACACTATTTAAACGTTGAAACCATATATTTCGGGCACTTGTTTCTGTGCCCCTGTTCACTGGTAGAATATGGACAGGTTGAAAGTTACAATGGTATATATACAAAAACATGAAGGTGTGGCCTTAGGCCTCCGATGTTAAGGAGGTGGCGTTTCTTAAGAAGGAGGAGAATGACCAAATTCCCTAGTGGTTTTGGCCTCATTAGCTCCCGTTTTGGCGATGGATCTGGCGGTCGTGTTTCTTGGGTCATCTTCTTCAAGAGGGGTCTGAGGATTAAGGTGTCGATGGCGTCCGATTTCCAATGTCCTCCTGACAGGTTCATATTGTTGGTTTGATTGATGATAGCAGATTCCAGCATCTTTCTTTTGTACGGACAGCTACTCTTGAAAACCAACTCTGCCCCACTCCAGTTAATGACATGCCCTGTATTTCTAATATGTAGGAAAATTCCCGAACTCTCCGAAGCGTAACGTACTGATCTTTTGTGCTCTGTTATTCTTTGCGAGAGCGATCTACCTGTCTTGCCTACATAGATGTCATGACAATTACTACACGGTATCTTGTAAACTCCGGCTTCTTCCCTTTTGTTATTTAAGTATACGTTAACGAGCGAACTCCCGATGGATTTGGGATAATGGAAAATGAAAGGATTATTAGAACTGAGTTGCTCGGTGGCCTTTTGGATGTTTTCATCGTATGGAAGCTTTATTTTGTTGTTGAAATCTATTTGTCTGTTGTGAGTGGGACCTCTGTAGTATATTTTATTCGCTTTATTAATAGCCCTCTCGATAATGTGTGGTGGATAGAGCAGTTGCGTTAGGTGTTGGCGGATCGTGTTAAATTCTTGATCCAGGTACTCATTTGAACATATCCTAAGTCCTCTGAGGAATAGGTTGCACCCCACTAGGGAATTTGGTCATTCTCCTCCTTCTTAAGAAACGCCACCTCCTTAACATCGGAGGCCTAAGGCCACACCTTCATGTTTTTGTATATATACCATTGTAACTTTCCACCTGTCCATATTCTACCAGTGAACAGGGGCACAGAAACAAGTGCCCGAAATATATGGTTTCAACGTTTAAATAGTGTTTTATTGGCCTTCTTATTTTCATATTACACTGTAGTATTACAGGAAAAGACATTCATTTTTGCCCATTATGGAACATCACAGTTTACGCCAGTTTTTCGGCTTCAACCCAGCTGTCAAGCACATCTTTAGACGGTACGAACATCTAGTACATGGGTTACACAAGAGGAAGAATCAGAGAAATTTTCTACAAGAATGCCTACAGGAACAAGTTTCTCCCAAAATGTACGGTTTCACGCGTTGGACATCGGCGTCAGACCCATTTCCGGACTCCATCCGCACATTCCTCCAAGACAGAATACAAGCCACACACCAAGACATCTATGTGATTAGAAGAAAAATAAGTGAGCTAGCCACGTCACTTCGCCTCATGTGCAGGGATGATGGTATGTACAGATATCTTTCATATTTTGTGCTATCAGGTGCTATTGAAAACAGTGAGTCCCACTCCAGAAATTTGTGCTACAAATTAAAAAGACTGATTAGGAACAGCGTATGGAATAATCTTGGCCTTCCCAATAATGTGCTGAATCTCTCTAACCATCCCCTCACTGCAGAAGAACAGACCGTTTTAAATCTTGGAGTTTCATTCGCTCTAAAACCTGGTCCTGAGAGTAATCTTAATTTCCTAGTTGCTTTTGATAAACATTTTGCAAAAACAACTATGACAAGAAAGAGGCATGTCTCAAAGGCATTTTGCTAAATGTCTTGGAGCAAAATAACAACAAAAATTCGCTCCCGAAAAGATTCCAAAATGCATTAGTTAGCTTAAGAAAAAGGGGGGATATCATCATCACAAAATCTGACAAAGACGGGAAAATAGTTCTGTTAGACAAGGAGACATACATCAATAAAGTTCAAGAACTTCTAAACGATGCGGAGACCTATGACAAATTAACGAAAGATCGCCACAACAAATATTGCTGCTCAGTTTAACAAATCAGTTAGAACCATAGGGTGCAGTAAAAAAGACATAGAATTACTAGAGACATTCAAGGTAATCAACCCCTCTCTCCCCTATTTTTACGGCCTCCCGAAAACACATAAAGATGGGATTCCTTTACGCCCCATAATATCTAGCAGGGGCTCTTTCATGTACAAATTATCAAAATGGCTCGCAGACTTGTTATCGCCCTTTCTAGGAACCTTCTCATCCTCCCACGTCAAACATGCAGAGGATTTCATAAAAAAATTTAATAGTTTAAACATCCCCTCAAACAACATCAAACTGCTCAGTCTAGACGTCGATTCATTATTTACTAAAGTCCCGATTGCCGACGTGTTGTCTTTCTTAGAGAGGAAGTTACAACCATATGAAGACCATTTTCCTCTTGGCATAGATAAAACTTTAAAACTTATCAACCTCTGTGTAACTAACAACGTGTTTTCTTTCAATGGTAATTTTACAAACAAAAATTTGGCTGTAGCATGGGAAGTCCCCTATCACCCCTTCTAGCAAACTTGTACATGGAATATTTCGAAACAGAACTTTTGTCGTCTATCAAACCCCATAATATGATCTGGCTTAGATACGTAGATGATATCTTTACTTTCTGGGACAATAGCTGGGGGACTATAATGAATTTTTAATAGGCTAAATTCGCTAGTTCCGACCATAAAATTTAAAACAGAATGGGAAAAGGACGGAAAACTGCCATTCCTAGATGTACTGATCATAAGAAAACAGAACAGGTATGCATTTACAGTATATAGAAAACCCACCTTCGCTGTCTCCTACATTCATTTCTTAAGCTACCACGACGTCTCCGTAAAAATCATGGTAGGGTGCAACCTATTCCTCAGAGGACTTAGGATATGTTAAAATGAGTACCTGGATCAAGAATTTAACACGATCCGCCAACACCTAACGCAACTGCTCTATCCACCACACATTATCAAGAGGGCTATTAATAAAGCGAATAAAATATACTACAGAGGTCCCACTCACAACAGACAAATAGATTTCAACAACAAAATAAAGCTTCCATACGATGAAAACATCCAAAAGGCCACCGAGCAACTCAGTTCTAATAATCCTTTCATTTTCCATTATCCCAAATCCATCGGGAGTTCGCTCGTTAACGTATACTTAAATAACAAAAGGGAAGAAGCCGGAGTTTACAAGATACCGTGTAGTAATTGTCATGACATCTATGTAGGCGAGACAGGTAGATCGCTTTCGCAAAGAATAACAGAGCACAAAAGATCAGTACGTTACGCTTCGGAGAGTTCGGGAATTTTCCTACATATTAGAAATACAGGGCATGTCATTAACTGGAGTGGGCGGAGTTGGTTTTCAAGAGTAGCTGTCCGTACAAAAGAAAGATGCTGGAATCTGCTATCATCAATCAAACCAACAATATGAACCTGTCAGGAGGACATTGGAAATCGGACGCCATCGACACCTTAATCCTCAGACCCCTCTTGAAGAAGATGACCCAAGAAACGCGACCGCCAGATCCATCGCCAAACGGGAGCTAATGAGGCCAAAAACCACTAGGGAATTTGGTCATTCTCCTCCTTCTTAAGAAACGCCACCTCCTTAACATCGGAGGCCTAAGGCCACACCTTCATGTTTTTGTATATATACCATTGTAACTTTCCACCTGTCCATATTCTACCAGTGAACAGGGGCACAGAAACAAGTGCCCGAAATATATGGTTTCAACGTTTAAATAGTGTTTTATGGGCCTTCTTATTTTCATATTACACTGTAGTATTACAGGAAAAGACATTCATATATATATATATATATATATATATATATATATATATATATATATATATATATATATATATATATATATATATATATATATATATATATATATATATATATATATATATATATATATATATATATATATATATATATATATATATATATATATATATATATATATATATATATATATATATATATATATATATATATATATATATATATATATATATATATATATATATATATATATATATATATATATATATATATATATATATATATATATATATGTATATATATGTATATATATATATATATATATATATATATATATATATATATATATATATATATATATATATATATATATATATATATATATATATATATATATATATATATATATGTATATATGTATGTATATATATATATATATATATATATATATATATATATATATATATATATATATATATATATATATATATATATATATATATATATATATATATATATATATATATATATATATATATATATATATATATATATATATATATATATATATATATATATATATATATATATATATATATATATATATATATATATATATATATATATATATATATATATATATATATATATATATATATATCTACATATATATATATATATATCTACATATATATATCTACATATATATATATATATATAGTCAGTCGGTATAAAAAAAAAAGCGACGACTCTATATATTACTGTAATAAGCGTTCGGACTTTTCTTGCGATTTCCGCCGAGAAGTATATATTTTCCCCAATTTATCGTTCGTCTGGCAGCCTGTATTGTCTAAGCTGTTGGTACCATGAGTTTCTAATGCACTTCAGTGATACTCAAGCTATCACAAAAGTCGGCTGTCATTGTATGCGCTCGTGCCCCATTCACGCTTTTCGTCACCCGCTACATTTGGCGCTCTTGCGCTAGCTAATGAATTATGGCTAAAACTTCCTTATCCTTGGTTAAGAAAGCAGAAATTGTGACCCTATGGAAAACTGGCAAGTCAATGTCAGCTATTGCAAGAGAGCTGGGAATCTCTAAAAGCACCGTCTCATTGTGGTGCAACCGCTCCAAGACAGGAGACCTTGATTCATCACTGAAGCGGAAGAAAGGCTCAGGAGGCCACGAAAACTACAAAAAGAACGGATAACATTTTAAAAAGGATTGTTATGGAACATCCATCAATGCCAGCCAAAATTTTGAAGTCTCAAAACCCTGATCTGCTTAGGAACGTATCTGAACGGACCGTGCAACATCGATTGCAGAAAGACCTTGGTCTCCCATGTCGTGTTGCAGCAAAAAGCCACTCCTCACTAAGCCTATGAAAAAAAAAGGATGGCTTTTTGCAGAAAATATTTGAAGTGGACTGAAAAGGATTGGGAAAGGGTAGTTTTTAGCGATGAATCTAACTTCCACATTATTCATAGCGCTGGCAAGAAAGTAAGGAGGCCCCAAGGATCTAACACGCTATGCATCAAAATACACAGTCAAGACTGTGAAACATCCAGCTTATGTGATGGTATGGGGATGTTTCAGCGGATATGGGGGTAGTGGGGATTATATTTTCTCCCAGAGAGCACGACAATGAATGGAGAGATTTATGAAAATGTCTTGGAAAATGAATTAGTCCCTTACAAGGAACTTTTGGGCATGCGTGTATTTATGCAAGATGGAGCACCTTGCCACCGATTTCACAAGTCACAAACCTTCTTAAGGAATTTAATATTCAGAAATTGGACTGGCCAGGCAATTCACCAGATTTAAACCCAATTGAAAATTGCTGGGCATACATGAAACGGAAACTGAAGGCACTAGCAGATGAGAAAACGTCCCTCCCAAATTGAAGGATGCCATCCGTAAGTTTTGGTTTGAAGACATGGATGCACAATATTTCAAAGATTTAGCACATTCAATGCCAAGAAGGTTAAAAGCTGTACTTAAAAATAATGGAGAAATGTCTAAGTATTGAAAAAAAATATAAGTGAACAAAAATTTTCCCTTTTATTTTCCTTTTTTTTATATCATTGCTATGATTTGTTTACAAATGTAGTGGGCGTTTCGTTTTTTTGTACGACTATATATATATATATATATATATATATAGCATATATATATATATATATATACATATATATTGTTACATATAGTATATATATATATATAGTATATATATATATATATATATATATATATATATATATCTACATATATATATAGTCTATTATATATATATATATATATATATATATATATATATATATATATATATGTTATATATATATATATATATATATATATATATATATGTTAGTAGTATATATATATATATATATATATATATATATATATATTCACATACATATATATATTATTATTATATATGTTACGATTTCATGTCACATGTTGTGTGGTATTCTATCTCCAATGTTTGAATTTGACTCGTTTCTTTTCTTTATTGTGTGTTGATGTTCCCACATAGCTGAGAACTCCGTTACTCATAGACGCAGATTACTGGTAAATAATTCTTCTCACACTGTTTGTTTTAATTTCAGGAGGGGGCAATTTTTTTTACATTTTTATCTTTATAAACACTAAATTGTTCACACGGCCAGCCACACTGACATAGAAATTTCTCTGATGCCAGAGAGAGAGGACACAGATCTACTTAAAAGGGGTCTGCTAATCCCTAACTAAAAATTGATCAGAATGAACTCTTGGACCTATATTGAATAAAACCCGCTTTGAGGAAGTGCCCAGTCTAATCTTAATGGTTCAATTTCAACTCCCACTTTTGGCAAGGACAAATCAGGTCAATTTTGCTGACCTTTTCACTTCATAATCATTCCTCTAACTCCTCCTTACTTTCCCATAACTCGACGTTGGTTGTGGTTAAACTCCAATTTACTTGGTCTCATGGCTCATCATTTCAAGTTATCAACACCGTTTCTCTCTCTCTCTCTCTCTCCTCTCTCTCTCTCTCATAATCCCGATCAGTGAATTTCATAATTATTCACTGTAGAAATACTTTCAAATTCATTGCATAACATCACTCGGCCACATACCTACATTGACTACAATGTACAAAATTATAAATTGAATCAATTAATGTAAGAGGATTAACCATCTCAACACCATATAAAATCATTACAAAAATTAACTCTAAGCCAACCAACTAAGGTAAACCCAGCAATAATAATGTAACGCGAAAAATGAATAAAGTAGTCATGTAAGCAGGTACATGGAAACAAAATGATATGAATGCCTATAATGTACATTCAAAGAAAAACTTGTCTACAGTCAATTACTTCAATGTCAATATTTTCCACACAAGCAATAAATGCAAAGAAGTATTATAATGCATCAAAGTGCAAACACAAACAAGACAAGTATGAATTATATGAATAAATACTCAAACTAAATGCAGAAAATTATGGCAAAGTAAATAGTATCAAATGCCTATTACTTCTCTGTTATCAATCATGATAAATTTGGTAAAATTCACACATCATAAACATATCTGATTGTTATTAAAAGAAATCATAAATTGTAAAATAAAAAAAATCAATCATCAAATGTTCAAGTGGCAAGTCAATGGTAAACGCTATCACTCTCTAGGAAGGATTCTGTCCATTATGTCTTTGATTATGGTAAGCTTATTCAATATTAATTTCCTGACAATTATAAAGGAAATGAAAGCAAACAGTACCAAAAGAATGACATTTATGAATTTGACATGATAGAGAAATCTCATTTTATGTATGGAAAGAAAAGTATGAATCTCTTTCTAGCTTTGTGAATGTCTCCACCCAGTTCTGAAAGCTGAAATTCGTTAATAACTTCAAACTGATGTACACTTTTAGTGAAATTTAAACTGTACGTCGTGAAGACTGTAGGTTTGTAATACAAATTATGTAGAATGACCAATTCACAAGCAGATGAAAATGAGTGTACGTTAATGAAAACTACTTCTGTTTGTTTGACTTACAGTCAATCTAGCATTCAATCTGTTTGCTGAGAACCCGTACTTCATCATCAATGATTTGAGCCTTGAAAGTTTCGTAAACGGTAGGTACTTACAATGGTTCTTACCATTCTTGTTGTTTACAAGATCATCTAGACAATGAAGAGCACTCATGGTTCATATAGAAGTTCACAATGTTACAAATTATACACCATCATTAAGCATGACACATTCCCTGAACTCATGTTCGGGAATTTCGGTCAATAGGAAAGAATCATTACTGCAAGGCAAAGTGTCGAACTGTTCCTTCTAGTACAATGGACTTATTATCTACTATCATTGGGAATGGATAGACTGACATCAAAGAGTTGATGTCTGGATTGTTGAAAGGGATCACTTGTATAATCTGATTTACTACTACTTTCACTGTGATCATGCCATAATAGTCCACTATATTTTCTACTTGTATTTGCCATGATTGTTCACAAATACATTTCTGAATAATGGTCAATTTCACTAGGGTTATCAGAAAAGGCGACAGCAGGTTTTTACCTGCCACTCACATTGCATTGAATAATTCCTTGTATTCCAGAAGGAAATTACTTGTTTATGGAGCAGTTGTTCCATCATTTCTCTGTTTGATGGATTTCTAGCAATTTGATGAAACATTATGGAGCGCACTATTCACAAATTCTTTCAGCACTGTGATCATTTTCTGATTTTGACGGGGACATTTCCTATTACTTTATTATAGACAGTGCCCTGCTCAGAAGCCCAATTTTCAAGTTGAGCCACTCTTTCCTTTAGCCTTTCAACATTACCATCTGTCGCCACTCCAAAGAGATTGTGTAAAGCGACGCCTATAAAGGGTATGAGTGATCGCTTTACTACTTTCCTTGGCATAACACTATCAATGTCACTCTGCAACTTGAGAGCATGTCGTACGCCTCTATCTTGGATCGCTGTGTAATCCTTGCTCGTATCTGATTGCTCAGCTGACTAACCGTTTCTGATCGATAATGGACTCGTCTGATCTTAACAATGGCTAGGTCCGTATCATCTTAACCTTGCCATGTTCCTGATGATGGCTCCCTTCCTTAGTTGTACGAGTGAGTTCACAATTAATTCACTGCCAACCACCAAACAATCTATTTGCTGAAATAATGTTTATTAAGCAGTAAAAACTTTATCAACCACATTTACTTCTAACATTGCACCCTACATTACCTTCTTCTCTCAAATTATACCTTAGTCATTGAAGATTCTATTTTTATCTATCTTATCTTTATTAGACAAATCTTTCAACTGGGTAGACGACCAAGGTTCTGAATGAACTACTTTAATGTGGTTCCAATGTACAATAGATTCTCTCAAGGTAATCTCATGCATTAACTTGAATTTATTCAACTTCAAAACTTCTAAACTCTATATGGACCTCTGGAATTTCGGTGATACTTAATATTAGTCCTTCAAGAACATGATTGAGTACATAAACTTGTTGAACCACTCTTTAACGAGGGTATGGTGGATCTGTTATTGTAATACTTACTAGATTTTTTTATGTAACTCCTTTAATCTAGCCCTGGTAACTTCTAACTGTCTCATACGTACGTCTGTCTTCCTGCCAAATATAATCCCCTCATAGTTGTACGTACGTCTGGGTGGTGCGGCATCATCCAAAAGTGAATTTGAGATTCTCTCTTTTGCAGAAATATACAATAGAAAATGAGGAGTTTCTCCTATTGATTCATTTACTGTGTTGTTTAGGAGTAAATTGTATGTCTTCGAGAGTCAAGTCCCAGTCTTCAGTGTTTGGGGTTACCAATTGTTTTGAACATCCTTTTATTTTGCGATTTGTTCTTTCTACTGTTCCATTTGAGCTTGGCTTATGTGCTGTTATTTGACATTTCTGTATCTCATAAAAGTCACACAGTTTCTTTAGAATGTCACTAGTAAATTCAGCAGCATTGTCTGAGAGCAAAACTTGAGGACATGAATGTCTGGTTATGATTCTAGACTTAAAGGCTTCTGCCACCGTCGATGCTCTGTTTCTGGTTGAACAATTTACGTATCTGGTCAAATAGTCAATGAAAACTAAAATCTGCTTATTTCCTCTGATGGTGTTCGGGAATCGGACCCAAGAAATCCATTGTGACTACTTGAAAAGGATTTACCCTGAAGGATACATTTCCAGAGTGAGCCTTGACGTTGACATTCCCTTATGTACATTACATATGCAGGACAGTTCTGAACAACCGACTAGCATCTTCACTACATCGAGGCCAAAAATAGTTTCTAGTGATTGTTCTACATGTTTTTCTTCCAGGATGTCCTGATAACTTGTATGAATGGGTTAGTTCTACGACATCCTGTATTAGTGTATTAGAATGTACAAACGTGAAAAGCATTTGGTTCGTCTGGAAGTTTTGTACAATAACTACTTCCATCGTAATCGAAACTCTGAATTTTCCTCACCTTGCAAGAGGTTACCAATTACTTCCCTTATTCTAGAATCCTTTTGTTGTTCCTGACGAACCTTGTCTAAATCTAGGTCTGTGATTTGACAACTGAAGGCGAAATTATGAGTGGTAATTTGTTTCTCATTCTCTTCTTGTGATCTAGATAAGGCGTCAGCTAATGTGTTATATCTACCAGGTATGTATCTAAATTCTGGGGCAAATTCTAATACGCTAACGAACCATCTATTGAACTTCATATTATTGGTAAAAGCCCTTTTCTTGAAAAGATCACAAATGGGTTTAAGTGATCTCTAAGAACATTAATCTTTATGTCCTAGCAAAATGTGCCTAAATTTCTGCAATCCCCAGACCAAGGCTAAACATTCTCTTTCTGTTGGTACTGTAATTTCTTCAGCTGCATCTCAAAACTCTACTGGCATAGTATACAGTCCTCATCCTTTGTTTTATCCTTTTGCATCAAGATTTACAATTTGGGTCCTGTACTTGAAGCATCACAGGCTAAGTAGAATTCCTTCTCGAAGTCTGGATAAACTAGGGATAGGATCTGTTATCAACATTATCCTTTTAGTGTTTTGAACGCTGTTTCCTGTTCATCTTTCCACTCATAGTTAGCATTTTTCCTAGTTAACTCAGTTAATGGTTTTGCTATGGTAGCAAATCCCTTTATGAAAGGTCGATAATGCCCTACCATGCCTAAGAATCTTCTTAGTGCTCAAATTCTTAAATGATAGTCCACAATAGCCTAATCTTTCCTTCTGCATTTTCAAACCATGTTCACTGATAACATGCTTCCCAGATATTCTAGAGATTTCTTCATGAACTGACATTTCTAATTTTTACCTTAAACCGGCCTTCTGAGCTCTATCTAATACTAATTCTATTGTCTTGAAATGACTTCTACGTCCTATTTAGCAATTATTACATCGCCAAGATAAACTAATACGTCTTCAACATCTCCTAAGATTTGCAGCATTAAACATACAAACGCAAAGGAGCCGGCGAAGACCAAACGCATTACTCGAATTGTAAATGTTTTTTGTGAGTACTGAATGCCGAGATGCTTGATTCTTCATTATCGAGAGGAACTTGCCAATATCCACTTAGTAGATCGAGGCTAGAAAACCTTGGCACCTCCTAATTGAGCTAACATGTTACACGACTGGCATTGGCATTCGATCAGGACGGCAATTTCCTATAATCAATTACCATCCTCCAATTACCGTCTTTCTTTGGAACTAGCAGTAAAGGTGAATTATAAGGTGACTTAGCTTAGCTACGACTTCATCTTCCTTCATCTCTTCAACCATCTCGCTCACGATGGGTCTTTGACTTATTGAAGTTTGAAGCTGGTACATAAAGGTCTAGCACCTTTCTTCTATGACTATTTTGTGCTGCAGGACATCTGTCCTTCCTAACTTATCTCCTGTTACCGCTACAACACTCCCATATTTCTCTTAATATCTGTATTAACCTGTCCCTATAATGAGGAAAATCTGTATTATTTACTTCCCCTTCTAATTTAACTCTTGTGTCAGCTACAGAGACAAATGCTTTTTCACTTATGGTTAGTAGAGGGTTAGTAATCACAATTCCCTTACAGAATTCTATGCCGGCATGCAATTCTAGTCTCTTGTCAGAATAATTATACACATAAGTCGTGCAATTTCCACCATTAAATCTTACTAGGGAATTGTCCATTTTCACAAAGTCTGGTAAGTCTTCATTAACTAATAACGCATCTGTATCACCTAGGTTTTTATCTGTTACAATTCTAAGACAAACCTTTGTCAGGCCTTGTGGATGAAGTAGAATACTATTATTTAATTTAAATTTTACAAGATTATCATCGGCAGTACTAACTAAGCAGATTTCTTCTGCATTCTTACATCGGGCAGCAAGTAACAGACATCAGTATCATCTGAACTTTCATCTTGTATCACAGAACTTATCTCTGTCATTTTCAGGTTGCCTAACAGCAACACCTCATTGAGATACTTCTCTTCCGTATCTTCTCCTATTATTAGGTGACTACCTTCTATTGGGGCGTGTCAGGATCGTCAGGTTGGGGAAAAAGAACCAAGTTCTTCGAGTATCTACTTGTTGTGCACTTGAGTCATCAGGTTCATACCTGCTATCTGGAGAATTCCTCCTGAGTGGCTTCTAGGCCTTGAAAAGCAGTTTCACTATTTCTCCTATTTCTTCTATCATTGAACACCCTACACACTGTCCTACCTGGGTTAGCACTCAAATCTACTTATCTGTGGGATGTCTACTTTCTTCAGATGAGGCTGTCTCAGGTAAAGTGATCAAGTTTATCTGAAAACTGTTCCTCTTCTTCTTCAAGAGAGCAAATACTTATCAATTTCTGAGGTTATTCTTCCATTGCCAATCTAGTATAATTCCACATCTTTCATAGCCTGAAGGAAAATAGAGCTTGAGCTGGAAAATATTTCTCTCCAACACCACAAACTCTTCCCTGTATTTCTTATTTAGAATTTCTATCTCTAAATTGATTATTGCCTATAGCCCTTATTTGCTTTCCAGCGATCCCCTTTATGGTCCTATAGATTCTCTCTATTTAGAAAGCTCAACCTATATGTTTTGTTATGCCTTATCTATGATACTTACAGTAATGTCTGTATCCAACACAGGAACTCAGTACACCTTCTAAGTGTACTCTTGTATGATAGGCAACTCTTCCTGACACATTAAAAATTCTTTACAGAAAAACACTATTTCATTACTTTGGGTAATGTCTGTTGGGATACATCTCATTCGTAATGTCACTATTTCTTTCTGTAAGGATGGGACCTTCTGCTGTGCTCTCTGTGATTGTCACTGAGAACCCCTGATTTGGGGTTACTGGGGAGGTGGCCTTACTATTAGGCTGAGTATTGGTGGTTATTTTGAGATCCTGAGACTTCCCTGTCTGTTGTACCAAATACCCTGGATTAAATGTCCTGTCTTACTGCAATTCGAATACCATTTGTTTCTTCTACAATTCTGTGTTGTATGGTTGAATAACCACAATTTCCACAATTTAGTCTCTGCTTATTTGACTGTGGCCTATTAATTCTGAATTTGGCCTTGAATAGCTCCCTGTCCAGGAGTCTTGTTATTTCCATCATTATTTCCATTGAACCATGCGGTATTCTGTCTGTTACCT
This sequence comes from Macrobrachium rosenbergii, assembly GCF_040412425.1. Lineage (NCBI taxonomy): Eukaryota > Metazoa > Arthropoda > Malacostraca > Decapoda > Palaemonidae > Macrobrachium > Macrobrachium rosenbergii. The sequence goes on along the minus strand of NC_089766.1, from coordinate 27,621,224 downwards.
CTTATTTGGCGGCCTACCTTGATTGTTTCTGCTTGATTGATTAAATCTCCTATTGTTGTTCCCAATCGTTTCTATCAAACGAATTTCTGTTTCCTGATGCTCCGTGACCTAGCTTCTTTGCCCTGATTGGTTTCTACTGACTGATTGCTATTATTTCTGGGCTTCCACTAGCTACGGTTTCCGTAAACGTACCAATACTTGATGAATTTCTTTTACTTTCCTTTCTATGCAATATCAAGTGTTTTGCATAATTCCATCATTTGGCTTCCATCACACAGTACTTTTGCTACTCTTTCTTCCTTACCCAAAGATCAGAGATTGGTCCTAATGACATATATCTAAGTACCTTGGATATACTAGCTAAATCTGTTTCATCATCATCAAATTCATCCTTCCTTCCAACAATAATTCCTACAGCTTTCATATCTGTCGTCACTCTATCTATAGCTTCTCACTCTAGTGGCTAAAATTAAGTGATTACCCTCATATTTGATGATGGAAAAGTTCCTAAGTGTTAAAAATTACGGATCTTTTCTGTGTTTGGTTGCCAAAAACTGTAAGCACAGTTTCTTGAATTCGTTAAACAGAATTTTCCTAAAAGTACTGAATGAAGAACTGTATGTGCATCACCATGTTCCATACTAACATACAAGAGTGTTTCATCTATTTTCTTTCTCTCATCTGTGATACCAGCAGCTGAAATTCTTGCTTTCTGTGTCTGCCAACCATCGATTTACAATTCATATTCTTTCTAGTCTACTTTATCTACATTACTTGTCACCCACAAAATCTAGTGGTTTGGGTGATTACCGCGCTTGCGCTCTATGCAGTATAGCCTCCTCTAGGTACAATCGAATTTATTGGGTTAGTGGTTACAACTGAAGTGTTAAGCGCACTCGGTAAACTAAGTTGGGGACCCTGACTATGAGAACGTCTGGGTCTAGTATTACTAGGATTAATTTGTCTAGAAAGTCGTTCAGGTACAGGTCTTAGGTTATATTGAGTCTGGTCTTCGCCTCTTGTCTGTTGCAGTCGGGAAATTACTTCATCAAAGGAGTCATTCATATTAACTCATAAAATATTCAATGATTCCAAGAATGAAAAATGAATGAAAAAAAAAATTGAGAAGCAGGTACTTACTTCAATTTCATGTCGCCTAAATTCTTAGTGACTATATTCCACTTGACAATTGCAATTCAAATTTTTCCTAACTCATTCCTTCATAGGACTCTCTCACAATCTGAAAAAGTCTGATATTAGTTTTGGACATTACAATTGTTTGGGTTCCACTGCAAAAATGCTGCGCCAAGTGTATAACAAAAAAAATTATTATGATAGAATAATTTAAACAGAATTGTCTCTATCACCAAGTGAACGAAAATTTATATTTTGTGAAAAAAAAATTACTAAATATGAAAAAAAAAATTATTTCCTTCGTACAACAATAAGGAAATATTATTCAGATAATTACTTAAATTATTTGTTTAAAAAAATTATTTTACGCACTGCAGGGAAAATAATTATATAAAAAATTTCACTTAACAATAAAAAAATTAACTATTCACAGAAAAAATTTTTCTTGATAATTCCCGATACTAGGAATGAATGATTACTATTCAAATAGCTTCGTGTCTCCTTGCACTTGAAGATGTCGCGCTGATTGCACTTGAGCGCAATTTGTCGTTAGCATCCAGCGATAACGGTACAGCTTGCCGACTTCTCCAGTCCGTTACCGCTGAATTTAAATGAAGAAAATTTGGAATCCTTCCAAATTGTGATTGAAGACTAACTTCCTCTCGCCGAGGCGGTTATCAACGCGTTGACTTCTAAAACTGTATCGCCGTTCCGAATTCTTCACTACCGTCCGTCGCCGTCTTCCGCTAATTTCCGCTAAGTCTCCCTTTTAGCGACCAAAATTTGCGGGAATTTCGTGTATTTAAGTCCGTACACGATAAAAGTTCACTGAACTGGACGATATTAGCTTAATTTTCATACGTCCGCCAGCACTGTTGGTTTCATCCGACCTTCACTTGCTGCTATCAGCGAGGACTCGGCGAGGGAGCGTGAGCGTTTATTCATTCGTAAATTTCGTTAATTCTTATAAAAAATCACCGCTGATCGGCGCCGTGATTATTACTATTGTTCTTATTATGGTCATATATAATTATTAAACTGAATTTCTTGTTGACCTTATGCGAACGTTCGGAAACTTCAAACTAGGCAGGGATTTACCGCTGTCAATTTTCGCTCCTATCAACGCAAAGAGTTTCACTGCTTCGTGGAATATTTCGTTTTGCTTCATTCCCTTCTGCTACCTTCGAATGCTGTGTTGGTGTTTCGGTGCCAGCATCGTTCTGAAATTATTTGTGCTGTTAAATTGAGAGTTAGTTATTACGCAGTCACTGCTCACTTTCAAATTTCACGGCCGTGAACATTTATTGCTTTTTCAAATGTGCGCTGGGCTTAAATCCTCCAAGCTGTCAAATAGTTATGTTACTCATATGCATTCGTTATGTTGTGGTATGCACGTTCCCAATGTTTGAATGACTCTGCTTCTTTTTATTGTTTTGATGTTCTGTAATAGCCGAGAACTCCGTTACTCATAGGACGCAGATTACTTGGTAAATAATTCTTCTCACACTGTTTGTTATAATTTCAGGAGGGGGTTAGTGATTTTGCCGGGCACCTTTTACATTTTTATTCTTATAACATTAAATTGTTCACACGGCCAGCTACACTGGACTTAGAAATTTCTCGTGATGTCAGAGAGGAGAGTGACTCAGATCTTACTTTCTGTGCGTCTGCACCTAACCAAAAATTGATCAGAATGAACTCTGGACCTATGTTGAATAAAACCTACCTCTTTGAGGAAGTCTAGTTAATCTTAATGGTTCAATTTCAACTCCCACTTTTGGCAAGGACAAATCAGGTCAGTTTTGCTGACCTTTTCACTTCATAATCATTCCTCTAACTCCTCCTTACTTTCCCATAACTCGACGTTGGTTGTGGTCAAACCCCACCACTGGTCTCATGGCTCATCATTTCAAGCACAACACCGCTCCTCTCTCTCTCTCATAATCTCCGATCAGTGAATTTCATTTATTCACTGTAGAACATTAAATTATTGCATAACATATATATATACATATATAGTATATATATATATATATATAT
>NC_089766.1:27570550-27610550 GCF_040412425.1 Macrobrachium rosenbergii | reverse complement strand
AGAGATTGATTGGGCCTTTGGGGTCAGTTTTACTTGATAGTACCCTTTTAGCAAATCAATCTGAGTCAAAATCTTTGAATTACTTATGTTGTCTAAAATATCATTGATCCGTGGCAAAGGAAAAGAATTCTTGATGGTGACCTTATTCAGTCTGGGTGGTAGTCTGTACATAGCCGTAACTATACTGTTTGCTTTATACAAGTATACAGAAGCCAAAGGAGAGGTACTTGGGACTGCTAACTTGTGATCTATCAAGTACTGTACCTCTGACCTTAGGGATTCAAGCTTCTTTCCTATCACTCTGTAAAATGGTTGTCTGATGGGTTGTGTTCCTGGCTCCAGCAAGATGTCATGTTGAATCAGGTTACAGGTTCCTGGATCATCAGTGCACAAGTCCTGAAAACTGGTGTGAGTGGGCAGAGTTGCTAAGCTTTCATTTGTAGGCAAGTGTGATAAGAAGGAGTCAAGCTTTACCCATTATCTCAGAGTTATTAAACTGGCCAAAAGATACCAGTTCTGGTTCTTCATCAGGGTCTTCATTAGTAGTAGCAACAGGATAATCGTCTTTAGACCTAAGAGTTGAGGTAGTCACCAATGTTACTCGAGGTGGTCCACTATTTACTCTACTTTGGTACCGCTTCAACAAGTTCACATGTACTAATTGTGTGTCCTTCCTCCTATCTGGGGTACTAATTACATAGTTTACCTTAGAAAGACGATCTAGGACTGTATATGGGCCAGCAAACTTCTCTCTCAATGGAGCTCCTGGAATTGGATGGTATAAAAGTACCTGGTCACCTTTCTGGAATTCCCTTAACCTGGTTTTCTTGTTCCCCTGTTGCTGCATTACTTGTTGTGAGGAAAGGAGGTTAGAACATACCAAATCATTTGATTCGATGAACTTACTTTGCTGTCTTTAATATATTGCAACGTGTTAGTATTCTCTGGTTTCTGATAAAATATTTTCTTCTCAATTATTACTCCAATACAGTTCGTGGTCGACGACCAAACAATGCCTCAAAGGAGATATCCTCAGGAGTCATGAGTGCATCGAAACATACATTAGAGATCGAGGTCCTCATCCCAATGGTTTGCAGTTTCACTGCTGCAATTACGTTGTGCTGTTCTTAAGGCTTCTGATGGAACCTTTCCAGGGCACCATTTGTCTGTGGATGATATATAGAGGAGTTAACATTATGAATATTCAATGTATGCATAGCTTGTTTGAAGACATGGCTTGTAAAATTAGTTCCCTGGTCGCATTGTAACTCATAAGGAAATCCTAAAACAGTGAGAACCTTCATAAGGTTCAGTAATAAAGTTTTTGCATGTATGTTTTTGATTGCAAATGCCAAAGGGTACCTTGAAGTGGGACACATAGCAGTCAGTATGTATTCATTCCCTCTCTTAGTCTTTGGTAAGGGACCAACGCAATCTATGATGAGTTTGTCAAAAGGAGTTGGGTACTAGTACGTTCTGAAGTGGTGCTGGCGGATTCTCTGGTTAGGTTGATCTGTAACCTGACAATGGTGACACGAAGCTACATAGCTCTTAATATCTTTACCAAGGCCCCTGGCTTTCTCAATAATAGTCTTCACTTACTCTTTGTATGTCTTGTTGACCCAAGTGGGATTCTAGCAGAATGAGCAGGTCTAACAAGGACTGTCTTAGAAGTTGAGGAATAACTATTTGGTGGCAATCCCTCCAAGTATGGTTAGAATTAATCTGTGGTGACCTGAAATGCCTGCAGAGAATACCTTTATTCACATAGAAATATGGCAATTTAGGATTTTCATCTGGAATTTCACCTTTTCCAAAGTTCTCTAAGGCCAGTCCCTTTTCTGTAGCTCAGTAAACTCTTTCTTACCTACGTTTACTAAGTCTAAGGCCTCCATAGTTCTTCCAGTGGTTTTACTCTCATTTTTCAAAGGTCCTGCCCTGGAAGTATTCCTAGTCACAACCTGAGTTACAGCTGGTGGAGATTCTATGGACTTACATTCTTCTTGATTGTTTAATTCAGGATCTGAAATAATAAAATTAGTTTTCACCTGTGACCCTGCTAGGTCATTACCCAAGATCAGCTTTCTTTGATTGGAGAACACGGCAAGGCTTGCTCTAACACAGCTACTTTAGCCTTTCCTGTAAAGTAAGGACTAACAATTTAATTTCAGCAAGAGGCAGAGTCCTGAAGAGGTTAAATCTAAAATGGTTATAAATTCCTACATATGTGTTAAATTCTTCGAACTTAAGTCTGCCAATATAGACTGAGAGGAACCAGAGTCTCTGAGGCACTTCAGTGAAGTACCATTTACAGTAACATCACAAATAAATCCTTCAAACGGCTGCAACCCTTCCATGGGAGTAGTCACATGGCATGTGCTCCTTGACTGGGCATTTTTACCTTCTTTTGCTTTTGAAGTTTTGCACTGGGGAAGTGGACAATTTTCAATAGTGTGGCCCTCTTTCTTGCAGTAAGCACAGGATACCTGGGGAGATTTGGAAAAGGAAGGAGATGATTTGTTAGTTTGACCCTTTTGTGATTTATGGATTAAGTGGTAATCATCGGCGAGACTAGCTGCCTTCTTTACCAGTGTTTCACCTTTAAAATGAATGAAGGTTGAGATATGAGTGGGCACTTTACTCAAAAATTCTTCTAGAAGAATCAAATTCTTAAATGATTCGAAGTTATCAACACCTGCTCTTTCTAACCACTTATTCAACTGCCTATTTTTGACACTACAAAATTCTACAAAAGTTTGATTGAAAGTTTTAACAGAATTTCTAAAAATTTGTCTATACCCTTCTATGGTAATGGAGTACGCATCCAAGATAGTTTTCTTTAACACTGTATAGTCTTTTTCACTTACTAGTTGTGAAGCAACAAATGCAGCTTTACCCTTCACTTTGTTCCTGATGAGCAAAGACCAGAATTCTACAGGCCATTTTAAGGTTTCTGCGATTTGTTCAAAGTTCTGGAAGAAAACCTCGGGATCTTTCTCGTCGAAATCAGGTACAAGCTTACTTGCTTTAAAAACTTCAAACGTAGCAGGGAGTGTGGCTTCCTTTCTGTTACTTGAAGAAAGATCCTGGAGTTCTTTCTGGTGTCTTATCTCCGCTTCTCGTTCCTTCTCTCTCGCTTCTCGTTCCTTCTCTCTCGCTTCTCGTTCCTTCTCTCTCGCTTCTCGTTCCTTCTCTCTCGCTTCTGCTCTCTTCTTTTCTAGATAGAGCTCCCGTTCGGTCGTTTCCTTCTTTTCCTTCTCTAGCTGCAATTGAAGCCTTATTTTCTCTAATTCTGTGTCTACTGGAACAGGCGGAAGTACTCCTGCTGCAATTTTGAGTGCTTGTGCTTCCTCATCATCTGCAATAATCCCTTGGTTGATTAAATAATCTAAAATATCACTCAGTATTCTAGCCTTCACATAAGTAGGATCAACCACAATGCTGGCCGCTGCAAGGTCCCGCAGATCCTGTTTAGTAGCATACCTGAGCGTAGACAACTTCTCTTTGGGGTTTCCAACAAAGCTATCTAGATCAAAAGGCATTTTTGAACGAGGGTTAATCACTCACTACACAACACTTATGTAAATACAACAACCGCATTTTCCTAACAATGAATGGCTGACTAAACGCGAATACATTAACTTAAAGTTAATCATTCTAAACAGTATTCGTATTTATAAAAAGTTATCAGTAGCTACACGTACATTGCCCCTAAGATTACATTGCACGTAAACAAACGTAACAAGTTATATTTACTACCGAGAACCTATACTGATGAATTTAAGGTATCCGGCAGCCCGCTATTCTAAATTCTATAATAGAACGCCAACAGAAAGCGAGAAAAGTATTTAAATACGAATAACGACAACTGCTAGTTATGGAATGGTAATTACCTAAGGATTTACGCAGCAACCTGGCTAAACCACATGTCTAATCTTGTGGAGTTAAACTAGCGCAATTCGGTAATTATAGAAAGTGTGGAATCGCGGAGTGTTCGAGGTACACTAAAAGTGCGAGAATGAACTAAAACTTCCGCAATGAGAAGACTTTAAAAGGAGTACAGTGGATTTTGCTAATCCGAAAGGTCGGGAGCTAATCAACGATGTACAAGGTAACGTAAGATTAACGTAACTTATCACTTTATATGATAGCGAGGGTGACCTTTATTACGGAAAATATTAATGAGGCGGGCATAAGAGGCGATACACGAAGAGATCCCTGTCAATTAACACTTGTTATCGACTTATTCTTCAAAAATATGTGTGTGTGCCTGTCATCTTAGTATGTCGGCGCTAACCTATTTCAGGGGCCAAGTACACACAGAGAAGCCCCACTATGTCACCCACAGTTGGCAACTGGTGTCGCAGCATCTAGGTTACTGACGCCGTTAAGAAACGGAATTAAATTGAACTCGCATTCATGCCAGCAATCAAGCCAGCCAAATCTGTTTCCCATCACAGACAAACAAAATTACTCATCATAAAACTTGAGGTCCCACATCTCCATAGGCAGCCACTAGGCAAGAGCCCGTGTTGATACGAGGCCAGCTTAATCCAAACCAGCCACCAACCGAAAATGCCCAGTCCAACATCCGGACGATTCCCATATGACAGTAGGCCTCCCTAATCAGATTTCGAATATGAGGCGGAGGGGGACTACTGCAGAAGTGGCCCTCGAAGGTCTCCTGTACACCCACCCACCAACCCACCCACCCACCCACTGGAACAGTCAATGGCAGGGTCACACCCACATCTATAGATAGACCCACGGAGGCTCTTCATACTGTCACCAGGAAACGAAAGGCAGAAGAGTGGAAGGGTGGAAATAAAATCGATCCAAAGACCCAGGGAATAGACGACTGAGGCTAAACACGACACCTGCAGCAGGATCAAACTAACACACACATACACACACACATATACACACACCCACATACACACTACACAAATATAGGTAACAAATACTGGACTGGAACACCCTACTACTGCACAACAATACTGGACCCAAGATGTTCCATGCTCTGTTAACACCCAGAACTGGAACACTGGAAAAAGAATGTGGATGATTTTGCAGACCTCAGTCAGTCAGTCAGTCAGTCAGGAAGGAAGGAAGGAAGGAAGGAAGGCACCATTTCAACAGGGACAAAGGGAAGGCAAACAAAGAATAACCTGTCGAGGCTCATAATACATTTTCGAGGAAAATTAAAATGAATTTGATGGGTCTACCATTCTCTACAAAACACGTTATATGCAATTAGTAACGCGATTATATAAGTTACACAAGACGCAATTTGCTAGCCAATGGCCAAATTTGCCACCGAAGGAACACCTGACGTCAGTATTTCAACTGACATCATCATCATCATTCAGCTGCAACAGAGCACCAGGCAACAACAGCCTCCAGTTGTCTTCAACATCACAGACTTCAATAACCGGAAAACAGATGATAATTATGAATGAACTAGCAACTGATGCCAACATAAAAAAAGGAATTTATTTATACACTTTAAACAAAGTAAATGTATTCGAAATATACTTCAATCCCTGGGAAGTACCTGTGAAAATAGCCTTAGTACGGTAAACATTGATTAAATTAGCATCAACGAACTCCAGTACAAGGACTGAGCTGCAGCAAGCACTACACTCATGGACCTGACAGCAGCCTATCCAGTGCGACAGCTCAGGCGAAGCTATCAGCCACCACAAACTATCACACCAGAGAGAGTATTCATGGAAAAATCAATCGTACCGTAAAATTTGATGAAGCTTTCTTATTTAAGCGACTATCTGGTTGATATCCACTGCTATGGACGATAACTAAAGGGGCAAGGAAATGAATTTGCCAACTGCATAGCCACAAACGCCTGGTCTGGGCTGGTTCAGGACGGCATGCATTAGTGAAGGTAAGGATTAACAGAAATAAGAACAGTCTATGTAAGGAAAGTTGAATTGTATTGCAAACATTAAGTCCAAAAACCTGAGAGAGAGAGAGAGAGAGAGAGAGAGAGAGAGAGAGAGAGAGAGAGAATTCATGTGAAACATGAAAATGTGGTCAAGATGCATTCATTTCTTTGTGACTCAAAATTCTGTTTTAAATAGTTTATTAAACATTATGAGAACTTGAAGTCCTTTCTTGACAGCCTCGGACCCAATCGGATCCCATAATGCCCAGTAGTCTTGGACTACTCATCTCAGGAGGAGGAGGAGGAGGAGGAGGAGGGCAGCCAATGACAACCTACAGTTTTTGTGTAAATACCTGACTGAAGCCCATTTGGGTCTTACTATGTCTGACGTGGTCCACTGAAGACACCAATCGAATGATAATTTAGATGCCAATTGCATGATAATTTTGACGCCAATTGAATGGTGATTTTGACGCCAATTGAATGATAATTTTGACGTACAACTGAATGATACTTGACGCCAATTGAATGGTGATTTTGACACCAATTCGAATGGTGATTTTAACAATAATAAGATTTACCTTTCAATGTCACCTCCTGGTCGCTGTGTTTGCAAAATATAAACAGACATTTAAGGAGGAAAATTCATGTGATATACTCTGTACAAACGCTGAGCACTCGGGACCCTCTACCAGAAGTTCCAGACTGGTTTTGATTCAACAAGGTCTTCGGCCAAGAACTTCACTATCCACAGGACTTGAATGACACTGTTGCACCTCACACCTACATACAGAAGAATACGTGCATAGGCTCAGTTCGGGCGGATGGCGGCTATACTGTATTCACACGCAAATATTATTGTGATAGTTGTTCATAAAACATTACAGGTACTTTGGCACTGGCTTTTGGTTACAGAAGAAAACTCTAGTTTAGTGGATTGTGTAACGTACTGTATCGATTTTTTTTTTTTTTTTGCTTTTATGTCAAATGAGAGTGTTGTGAAACAAGAACATATTATCCCGTCAGTCAAGAATTCCAAGAATACAAGTATACCCAGCATGACAAGCTTCAAGAATAGTCTCTATTCTCCCTCTCGAGAAATGTCAATATGCCCGGAAGATCGATTTCACTAGGCACCGCCCCCTTCTGTCAAGCGGTTCTCAGTAAATCCATTATGTAATGAAATGATCATTTATCCTGCATCAGTGTGTAGTAGACATTTCAATCCCTATTTCAACGACGGTCGGGAAATCAGTATCAGTTTTCATCACTGGAGACCCGATTGTCGGGAACGCAAGGCAACTTGCCTTCAACATATGGAAGACAGTTAGGAGAATAATACCAAACTACCATAAACTAAACCTCATTATAGGACATCTTGTTGACTCAAATGAGACCTATGAAAGTCCTGTGGTATTATAAATCAAACCCAAGGCTTTCATCCTACTGCTCCGTCACCTGATAACCCCTCTTTCAAGAAATATTATTCCATAAATCACTAACCTAATATACCTGAATTGGTCTAGTTTCGTTGAAACTTGTTCGCCATGTCACCATTTATCTGCAGCTTTCAACTTGACGGTTCCAAATCTTTCGCATCTTTATTATCATTCTATTGAAACCAGTTATTATCGCTCCAGTGGAGGACCCAAACCACAACAAAAAAGTACCTTTTTCTTCACAACGACGTCCGAAAAATGTGGAAAAATCCTGCGAACGAACATTGCTGAGAATCCCGTGACGGACGAGCCACAGTCATGACACTGCACTGCTTTTTCCAGTCCTCCGGAATTCCGGCTGCCTGGAACACTCCACGGACCAATCAGAACATCCGAGACATTCCTTTTCGAACAAACGAGTAGGAACCGACCTTCTGATAGGCTGAGTAACAGAGGCTTCTTTCCAGCTTGCGTTACGTTACTGTAAGAACACTTTAACGTTGAAAATGTGTAAAAAAGAAAATAAATAAATAAATGCACTGGAGCTTTCACATACAAAGTGAATCGGAGGCTCAGTTCAGGTTGGCAGTTTTGCTTGCAGAAGAATTTCCTGTTTCCCTCCACCTTCTCTTTCTTCTTCCTAATGAGACCCTTCATGTTCTTTGGACGCTTCTGGAATTTCAAGTCAGTGGCCCCTTTGGTGGGCTTCCTGTTCCGTATGGATAGGTTCCATCTTCTAAGTAATAATAATAATAATAATAATAATAATAATAATAATAATAATAATAATACACCCAGCTTGAATTTCAAGTCAATGGTCCGTTTGTGGGCTTGTCTCCATTTGAATAGGCTTCAGCTTCCTATTAATAATAATAATAATAATAATAATAATAATAATAATAATAATAATAATAATAATAATAATGCACATTAAGCAAGTAACCAGCACTTGTAACAGGAAAGGCCACCACACAGAGGCAACGGATTACCTCAACTCTGTATTTCCATGTACCCACAACTATTTTTAATACGATCTTTCTAGGTCAGGGAAGGTCACACATACGATGAAATGTACCAAACTAAATAAAAAACACAAATTTTAACTCCCTTGACCTGGGTTACCTGCTCTATCTGAACGGCCATAGGAACCACCACCGTTATTTTTAGAAAATCAAACTGAGATGGTCCACTTCCACTCCTAGAGGGGAACTATTTGATATACACGCCATCAACAGTCAAATCACATCAAATACAGTGTTAACGAGTAATAAATGCGCTCTTGAACTGCCTCTCAGAAATAATACAGGTCAAACCACGAAAGCTTTTCCACTACAATAACTGAACTAAATTTGCATTAAAATCTTCCTGACAAATCGTAACAAGGGTTCATGTCACTGAAAACTTTCATTCCAAATGATATTTCAGCCAATAAACATGTTTCAATTAATTAACGGTACACAGTGCGCACGCGCGCTATAATCCAGCTGCTTTTTCCATGATTATGTCTCTCTCTCTCTCTCTCTCTCTCTGAACAAACACTGCTTCTCTTGAGAGTAATGTGTTGTTGAAATGAAAGACCTGGAAGCAAAGACACGGGATTAGAATTGACTTCGCATCGCCTTCGAAATCGAATTGAAATCATTTCCGGCAAACTACGAAGCACTTGCAAATTGAAGAAAGCACAAAAAAGTTTCCGAATAAAAAAAAAAGGTAGTAATGCGCTATACACCGCCAGAGAGCGCATTCATGGGACCCGTTTTATTGCAACCCCTGGTTAAGTGTCTGTACGTACGGCCTCTACAGAAACGGCGAAGACTCTTCAACAGAAGAGCACAACTGTGGTTTGTTTTTGTGCCTTTCATTGTAATATATGTGCCTGTACTTCCTCGAGTTTGAACTGAATCATCAGTTACTATGTAGTTATGTATAATGGAGTAGCCTATACCAGGGAGGTAGCGTTAGCACTTAGAACCCCATTCAAAAGCAGATAACCAGACTGCCTGCGGGTAAGACTCAGAGCTGGCACAAGGCCACCTAAACCTCCCAGAACAAAAGCCACCTTGTATCTTGAGGCTTCAGCCTGAATAAGACCAAAAGAGAGAAGCCATGAAAATGACCTCCAGTTTAGGATAACTTTTCTCTCAAGTGAAAAAACTATAATAGGCCTACCGTAGGTTACAGTGAACAAAACACGTAGCATGTACAGAAGAGGCCAGGCTACCATAGATGCTCTGATGGAGGGTACAGAGCCAAGGATGTCAGGCAGCCACTTCAGGAGACTTCTGAAGGAAAGAAGCTCCTGAAGAGGGCATGCGTTGGGCATCGTAAAGACACCTGACTTCATTGTATTTGCAAACAGAGCAACGAAGAGGTCTGATGTCGCGACAGGACTCATGAATTATGTCTTCATGGCCTGATAATACGCTGCTGGCATTATTCTGGGGCACATGGTTGTCTCTTTCTTGAGTCAGCGATGCAGAGACATCCAAGTGAATTTGCGCCGGAATATGAGAGAGAGAGAGAGAGAGAGAGAGAGAGAGAGAGAGGGGGCGCTTCTTCTAACATCTCATACCAACATATATGTACAGGATTTTCGGTCTACAAAAACCCTGAGTTTTAGTCAAACCTTTGACACTGCACTCCACCAACTGTCAGCACAAAGACTGACACTGAAACTTAGTTACTAAAAAGTTTGCCGCAAAATCGCATATGTAGAATATTGTCCCAATCACTGATTATACATCAGACTGCTATAAGGACAGTTTTAGATGTAAAAAACGCCAAGTTTCGCTGAAACGTGCAAATAATGATAGGGTCATGGTGCTGCTCAGAAGTCAAAAGAGGACGCCATATATATGAACTCATAAAAAAAATGTTTAAAATAAATATAAAGTGAATAAAATCGGTAGGAGGCACTGGGCCATTATAAATATTGTTACACCTTGATTGGGCCATTATAAATATTGTTACACCTTGATTGGAAGGAATATCCAGTCTTGAGTTAGTTGCTGTTAACAGAAACTCCAGGCCTAAACCCTTATTGAAGGACAGACTAAATAGGCCTTTGTAAATTCTCTGTAAAGCCTCTGGATCCAGATGGAACTACATCAAGTGAACAGGGGCAATCCTGTCCCGAGGTGCGATGCCCCATATTAATCACAAGTGCTTTTATAGAACACTCATCATCAAGATATTTGTTTACAAAGGCAATATTTCCAAGATGATGGCCAGTGCCACTGACTGACTGTTCTTTTGCCCCTTTTAGAAAACGGAGACGATCCTGAATTTGTCTTAGAGAACGGTAGGTGGGCAGTGTAGCATCTCCTCCACGAAACGCTTCTGAAAGCCAGCCAGCGTGTCCAGATTCAGCAGCGTTTATTCCAACTATTTCATGTAATGAAATGAAACTGCTTACGATACTTCGCTTTCAAATAACACGTACGGTGATAATTAAACTTGTACTCAACCATTCTTTAACAAAATCTCTGAGGCGTTTCCTTAATTGAACCATCAGTGCAGTGAGAAAAACACAGTTTGGACGAAGACAGTTTCCCTCACTCTTGACCTCATCTCCCTGACTAAGACTGACAGGGAAACAGAAGAACGGAAGACCCCACACACACAATCTGGGTGCCCGAGAGAGAGAGAGAGAGAGAGAGAGAGAGAGAGAGAGAGAGAGAGAGAGAGAGAGAGAGAGAGAGAGGTGGAGCTATTTTTCCCCACACTCACCATTCCTCCGGCTGTCAGTGACACACTCCATCCATCTACAGGAGCCTCATGATTCGTGACACACGTGTAGGATAGAACTTTACAGGCAAAACTAGAACCATGCATGCAAGTGTGCTTCATCCAGGCGTGTGTGAAAGCATTTCTCCGAAGAGTAATAAAAACTGACGCCATTATATTCACAACTGAAAGGAAGTCACTTATAAACAGATCAGTAACTTAACAACAAAAGCTACGAAGCAGATCAGTCATTCTCTGTCTTCTGAAGCGCATCGACATATTTAAATATCCTACATCACCGAAAATCTTTTAGTTGAACCCACCTCCTATGGAATAACTGCAGTTCTCGTAGCAAAAGAAAATCTAGTGACAATGAACTACATTTTAGTGTCCTCCACTCCCCAGTAACATTCCATCCTCGACCCCCAACCCCCCACCCTCTCCTTTCTTCTCAGATTAACTTGTAATAGAAAATCATTTCAGTTCAAGTAAAGCATTAATTTTCTGATATGCCATCAACCTAAGCAATGGGCCTTCCTTTTTAACCCTTCATTGCTGAATTCCATATAACTTTTCCAGTCAAATATCTTAGTGCAATAGTAACAGCTATATTAACCTCAACGCTCATTAGTTCCTTGTTGGGAAAGTCGGTAGAGTTGTGGGCTAGTACTCGCTAGGCCCGAATTGAGTCTCAGGCCGGCCAATGAAGAATTAGAGGAATTTATTTCTGGTGAAAGAAATTCATTTCTCGTTATAATGTGGTTCGGATTCCACAATAAGTTGTAGGTCCTGCTGCTGGGCAACCAATTGGTTCTTAGCCACGTAAAATAAGTCTAATCCTTCGGGCCAGCCCTCTCTAGGAGAGCTGTTAATCAGCTCCTCAGTGGTCTGGTTAAACTAAGGTGTACTTAGCCACCAACAATATATAAATGCTTAAAAGGCAACTACATTCACAGTGCTGTCCTTTTCAAGTTGAACGACATAAAGTGAGATCTTTCATCATCACGTCAGCTGCCATGAGGAACTTTCAACCAGTCAAAAATGACGACATTCAGTGGATGAAATGACATCAAGCCAGACGGAGGACTATTTGTTCATTTGACCTGCAATCACTTTGCCCCGAAAACAAAATTGTAATGATTGATTTCAAGAAATATCCTTCGTTCCCTTGACACAACAGGCCTTAGGGGTTACTTTATTGGTCCCTGTAGTGCTAATATTTTGTAGTTTTAATATTCCGTTTATATGGAAGTTCGGAATGTCCCCCATAAGTGAAATCAGTACAATAAAATTTGAGCTCAAGGTTACAAGCGCCAAGGCACAGAATATTATACTCCAGTTTTAGAGCCAGACGTCAAACTGTACTACTCTTCATTTCGCAAAGGCAGCAGCACCTACCCTGCAGACCTACCTGGGTTGCAAGTTCATGTCATGATGCATTAAACACCCCAGTTTACTTACTTGCTGTCAACTTAAGCCAAGGGCGTTGATTTCATGTAATAACGTCAACAGGCACAGTAGAATCATGTAATTTATTTATTGAACAGCCTTCACTCACATCACAAGTTACTGGAAAACAGGTTTCCATGACGCATACAATGAACCCAATAAGTTCTATATTACAGCATTAACCACATACTTCAAATGAACTTCTAACATTATATCCATAAATTGACTGTTCCTGGAATGACATTATGGGTTCTGGGTGGAAGAATATGTAGCTCTTACAACAGTTTGACTTCTAACTGTTCAATGGCTTTAGACTGCCTTATAAAATAAATGCTGAAATACCGATCAATAAAAAATAAAACAAAAATACTACAGTGCTCAGAATTTACAGCCTTAGAAACACAAACAGTAACGTCAGACTTAAACTTAACGAACCTCCGCAAATTCACGGAAGCACAGCTAACCTTCGGTTAGAAGCTATATAGAACTGCTGTTAGCTGCAAGATATCAAGAAAGTATTCACAAGAGCAGACAATAATATAGGATCTGTTAGTTAACGTACTTTGCTACTCATCAGAAAGCCAGACACCCCCCTCCCCCCAAAGAGTCTGTTAAGTTTAGGTGCTACTGTTCACAGATGAATAGATTTCCTACCTTTACATTTTGTGTTGACACGGCTTCCAGGTGTGGATACTCGTCAGAATGCTAATTCACTTACTTCAACTCAACCTTCCTAAACAGTGATAACTGTAGTGGAGAGCCCAAGCAACAGCACTGAACAAAACGGTTATTTTAACAAGTCTACACTTTACTGTAAATGTCTTACTTACTTCTACTGCATACAGACAGGTTGTCCTAAACAGGTGTTATTAGTCTATAATTACAGTATTGTAACAATGAAGTAACTGGTTGGTTATCTACTACAAGCTTCATCTGCATCCTTCCAATTTTTCTTGATAGCTGTCACTCAAGATATTACTACAATCTAAACTCTAGCGCTAAGGCATCTTTAGCTTCACAAGCAATTAATCAAGCGATTCTTCACAGCATCAGTCCAAGACATGCACACAAAATGGCGCCAGCAACTCAATCATGTGTTTTTCTCAAGTGTTTTCTACCTTGTCTGCAGTCTAGTATTAATTATAAATAAACCAGCCAGTGACACTGAACGGCTGTACAGTATTCTGCAATTCACGCTTATTTCAATTACAGTTTTGAAAAGCTTCACTAGAAATACCTTGTTTTAAAGTTAATTTCAACACATTATTTCACCTTGTTAGAGGGAGAGAGAGAGAATAGCACAATTTTAAAAATTTATGACAAGCTAATTATTATTTGTCATCAATTTTTTTCATGCTTGAAGAATTTAAACTATTGTACTATTCCCTTTAAGAGGGTTTGTATCTACTCATTTCTAACCGTGTTTACTCAGAAAAAACAGTTGTTCAATTCAACATCATTAAGAGTAGATTAGGAATTGGCTAAGAGCCCATGACAACTTATGCATCAAAAGGATGCATGGATAAACTGTTTCCATAACCATTCCTTTAAATCTTGACATCAAATGGTACCCGACAGTTACATATATCAAACAACGAATCTACCCATTCGATAAACATAGCTATATCTTTCCAGTAGGGACTCTTAAGGTGGCCTCTATTACCAAATTAGGTTAAAAGATTTTAAAGTTCTCAACAGAAATTAAACTGCTAATTTGACACTCATTCCTTTAATTTCCTCAAGAGGAAAATGTTTCTCAGGTAACATGTGACAAGTTCTCAGATCAGTTCACTTGTGCCTCTTTCAACTAGCTCTCTGAGCCTTTATAAGGTACGGGTGGGGTGGGGGGTGCATCTGCAAATAGAAATATTTTCCAAACAATTTATGTCCAAGTTTTTCAGAGGCTAACATTTGAAGGTCCCATATCCAGCCGTTTCATTCTCATAATTAAAAAGGATGTTTTTTAGGAACACCACAATCAAAATCATCAGAAATTTTCATAATCCTCCAGATCCATGATCTATGACACACTGAACACTGAATTCTTGCTCTTTAGCCTCCACAGCTCTGTGGTGCAGGAGACTGACTGAGAACAACGCTCAGCACACCAGGTTCAACACTCAGTTTTGGAACCGAGCAGCTGAGTGTTGATATACTGTACATGGCAAAGGAAACTGCTGCAGTGCTTCTCCCCCAAAAGATTAGGTTTTGTGCTTCCATTTTGAAGCGTCTGTGCTCTGCTAGTATCATCAGGAGACCAATATGTTCATTTTGCCACTTAGGAAATACTTCACTGGAGATGGAGAAAAGATTTGGCTAAGCCATTATTACACACACACTATTGTTTTATGCAGTTTGTTTAGCAATATTTTCCTTTAGCTTCCCATTCTCTTCTTGCTACAATCAGAGCATCTCTTTCCTTCTTGACTTCTTCAAGCTGACAAAAAAGTTGCTCTTCTTTTTCACGATGGCACTTTTCTCGACCTTCACTCGTAGGATCAATGACATCTTGAACAACTCATTTTCTCCAGTTTCTTTCTTTTCTAACTTTGAATCTCGCGCAACAAAATCCCTATTATCTGTCAAATAGCAACGTAGTAAAAACTGTCGTTTATGAGAGTAAATTATATTGAAAATATTAATGATGACGACAGCAACGATGCTAAAAGTAACGCTTTAGCAACTGTCACAATAATAGTTTTAATGACTAGGATGCAATGATAACCACTAATACATATAAACACAAAAATATATAGTAAAGATATATCATATTTGTCACACACAAAATTAGTGAATATATAACAAAATTATATCATCTTTGTCATACAGACACAGCTAGTGAACAAAGTTAAAAGTCACAGTCATGAAACAATTTTTAGTATACTTCTATAGCTTTGTGGAATCTCTCTCTCTCTCTCTCTCTCTCTCTCTCTCTCTCTCTCTCTCTCTCTCTCTCTCTCTCTCTCTCACCTTTAGCAAACGGGAGATTCAAAGTTGGAACGGCAGATGGCTTCTGTTTCACCAGCTGGCTTAGTACTGGTTTTCCCAGTGATTCGTACTTCAAATCTGACGTCAAATCCTTAGGTCCTTGCAGCGTCTCAGTTCCTGTGAAGGAGAACCACAATGACTGCAAATCACATTTCACAGTGGACTTTACAAACAGGTACTTGTGTACAACAGCATTTTGTCCATTCCCATAAAATTCGATCATTATTATGGTATTAGTACAGTACTTCGATCTGCTGTGTACAAGACAACAGTCATACGACTAGAAAAACAGAATGGTTTTTTCCTAAAGCAAGAAATCAGTTTGAAAACGTTTGGACTTTCACTTTCGTAAATACAGCTTAAAGCAAGAGAATATGTGGATGTCAACTGAACCCCAGTAGCTGCCCAATTTCAGGGCACAGGCTTATCCTTATATCCTAAGTTCTCCACTGGTAACCAACAGCCTTTAAGTAGGCGTGGAAGTCCATAGAACCTCAGGGTTGCCATACGTCCGGATTTTCCCGGATATGTCCTGCATTTAGGTATCAAAATCCTCGCCCAGGGGAATTTTCAAATTTTTACAAATGTCTGGAATTTTAGCTTTCATACAAATAAACAAAAAAAAAAGATAAATAAAATAAAAATAACAACAAAGACGGCGATAACAAAAACAATCTGTCAAGCATTACCAACTCGGCTGCTATAGCTATACTCACCGTTGGCCAACGTTGCTAAAATAATCTGATTTTTTTTTCTCTTGTAAGACTTACAAGAGAAAAAAAACAGATTTCATGTCCTTAAAAGTTAATAGAACTTCCATGAGACATCATGCAGTGACTTCTACAACTACATAAGATCCAATAAAGTTCTCCTGAAAAGTATCGATCTTCTCGAAAATATGGATGGGCACACGCCACACAACATCCAGCCACAGACATAATGAGCAAAGACGATTGTAACTAGATTAAGATTAAATAGAAATTCAGGATAGTCAGCCTTATGTTAAGGTCAGTTTTTTTTATTATTATTTTATCATACACAGACGCGTGAACATCAGTGATAGATCATACAAACTGCATTTTTTTTTAACTAGGGAAAGGGGGGGGCGGGTTTCAAGAGGGAAGCGTCCTGTATTTTGACTGTTCAGATATGGCAACCCTACCATAGAATTACTATGAAAAATCCAAACTGAAACTGAGCAGGTTCACTGTCGAAATCTACTGTTTTAGGGGTCATTTATTCCTCACATCCTTTGACTGCGGAACAATCTCCCTACTGAGGCTGTAGTGCAACTGGAACCTCACAATTTCAAGAAAAGCTACAATGCCTTACTACCCTCAAGCATTTCTCCCGATATTTTTTAAATGACTTACATTTTCTGTATTTATTTATTGATCTGTTAATTTATTTTTTACTAACAACTGATCTCTTCTTTCTGTATTTCCTATTATTCTCTGTTACTTCTTTCAAATGAACGCCTTAATATTCTTTGGGAGCTTGAATTTCATATCAACTGTCCCTTTGGTGGGGTTGTTCCAAATGAATAGGGTTCATATCTGAATAATATAATAATAATAATAATGAGAACGGATTTAACTGATATTTCCACATCACCAGAGCATAGGGTGACGGTGGAAATTCTAACAAGAAATGTAAACATTTCCCAAGACACAAAAAACCTGGTGAAAATGAAGATAAGGTGAAAGATGGATAAAACAAAGCACATTAAAGACGATTCTAATCTCAGGAATGTAGGTAATCCTTATTTAGCATATTGACCATAAACGAAAAAAAAAGACTTGATTAACATAAAGGACGCCAAGTTGACGACGCAGGAACAAAAGTTTGTTTCATTTGAAAGGGAGACGTAGCACTGGATTCCACTAGAGAACAAAGATGAAAAGTTCCTGAACATCATATATAAGAAAACCACACAGAAAAAGTAATCCATTTCATTATAGGGATTGTACTTGTATTAAAGCAGGTAAGGCATGCATATTACGAAAGGCTGTGAAAAGCCCCCTGAGTATAGGGGAAACTGTCAAAAGAGGACAGACACTGCAGCAGAAACTTCAAAAGAAAAGCCAAAAGAAGCACAAAGCATTGGTGAATATACCATAAAAAAACTGACCAGTAAGAACAGCTAAAAGCCCACCAAAGACAGACACTCGAAAGTGTGACATTGTGCCATGGATGAAGATGTATAACAGACAACTGAATTAAAGAAGGAAGAGGCAAATTACATCTTTCCTTTGCTTTTGTGAGATTCAAATGGGGACGCATGCTTTCCTGTTACGTTCACGCAAGTTATTTCGTATTTTTTTCTTTTCTTTGTTATTCTCTCATTCATTGTTTACATCTCTCACTTCCATACTGGGCTGCTTACTCCAATTAGATCTTTAGGTTTGAAGTATAATGAATTTCCAACCAGAGGTGCAGTTTATCTAATAGAACCATGATTACTGGTTTTGTAAAAACCTGTAAATGAATAACATATCCAATGACATTTGACCATATTTAAACTTTGAAACAGCTTCGCACCTCATCAGGAGTTACTTGAAGGTCAAAGAACTTTGACAAAAAGCAAAGTTGCACACACCTACATAAAGAATAGGCAGCACACTCAATCTTTACTTGCTCCATTTATACATCAGCGGGATTCAAGACGAGTACAGTGGATTGCATTATGAATAAAGGACTAAAAAAAAAATTGAGATCTCAAGACACTGAGATGGTTGGTGCAAGTAATAAGAATGAATCAGGAACAGCTGGTCAATATAGCAGTAGATATGAAAGCTGCAACACTAGATATGGTCTGTAGGAGGGCCAAGAAAATCATGGAGGGATGGGAGGGATACAAACCTAGGCCTGATGGGGGTTCAGGCAGAAAAAGCAGGACAGAGCAATGGAGAATGGAGAGAGAGACCTCATTTCATGTCAAGGCCCTTGGAGGGAAAGCAGAGTCAAAACGTTCATGATGAACATTCTTTACTTCATAGGGCTGGCCATAGATTTCACTAACTGGCTCTTTGAGATAAAGAAGATGGGTCAAATGGAGGTCTAGACCTAACAGTTTTATCATAAGCAGCCACTACCTGGTTCTCCCTGGTCCAAGCTTGGGTGGAGAGGCAGCTTGGACACTAATCAAATGTGTAACAGTTTCATCTTTACAACACTGCAACAGGGAAATGGACTTCCCTTCCCTCTCCCACTCAGAGCAAACTCTAACATTCACATTCTATGGTCCACATCTATCCCACTCTACATTTTCTCTCTTTATACAACATATAGCTGACATAGCTCAGGGCCCTGTAACTGCTGCCATCACTGTTTAACAAATGGCTTTATAAACAATCCTTCTCCCAGTGTAGCATCCATTTTTAATTTGGTTACGTTTTTCTTCTTGTATAATTTCAAAAGATCACCCATGACCATTCAAACAAACTTCCAATATTCACAGGCCACATTGGTTGAATAATGGGCCTTGTGTATGTTCTTTCCTATGTAAAATCTCCAGTAATTTCCAAGGCTTTGAATGGAATTTGTTTTTTAAGCACGATGAAAATAATCAGTAACGATATGGGGTTATGTGATTTACACAACAGCTATAAAAGTATCAGGCCAACAGGACTAGATACTCATGTGACAGAGATGAAGGCTTTGACCAGAAAGTAATTTCAACAAAAGAGCGCATGGCAGGAATAGAAATTATGACATGAACTGCTTTAAAAGGAAAACTAGGAAAACATGCAAAATGCTAAATACTGCTAAATATCTTAGGTTTTGGTTTCATTATTGATTTTACAAGTTTCAATTTTTGATTCATATTTGCTGGCCATTAGGCTTTGCGCTTTTCAATTACAGTACAGTACCAAAGACCTCTCCGATAAAGTTTCATGACATTTTAATTACACTAAGCCTTAAACTACCTCCACCTCATGACCTTATGTACCGGCTTCACCAGTAATCTAAGAACTTCGCTGGCATCTGTATGTCCGTCAGTCTTCCAAAAGAATATTTAGGTCTTGAAATGAAGGAAAAAGGAGCTTGAAGAATAATACAAATACAGGAAAACCACAGGACACAGCAGTTTTAGATCAGGTGCTTATGACTAAAATAAGTTCTTTGTAGCAAGACAGTTTCCTGAAAGGGTGGAAAGTAAGATTGAAGAAAGATAATATAAACGAAGGTACAGTGAAGGGGGTGAAAGGAGTTGCAACTAGGGGCTGAAGGGATGCTGCAAAGAACCTTATGTAATGCCTACAGTGCACCGCGCATGAGCAAACATTGGACATAGTCTGCTGTGGAAAAAACAGCTGCCCACAACACGACAGGGAGTGTGGGTTCGCCATTAAACAGAATGGACATGAAAAAGGACAAGTATGGTCCCCTGCCTCCACTTGAGGATGCCAGGATGGTTAACATGGCATGACTGACAAACCCCACATCACTGAACAGCAGCAATGAAGAATAAACACAATCCACATGGACAAAATACCACAAACATTTAATCAGCGATGGCAAGATCTAAATATGAAGCTCGCATATGAAAAAATATCAAATGCCTCACTGCAGAAAAGTTTGCAAGTGAACAGCAAATGGAAAACGAAGGTAGCGCATTACTGGGAGTCAAGCTAGAAACTCTACTTAATATCATCAATACAATATTACCTAAGTGTCCCAACAATTGCTGGTAAGGGGAAAAAAGGCATAACATGTTTCAAACAAGCATTACCTGGAAGGATAGATAACATTTGCATAAAAGTTCAAAGGGAAAAACAGTATTGACATAAACCTTGGGGGCCTGAGGCACCACTGGCCCAGATACGGAATTATAAAAAACCTTCAGATGTCCCCAGAACATTACCATTCATCATCCCTTGTTGAATGTACATGAAAAAAAACTCCCAAAGGTGGCGAGTGCCTCGAGGTCTGTGCATGGTAGGTGGGCTCTCTGTCTCGCAGGATCTAGTAACATGTTCTGAACAGACAACAGTTACAAGGAGGTAGAGGCTATTAGTGATTATTAATGGGTTCCTATGGAACACAATGCCTCAAAACTTTTCTTGAAGCATAATGCAGCTTGCTAATACATACACCAGATAGTAATTGACATTTTTTCATAGTACAAATTCGTTTTTAAGAAAAAAAAAAATTATACTGCAATGAACACAGACTGATGTGTTGTGGTGAAGGCTAACTGCCATAAAATTGTTAGTCACTGCAATTCATTTTCAATATCAGATATTTATTTCAAACTACAACATACAGAAAAGATCAAATTTCCAATGAAGTTTTTCAGTACAATGATGAATCATACAGTGTACACTACACACCAAGTTGTATAAAAATCAGTATGAGAACTCCATGGAGGTATATACCACATTATTTGGCAATGGACATTTCTATAGCAGTACTGAGTTCCTTAACAACCAAAAACAGATTTTTCCCCAAAGAAAGCATTCACAAGAGATTCTCAAAAGGTTCAAACAAACTGGGATCCTTGTTACCCTATGGCATGAGGCCATTACAAAGATATAAATTTCTTAACATTTTTAAAGATTCGTTTGCTGTAATAAATTTGTAGTTAAAAACACACCAGGAGCAACAATTTCATTCATCAAACAGTACAGTCGTGAACATACAAAAATACTTGCTACATCGGAATCAATACCTCTCACCTGGAGTTTTTTTTTTTTTTTTTTTTTACAAATATTCATCTTTTCTCAATTCTGAAGTGGGTATTCATGAATATTCAAGGTTTGTCTTGGTAAACTACTTTTCAAAAGTATATAAATGATCATTTATCCATATCAATTAATTTTAGGCATAAAGGAAATCTGGAACTTCTCAAATAGTTGTACACAAATTCTACAAATTATAGATAATTTCTTTTATCATTCACAAAACACCCAACTTAGGTATTTCAACCTATCAGACCAAAACAGAACAAAGCAATGCACACACAGAACGGCTGACCTTGTCATCTTTCATTCTATTCACATGTGTGACTCTGAAGAGCTATTGACCTGTAAGGATTTTCACAAGGAATGGCCCATGCAAACTGAGCAGACTTCATTACTTTTCCTGCTCCCAATGAAGCTGTACAACTGCTGCTTTTAACCTGCGATTTCCTCCCCACCAAGGCTCTGTAATGATTCCTAGGTAAGGAATTTTAATTACTATGATGTCCCAGAACTGGTTTACCTACGTTGTAAATACAATGGCTTGTACTGTACAGTAGTTCTTTGTTACTGGAAAAGGATTCTAGAAGAGACCACCACGGGTAAATATGCTGCATAAATTATGAAAGGAAAAAAAAGGGGGTTTTAAATCCCAAATTCTTTTGTTGATAAGCCCCCAAACTCACAGTAAGTTTTGGAATTTTTTCTGATAATTCTTAAAAATTAACTTGTTTAAATTTATAAAGTGTCATTACTTATACAGTTTACACCCAACAGTATAACAATATCAAGCCAGACTACCAAATCAAATAAATCATCTGAAACACTTCACACAGCACTATAGATTTACACAAAGGGGGAAACTTGCGAAAAACCATAAAAAAATGACCTAAATTATATTGTTGTGGAGAGCAATAAAACCAAAAGGATTCATATTCTGAATTCTAGTGCTCTGCAAATATCCCACCAGATTACAGGGGTCAATATCAGGGCCTAGTAGGTCTCCAACACTTTTGCCTGCCAGTATATGTCTTTGGCGCGCTACAGTGCATTCATGGAAGTCTATTAACATGTTCAACAATGAGGGGTGAATCACCTCAAGCACTACTTCTATCTATAATAAAACTATTCAGTGAATATTACAAGACAAACCCAACCAAAGCAATTTTGTTACATATACTATAATGTTCATTACTGATTTTAACCAAGTGCACAGTCAACTGTCAATGGATAAACCTCCACTTATCACTCAATGCCCCAGAGATCAGTCTTGAAATGGGGTGATATCCTGAAAATGTCTAAGTTGCTTTCTATTCATCCAAGGATGCAAGTCCACACGTCTACCTGTCAGGCAGTCAGCAGTCACTACCTCAGTGCGTACCTTGGGTGAGGAGGGGTCTTGGGACTATATCCATTTTTTGTGAAAGTATGTGACATGCACTGACCTGTCCTTTGCCTCTGCTGCTCGTGAACAACTATTAATTTTGGACAATACAAGCCAAACTGACAATGCCTGATAACTCATTGGGTTTATGTACTTATGATAATCAATGCTACCTACACTATGAATGACTGTATTTCTTCAAGATAGTTCAGTGAACCCTACCCAGTTGCTTAAAATAAATCAATGACTAGTAACTATTTCAATAGAAATGCAATATGAAACTATTGCCTTAGGCAAAATGCACCTTGCCTTTGATTTACAAAGACTTGATCTAATGCCTCTGCAATGGAACCATTTGGTGATTCAGTACAAAATGAGCTGGACTAACATCCTAAGCTTTGAATATTTTGCAACATGATGACCATAAATGTCAACATAACGACAGTAATTGACATTATTCATAACAAACCCTAAAAATTTTCAACAAAATGTAAATCCGTTTAATTATATTGCCATAAATAAGTGTCAACGACCTACATTTTTATGCAACAGGATATATGGTCTATTTCCTAAGTAATAACAGGAACTGAGCTACAGCCTTTAACTACAGTCTGTAAGCCACCTAAACAAGGGTGAAAGCCTTTTCATTCCTTATAAAATGGAGCTTTTCTGCTCAAACACCTAAAATTTGATAGGTAGGACAGAAACACCTGAAGTTGAAATAAAATGTCTCGGTGGACAGTCTGTGCAACTCAGATTTCCATAACAGTGAAAACTGGTTCTAGATAAAGCAGGTAGTACCACCTTAATCCAAGGGGCATTTCATTATTTAGTCATGTATTTACCATCCTAACAAATCTCATGGGAATGTGTAATCAACAATTAAGGAGCACATTACAATGACAGATCTGGGTTTATCTATAAAAAAAATGCCTTGAAGATTAAGTGATTAGACTTGTCCATAAAATCAGCCTTTTGACATACGCAGATATCAATAACAAAACTTACAATTTTCCTCACTCTGACATTCAGACCTTCACAATTCTCCAGGAACCTTATCTCTTTAAATACTTAGCACATCCTGTGCCACAGATAAGGAGAATCCATCAAACAGCTTTTGATACAGCACCACCTCAATTCAACAGACACTTGTCAGTTGCATATCAGCTTGCAAGAAAAGAGATCAGGTTAAATTTGGAAGGTACAGATACCAAGTAAAACCTAAAACAATGCAAATTAACCCTTAGAGGCCAGCTTAAATATACATTAACAATGCTCTGAGGCCGGGCAAACTTTAAGGTCGGCCAGTTTAAATAAAAACATCACTGGAAAGAAGATGATATGCAAATGCATATGGTATAAGTAAAAAATTTTCTGTACACTTCACAGACACCCGTAAAAATGCATTAATTTTAGTGAGTTATACAAATTCTATCATACAGAGAACAAAATACAAATTTCTTCATCAACAGTATTAATCACATATATGCCCATCACAGGGGACAACCAGATTTGTTTCCGACTTTTTTTTTCTTTCTTTAAACCATCAACTGAAATCCCTTATGAACAGTCAACAGATCAAAAATCCAAGAAGCCTCCAAAGGGAAATCACCCTGCACAGAGAGATATCTTGCATGAAAACATAACAGACAGATGAATAAATATGAAGGAATGAAAAATTAGAAGCTGGTACACCTGCATTCAGGAGACGTCACCAGAAAGCAAGATTAAATTTGCTCCTCTTTGAAACATCAGGAAATCACAAGACTTCACAACTGCATTACACCGTCTATTCCTCATTTTATTTGCAGCAAAAATAAAACTCACTGCAAACTAGGTAGTACTACACATGGTACTAACAAACAACACACTGTTTTCAACAGCAACCTGCCTCCTATTGCCAACAAAAATAGCTAGGTCAGGCAAAGGACAGGGCTTTTGTTCTTGTACATTTTATATATATAACAAACATAATGAACTCATTTTACATCTATGCAAACCTCAATATTAAGAGTTGGCAAAGTAAGTTCACTGATGACATAACTCTATCAAGACTTTGAGATGAGTGCACTCAAAGACCACACTGAAGAACAGTATTCCAAACAAGGAAGAAGTCTTAAAACACACAAGGCACAATAGCTTCATCAAGAAACATTTGAAATGTTTCTGCAAGATACCAACTTGTTGAGAAACTCAGAAAGCAGTATTACATATATTTCTCAATAGTCAACTTCTTATCAAACGTTACACCTAAAAAATCTTTGAAAGTCATGTAAATCTGGGTGCAAAGGCAAACAGCTTCTAGATCGAATAACCATCATATTTTGAGTTTTAGAAAAGTTAAGCTTCATGCCCAAAAAACATCTCTGTTCAAGGATTCTGAAACAGCAGACCTCAGGTCTTGAGAAGGAACAGCGACTACAAGAGTACATAGCGTCATCAGTGTATACAATCAGTTTGTTCTCCAGACCCTGCCATGCGTCACTAGTACAAATAAATGGCACAGGTCCAACAACACAAACCCTTTGGGTTCTGCCTATTAATGATTCATTTAATCTCTCAATAGCACCAATCAGTTCCCTATAATCTTAGCTTCTAGATGAAAGCGTCATGATTTGTGCAGTCAAAGGCTGTGCTAAAATTTTAACCAGTGGTGCATACCTCAGCACCCTCGTCGAGAGCCCTCTGCAAGAAGGTAGATATTGCTGTAAGTGCACCACAAGCACCAAGGCTTCTACGAAACCCAAACTATGATACTGGTAACAGATTAATCTTCAATACACCTATGAAGGTGCTTGAAGAGCAGCTCCTCAAAAACCTTGGAAAAAAAGGGTACGTAATTGAAATCAGCTTCTATTCTGAGTGGTCTGAGGACTGACTCAGTCCCTCTGGTAACGTAGCAATGTTCCCCTGCCTCCAAACAAAAGGAAAACTCACAAGTTCAATTAACTTTTGGGAAATGGTAGCACCCTTAGGAGCAGTGTGAAGGCCAGTCTTTTTAGCAAAAGGTAAGCAATGAGATTTACTCTCGGTTGTGTAACACACACACACAAACACACACACACACACACACACACACACACACACACACACACACATATATATATATATATATATATATATATATATATATATATATATATATATATATATATATATATATATATATATATATATATATATATATATATATATATATATATATATATATATATATATATATATATATATATATATATATATATATATATATATATATATATATATATATATATATATATATATATATATATATATATATATATATATATATATATATATATATATATATATATATATATATATATATATATATATATATATATATATATATATATATATATATATATATATATATATATATATATATATATATATATATATATATATATATATATATATATATATATATATATATATATATATATATATATATATATATATATATATATATATATATATATATATATATATATATATATATATATATATATATATATATATATATATATATATATATATATATATATATATATATATATATATATATATATATATATATATATATATATATATATATATATATATATATATATATATATATATATATATATATATATATATATATATATATATATATATATTGTAAGAGTAGCGCCAAAATCCGCTAGGAAACTCTTCTCCTTCCCTGCTTTGGGTTGGTTTGAACCTTTGAAGGTCGGGGTATGGGGCTCAGAGAGAATATAATAGTTTGGGGACAGTAAACTGGCTTTGCACTGTTTTCTTTGGTACAGGGAAAGAAAATCGTTTTCTATGATATCCGGGTCGGCGACCTGGGTCAGGACATCGCCCCCTACCCCTGTCCAGAAGCAATAAAAGGTCAGGGCCAGGACAGCTCTCCCTCACACGCGGTTGCTAGTTTAAGCCGAGAACAAGTCAAGTCTCGGTCCTTTGCCCCTGCCCTCCTCTTCCGCTCGCCGCCACGTGGATCCCATCGCCGCCCTGTGTGCCCCGTGTTCCATTCCACGTGGCCTTAGAAGACTGCAAGGGGGATTGCAAGTCTCCCCACACGCGAGCTGACATTAAACGGCGGCCTTTTCATCATCCCAAGGGCGCCCTTTTCCGCCCCAATCTACGACTTGAAGAAATACCTTGGAGAGGAGGCTACCATTTGTCCACGCTCCCACACGTGTTTCTCGGCAGAAGACGTCGTCATCCCTGCGCCCCTACAAATGTGGTAATGTACCCAAAACGAGTTGCTAGTCACGATTACTTAGCCCTTTTGCATTTATTAATCTCTGGGCCTATAACTTTGTGTTCCCTGATATTCCTTGGTTCAAGCCAGGCCCACGTGTTCACAGCTTCTTTCCTCTGAGTCACAAGTAACGCCTCGGGGAGTCCTTGGCGCCTTCAGTGCACCCCCGAGTAATTCAATCCCCAAATTCCAGCATTAGATGTGTAACGTGGGTCCAAATATCGTTTCAGAAAGACGCCTGTAGCAGAATTATCCTTGGTCCGTGTTCCTGACATTCCCAAGCTCCCCCCCACTTCGGGAGGACTTCTACGGCAGTAATTTACCGTATTTTCAGTTAATTTTCCTTTTGACCTTATGTGCTATCAAATATAACTATTTTTATATCCACGTGTTTCACGCACTTCCCCTAGTGAAGAGCCCTCCGCTCCGTGTACTTCTTTTTTTTTGTTTGTGTTTTATATGTCCTGGGTATCTTACAAGGCCATTTTCGAGTAAAGTAATAATTGTGGAGTCATAAGATCCACCTGCACCAGGAAACATATAAAAATGGCGACCTGACCAGTGATTCTCGTAATGATTGCATCCCCCTCTTCCCTTTGTTGTTTGTGTTGCAATTTGTGAAATCAGCAATTAGCTCAGCTAAGCTGGATACGAGACAGATTACGAACCTTTGAAAAGCCAGCGCAACAGGCCAAGGAAATTCTGCATAAGTAAACTGTGTTTATTTAGCGTAGGACGCTGTAGAAAACGTGACTAGTCCTAGGAATTTTTTTTTATAGTAGGGCATGTCTGAGGAAAACGAGAGAGAGAATCGCCGAAAACTTAGCTTTGGAAGCCTTTGCACGCGGCTTGCATGCCATTCAATTAGGTTATACAGGTGATAAATCATTAAAGGAATAGTGCGCATATTCCTCCTGTAGAAACGAGTGATTTCGAAACCGAATCATTAGATATAGGCGCGAGACCTCGACGTCAACCACGTGTTCGAAAGTCAGATTAGCATTGCTGACGCATTTTTACCCTCTCTCTCTCTCGTTTTAGAAATAGGAGCGAAAGCGTATATTATACGCCCAGGACGAAAAGGGTCAACAACCGTGTTTACGTCGTTCATTCATTTGGCGCAGACGGCCTTGACCGTCCATTCCATGGCCCAGTTAGGAAAACATTTGTTTGTTTGATTTGCTTCGCTCTACCAAATTGTTTTGCATTATTGGGGGTCTGACATTATATGTTCTGTGTTCTGTTTTTTTTTGTGTGTTTGTTTTGTGCTTTTACTACGGCTGCGTGTGTTGCCTATCTGTTGTGAATGTGGGATGGCCACCCACCTAATTGCCCTTGAGAATTACACTTCTCCCATAAGTCAGTAAAACTAGCGCCCTCGCTGATCAGACGTCGTCTGTGCGGAAATTCTAGAGCGCCTATATATTCTATTCTTGTCCCCAATAAATCCGTGTCGTCGGTCCGTTGGTGAGACCAATTCATTTTCCATTCAGTCCCCAAGGGAGCCCGTTTCGTCGGTAATTCGGGAGACCAATACATTCCTGTCTTGTCCCCAAGTCAGCCCGTTTGTCGTTACCTTGGGAGACCAATCATTGCTAATTTATCGTCCCCAATCAGCCCGCTTCGTCGGTAAACCGGGAGACCAATCATTGCTAATTCATCGTCCCCAATCAGCCCGCTTCGTCGGTAAATCGGGAGACCAATCATCGCTAATTCATCGTCCCCAATCAGCCCGCTTCGTCGGTAATTCGGGAGACCAATCATTGCTACTCATCGTCCCCAATCAGCCCGCTTCGTCGGTAAATCGGGAGACCAATCATTGCTAATCCATCGTCCCCAATCAGCCCGCTCCGTCGGTAAATCGGGAGACCAATCTTGCAAATCCATTGTCCCCAATCAGCCCGCTTCGTCGGTAAATCGGGAGACCAATCATTGCTAACTCATCGTCCCCAATCAGCCCGCTTCGTCGGTAAATAGGGAGACCAGTCATTACTAATTCCTCGTCCCCAATCAGCCCGCTTTGTCGGTAAATCGGGAGACCAATCATTGCTAATTCATCGTCCCCAATCAGCCCGCTCCGTCGGTAAATCGGGAGACCAATCATCGCTAATTCATCGTCCCCAATCAGCCCACTTCGTCGGTAAATCGGGAGACCAATCATTGCTAATTCATCGTCCCCAATCAGCCCGCTTCGTCGGTAAACCGGGAGACCAATCATTGCTAATTCATCGTCCCCAATCAGCCCGCTTCGTCGGTAAACCGGGAGACCAATCATTGCTAATTCATCGTCCCCAATCAGCCCGCTTCGTCGGTAAATCGGGAGACCAATCATACGTCCTTTGGAAAAGGGTCCAAGATTCCCACAGCTCTGGGAAATTAAGTCTGTGTGTTACTAACGTCCTCTCCCGCCTGCAAAATGTCGACACGGTCTCAGCAGAGTGAGGATTTCAAGTTCTTTATGTCCTCAGGGAAGGAACTCGGCCTTTCTGGGAGAGAACTAAGAGACTGGGTACAGGAGAGGATGGACGCCATACAGGCAGAACGACAGGCTCAGGAGAGACGAGAAGAAGCCGCACGGCAGGAACGAGAAGCAGAGAGGCTGGCTCAGGAGAGACGGGAAGACGCAGAGAGACAGGAACGTGAGGCAGAAAGACTAGCCCAGGAGAAACGAGACGCAGCAGAAAGACTGGCCCAGGAGAAACGAGAAGAAGCCGAGAGGGAAGAAAGGGACAAGCAGCGTGCCCATGAACTCGCAATGCTGCAACAGAGTGGCCCTTCGCCTCCACCTGCCCCCCAGGGAATGAGTGCCTTCAGCCAGGCTATCGCTTGTATGCCAAAGTGGACGGAGGCCGAGCCGAGGTGTGGCTCGACAGCGCCGAGACAGTGTTAAAGGCCTGCCCCTGAGTGCGCCGAACTCTCCCTGGTGTTGGGCAAGTTCCTTGGAGGAAGGCCCTGATTGCCTACAGGGCCCTCCTGCCGGAGGAGCAGGAAAATTGGGAGGTCGTACGCCAGACTATTGCCAAGGCGCACGAGATAACCCTGAACGCTGGAGGAGGCACTGGCGCGGGCTAGTGAAGGAGGCCAATCAAACCTGGGCAGACTGGGCCTACAAGTCCGAGCGTGCCCGTGCCAAATGGTTCGAGGCCGTGGGGGTTACGACCCTCAACGATGCCATCGAACAAATACAAATAGAGAACTTCCTACTCTACACCCCCGGCCCTCGCCACGCACATCGCCGAGAAGGAGCCCCCCACCTTAGCTGATTGCTGCCGAATAGCGGATCTATGGGACACCCATCACCCCCAGGAGAGCTCGCTGCAGCGCAAAATTACGCCACCCGCCTACCTATCGGGTGCCCCTCCGCCGAAGAATGGGCAATCACAGAAGCCCGTCGTGTGCGGGTTCTGTAAAAAGATCGGGCATGCCAAGGAGCAATGCCGCAGTAAACCACCCGCGTCTCTCTCTCCCGGACAGCCCCCTAATAAGTCGCCTGCGCCCTCTGCCGGGGCAGTGCGAAGAGATTTCAGCCAAACCTTTTGCACGGCGTGCAAGGTTTATGGCCACTCTTCCTCATGGGCAAAATGCCCTAGAAATAATAAGGCAGGAACTCCCGCTGTCGCCCTGGCAGTAACGAATCCCGAGTCCTTAGGCCCTCCTGCCGAGGGTCCCATCTATGTGGCACCTCCTCGAGGTAAATACTCAGCACGCCAGGTCAAGGCATTTGACGACTCTGGCGCGCAAATTTCCCTCATTAGGAGGGACAAAGTTCCCTATGGAGCTATAATAGACCGACGCAAGCTCGTCACCATTGAGGGCATTAACAATTTTAAAATGATCCTCCCTACGGTCCAACTGAGGGTCACCCGACCCCACAGAGCCAGGACCCTTCGTCTCGCCGTAGCGAAACACATTCCAGGAGACTATGACGTCCTCCTGGGCCAAGACTTTACGTCCCATTTCAAGCCACCACCCTCCGGGGTCCCCATTCCCCAATAAATCATCCAAATCCGAGTCCAGTGCCCGGCACGGCATCAGTGCCAGTGCCGAGGCCTCGGCCAGATCTCCCTTCAGGAGAATCTCGGCCTTCAACTCCTCTGCCAGTGCCCCTTAGGCGCACTGAGCAGTGCCAGTCTCCGTCCGTCCAGACAGACGAGACCACCACCACATCACCACCAGCGCCAGTGCCAATGTCAGTGCCTGAGCTGGTCACCCCTGCAAGCAAGTCGACCCCGCCCCCTCCGGCCGTCCCCTCTCTCTCGCCGCCCGCCGCAGATTCCTCCGCGAGTCATGATTCTGCCCCGCCTTCCTGGGCCGATGAACTCTGCGATCTGCGCCGGTTAATGTCCGAGATGGCGAACAAAATTCCTGGGTCAGTTGTCGCAGCAGCTGACCCAGATGGCACCCCTTGCCGCCCTTTGGCCTCGGGCCCTCCGACTCCCCGGCCAAGGACAACGGTCCAAGGAGGAGAGGTTCGCGGCGGAGTTACCACGGGTGTGGGCGATCGCAGGTAGTCCACAAGGAGCCCCGAGCTCTTCTGGCCCCTGTGCAAACTTGGCATAGGGCCCCCTTCTTCATTTTGAACGTCTTGGCACCTTTCATCCAGGAGAGGATGCCAAGGCCTTCCGCTATCTTCTTCCTTTCCTTTGGAATCTCTATCCCTCATCCTTCTCTATCGATCTTTCCTTCACACTTTCCCTTACTTACCACCGCAAGCGGCAGTTAATATATGGGATATCATCCCCTTTTGAAATGTATAAATCATTTTATTTTGAGGCAGTAAGAGAGACAGAGTGGGAAGTGGCACGCCCTTACGCCCGTCCTTTGGCACAAGGCAGGCGTGTCAACTATTCCTGAAGGGGTCGCGCCCTTTGGGTTTCTTTTCCCCGCCCTCGAGCCGAGAGTTAGCTCTGACCGTCGTCTGTTGGCGACGGAAGTTAGATAAAGAAGTAAATCATAAATACCTCACTCTGTTATCCTTTATTTTCTACGTATATTATTTACTTTTGCATTTAATCTTTTTTTTTTTAACGAATCTTGAGTCACAAGACTCCTGCCCTTACGAATTTTAACGTTGCCTTTTTTAATCACCGCGGTGCGGCCCGCCCTTTAGTAGGAAGTAATATCCTTCGCTGTTGTTCTGTGTAGTTTCCTTTATTTTTATTTACATTTCTTTTTTTTTTTAATTATCCCTGTGGAGAATGTTATCCTTGTCCATTTTCCCCTTCATTTGTTTATCCTCCCATTCATAAGTCGAGTAGTCTATTTATAGCTTACACCCGAGTTGTAAGCTGCAGACGTAAAAATTTAGCGTCGTTTAAGTTGGCGAATTAAAACCCGCGAATAATCTCTCTGCCTCACAGCTGTCAAGTTCTTGTCCCTTCAGATTAGCGTTCGTGGGAAATATTAGTTATGCTCGTCGCGCTTGTGAACAATTGGAGGTCGATTGAAAAGAAGAATTGAATTCTATTATTACAATTTTGGTAAAGGGGATATTATTTAATACCTACAGTGTATTGTCACGAATGCCGCCTCTTCAAGGCACAAGTAATAGCATGCCTGTAATTCCAGGATAGCATTAAGGAATCAGTGGGTTTACATTTGTTTCCTTTTAAATTCTGCCTTGTATGTTTTATTTTGTTGTTGTTATTTTGAAATTTTGAAGTGTTCTTTGTTTATTTTCTTTTGAGCGCCTTATTACCCCAGTAAAGTAAATCGAATAAAGAATGGGTAGAAACAGTACTTAGGAAGTATTTGAGCAATAATTAATTTGCAAGCAAGTTTACCCTTTTATTGTATATTCTAAATTGCATTCTGCTCCTAAAGTAAACCTTCAGTTTGTTATTGATTAGTGTGGCATCAGAGTTTTACAAATAAAGTAAAGTAAAGGTTGTAGCAAAGTAAAAGATAGAATAAAGTCGAACGTTTTCTTCGCTCATTTTTGCTTTTGTCAATATTCGCACCCGTTTATAGGTGTGAATATTATCTTGCCAGGGGCGCTGTAAAGAGTAGCGCCAAAATCCGCTAGGAAACTCTTCTCCTTCCCTGCTTTGGGTTGGTTTGAACCTTTGAAGGTCGGGGTATAGGGGCTCAGAGAGAATATAATAGTTTGGGGACAGTAAACTGGCTTTGCACTGTTTTCTTTGGTACAGGAAAGAAAATCGTTTTCTATGATATCCGGGTCGGCGACCTGGGTCAGGACATCGCCCCCTACCCCTGTCCAGAAGCAATAAAGGTCAGGGCCAGGACAGCTCTCCCTCACACGCGGTTGCTAGTTTAAGCCGAGAACAAGTCAAGTCTCGGTCCTTTGCCCCTGCCCTCCACTTCCGCTCGCCGCCACGTGGATCCCATCGCCGCCCTGTGTGCCCCGTGTTCCATTCCACGTGGCCTTAGAAGACTGCAAGGGGGATTGCAAGTCTCCTACACGCGAGCTGACATTAAACAGCGGCCTTTTCATCATCCCAAGGGCGCCCTTTTCCGCCCCAATGTACGACTTGAAGAAATACCTTGGAGAGGGAGGCTACCATTTGTCCACGCTCCCACACGTGTTTCTCGGCAGAAGACGTCGTCATCCCTGCGCCCCTACAAATGTGGTAATGTACCCAAAACGAGTTGCTAGTCACGATTACTTAGCCCTTTTGCATTTATTAATCTCTGGGCCTATAACTTTGTGTTCCCTGATATTCCTTGGTTCAAGCCAGGCCCACGTGTTCACAGCTTCTTTCCTCTGAGTCACAAGTAACGCCTCGGGAGTCCTTGGCGCCTTCAGTGCACCCCGAGTAATTCAATCCCCAAATTCCAGCATTAGATGTGTAACGTGGGTCCAAATATCGTTTCAGAAAGACGCCTGTAGCAGAATTATCTTTGGTCCGTGTTCCTGGCATTCCCAAGCTCCCCCCCCTTCGGGAGGACTTCTACGGCAGTAATTTACCGTATTTTCAGTTAATTTTCTTTTTGACCTTGTGTGCTATCAAATATAACTATTTTTATATCCACGTGTTTCACGCACTTCCCCTAGTGAAGAGCCGTCCGCTCCGTGTACTTCTTTTTTTTGTTTGTGTTTTATATGTCCTGGGTATCTTACAAGGCCATTTTCGAGTAAAGTAATAATTGTGGAGTCATAAGATCCACCTGCACCAGGAAACATATAAAAATATATACACACACACATAAACACACAGACACACACACACACATATATATATATAAATATACATATATATATATATATATATATATATATATATATATATATATATATATATATATATATATATATATATATATATATATATATATATATATATATATATATATATATATATATATATATATATATATATATATATATATATATATATAACCAGGGTTTTTTAAATTAGAGCGCCCCCTCCACAGGACAAATGGAAAGTTATGAAGTTTTCTGCTATAGCCTATCTTCAAGTACATTATTTTAAGTTTCTATTAAGCTATTTTTAATTTTACATTTCTTGTATTTTCAGACTGAGTGACGGAGTTAAATACAGCCATGGCTAACAACTCGGAGGAAATCAGATGGATTGACCGAATCCAGGCTATAACCTTCAGAAAGGCCAGGGATGCTGGCACATCCTCCAGTTCACGTTCCTGGATAGCTAAATACTTTAAAAGAGATGAATCCTTTGTTAAAAAGAAACTGGAACAAAAATCCATGTGACTGTCATTGTGAAAAGAGTGAGAATCTTGGAAGGCCTGAAGTCCTTTCTCAGGAGTCAAAAGACATCATAGCTGAGGCAGTGGGTAGACCAAGAAAGTCTTTACGTAAATTGGCGCTTGAACTAGAAACAAAAAGGGGAAAGAAGAGAAATTATAGTGCTGTATATCGTGAGTTGAAAAAATCTGGTATCAAGCCATTTCAGGTTATCAGCAAGCCCAACATCACTCAGCAACAGAGAGACGACTGTGCATGGTTTTGGGGTGCATTTCTTAAAGACTGGGATGAAGCTGACTTTCTCCATGTTGCCGCATCAGATGAATTCTTCATTTACAGTATACAGTCAGGAAGCCAAATCATAAAAAATGACATCATTTGGGCTGCAAAGTTGGATGATATCAGCGATGACGTGCACTATCTCCAAGTTGTGAAATATCCTGAATGTTTGGGAATTTTTCTGTTTCACAGCCAAACGGTTAATGTGGATCATTAAAGAAAAAGGACAGCCATGGAATGGCGAATATTTCAGAGAAACTGTGCTTACTGGTGGAGTATTTCCTTTCCTCAAAGATCCTGAAAATGTGTTATCTGTTGAAGAAGTCACATTTTTGCATGATAAGGCACCATATTTCAAGGCTCTTCAGACACCGGAACTGCTTCGAAACAGTGGTATCGATTTCTTCTCGTCAAGTGAATTTCCAGGTAGTTCCCTAACCTTAATGTGAGTGAAAACATTGGTAATATCTTAAAGGATCATGTTGAAGAGCGCACAGTGAACTATGATGGTATACCATGCCTCAATGACCTGCGAAGAGAGGTGACCGAAGTGCTTAGGGAAATGGAGTTTGAGTCTCAGCTTTTTTGCAGTTTGCTGAAATCATACCCCTCAAAAATGCAGGCTGTGGTACAGGAAGATGGAGGCCACACAAAATGTTAAATACTCAGAGAGAAACCTAAATAAATACCTGTTCTGGATTACTTTGTTTTTGTCCATATCAATTTTAGTTTACGCTGTTGGGGGGAGGGCTGTAATTTCAAAACACCCTGTATGTATATATATATGTGTGTGTGTGTGTAACGGCAATAATGTCTTTCGGAATCTGTCTACGGGAACAATGAAGAATCAGATGGAAGTGGGTGGGTGGGCACACCTTCCGTGGGCCCCCGACTAAAATCTCCCAATGCGTCGCGACTTTTTTCATGAAGGAAATTATTCCTGCCAGTCACCTGACATCGGAATAAGTATGATAATGTGG
Organism: Macrobrachium rosenbergii; assembly: GCF_040412425.1. Classification (NCBI taxonomy): domain Eukaryota; kingdom Metazoa; phylum Arthropoda; class Malacostraca; order Decapoda; family Palaemonidae; genus Macrobrachium; species Macrobrachium rosenbergii. The sequence continues at coordinate 27,574,738 of NC_089766.1, read as the reverse complement.
CAATGAATATAGAACTCCGGCCAAAGGCCAAGCACTGGGACCTACGAGGTCATTCAGCACTGAAACGGAAATTAAGAGTAAAAGGCTTGAAAGGTTAAGTAACAGGAGGAGGAAAACCTCAAAGCAGTTGAAGAAATAGCACTATGAATCAAGTGTTACGAAAGGGTCAAGGAAAGTAAGATGGAATAAAGAGAATGTGAATGGAGGTACAGTAAAAGGAACGAAAGGGGTTGCAGCTACGGGGCCGAAGTCACACTGCAAAAAACTTAAGTAATGCCTACAGTGCACCATATGAGGTGCACTGACGGCAGTAACCCCCTACGGAGTATATTGGTATATCCACTTCTTTAGTTATGCCATCATCACATGCTATGTAAAGATAACGAATAAAAAACAAAATGAAAGAGCAATTCGCCTCACAAATATATCGTCAATTACTATTCATTATCTACTGTAGATAAAAGGCTCCAGGATGGTTGTTAACCTCACAGAGAGAGAGAGAGAGAGAGAGAGAGAGAGAGAGAGAGAGAGAGAGAGAGTTTTCATTCCCGATTCCATGGTCGGCTACTGAGCCCTTCATGAAGCAGCAGCAGGCAGTGGCACCCGATAACGCTCAACACATTCCGGGATGAATGAAGCGTCACCACTCGAAAAGAGGCGGAGCTGCTTCAATAGGGACAAGAAAGACGGGTGTATGGTATGGAGAGTCCGGTCAAGTTCTAGGCTTACATTTCCATACTGAATACGCAAATCGTGTGACAGAAAAAGGCCTGGAGTCGCAGAGATGGTGAAATCAATAAACATGTCCTGCCCGAGGGATTTGAACGGTCATTCAAAAGCCCATAAGGATAATATTATCATCAAAAAGGTGGCATACAGGCCACGAGCTGTTAGCCGTTGTGACTCGCTCTAAGTTAGGCTAAACATGAACAAGGACCTAGCTATGTATGGAGCTGGGATTAACTGTGCATCAGAAAATGTTCCTGTGCAATATCAAGATGCAGTAACAAACACGAAGTAAAAGTGAAGTAGAATTTGAAAATCGTGCGAAATATTTCGTTTTACAAAGTATATTAAGAAATGTAAATGCACTGGACACATTGTAAACAAAAGTAGTATTATGCTGTACACATGTCAAACATCAGGCAACAAAAAGGTCCCTAACCACTCGTAGTGTCTGTCCTTTCAAGTCTAAATTCGTTGGCCGCTTTCACTCGGTCATCAAAGGAAACTCCGCCCCCTAACAAGCCACAGAATTCCCGCGCGATTATTCTGGCGATTTAATTCTAAACCGTTCAGTTTGAATTCGCTTTTTCCTCTCTCCCTCTCTCTCCTGCGCTCACTTACATATATTTTTCTTTGCTTTCCTTCCCAAGAGACTGTTTTACCTACTGAGAATGCTGGCATAAGGCCAGCTGTAAATCTATAATAAAATCAGAATCAGGAAGACGACGTGCAGGAAACATAAATTCTAAAATAGACGGGTCTCCTGAAGGAGGTGCTCTTTCGATGTCACACTGATTATGGTGAAAACTCAGAAGGCTTCAAGTTATAAAGAAACAGGGGTTGTCTACTAATACCTAAGAAGAAACTGAGACAGAATGAGACGTTCAGGAACAATGTCGCCGATCGAGACAGAAACATGAACTGCATTTTATTGTATGCTGCGGAAGTCATCCTGATGTTAAAATGGATGATATATTATAATAATAATAATAATAATAATAATAATAATAATAATAATAATAATAATAATAATAATAATAATAATAATAATAAAAGTATTATCACAAAAACTGCATTCATTCTCATGGATCTAAACAAGAGGTGGTGTGGGGGTGGAGGTGGATTTTGTGGGCGTGGGTATGAGGGCAGAGAACGAGTGAACACGCCCACGGGGGCTGCAAGTAAACCCTAGGCCTTAAGGGCTTTTTAAATGGCAACTCAGAGTAACAAAAAATAAAGAAAATAGTAAAAATTGTTTCGACATCTTGGCTACGTTGCAAAAGCAGACTATTGTAATGTGCAGGTGATTTGCTGAATCTCTCTCTCTCTCCCCAGAATCGTGACAGGACGACCTCTAATGATTTTAACACGTGAAATGTTCAGTACAATGAGAGGAAACTTATGGATGACAAAAACGGACGCCTTAACTGTCTTTAACTATCCGTGAACGAGTGACCAAGAGACAGACAGACAGACAGACTGAGAGAGGCCACATAAACATAAACACAACTGTTGCAACTGATTTCACATCTGTCCAAATTGCAGCAGAAAGAAGTCAGCGGCCATTTCACCACACGGTGACGAATCTCTTCATAAAGAGGATTTGCTTGTGAGAAAGAAAGAATGCTATGGAATTCGTACGGTTATTATTAAATCTCGCTGAATAGCCTCAATCATAAGAGTGAAATACACGAAGTCATGAACTTTAATAATACTGTCAAACGTCATGAAAATAAAATGAAGTAACTCAGGTTAACAGACCCTCGTGTTCCGGGAATGGAGGCCATTGTGGCCTGATCCACAGGACCGAGAGAAACGTCCTCACTCGACAACTGCACCGGAGATACTGACATTGTTATTCTGCTCTAAGAATGATAATGATACGATTAAAATACGTTAATAATAATAATAATAATAATAATAATAATAATAATAATAATAATAATAATAATAATAATTAACGACTAAAATCGACAACATAACATAAACATGGCTGACACTTGCATTCGTATCCTTGCAAAAAAAAAAAAAAAAATGGAAGAAATCGTTATTCATTTCTCGTATCTTCTTTTACGAATTCGGAACCAAAAAGAAATTTTGTAATTATGATGAAAATTCACATTTTGTTTCATTGAAAAGAAATTTTGATATTATAGAACCTCGTGACATAATTATGCATCTGGAATCATTCATTTGATCTCGGTTTGTCGAAGCTTTCGGACGCCATGATTCTTCTTCTTCTTCTTCTTCTTCTTCTTCTGCTTCTTCTTCTTCTTCTCTTCATGACGGTCAGGGATCTGGGAGAGAGAGAGAGGGAAAGAAAGAGGGAGAGAGAGAAAGAGAGACAGAGAGATAGGGAGAGAAAGAAGGGGAGACATAATGACGGAAAGTTTCAATGACGTTTATTCTCGATTGAAGAAAGAAAGAAAGAAACAGAAAGTGATCTGTTTAGACCTACAGTGCCTACAGACGCTTTTGCTAATGGTCGAGGAGGAGGAGGAGGAGGAGGAGGAGGAAAACCGAGCGTCTTGACATCTCTCTCTCTCTCTCTCTCTCTCCACTAGGCATCGACAGGGTGAGAGAACTTGATGCAAGCAGACATGTTTACATACAGACATCCACAAACACATACATACATCAACCAGACATCCACAAACATATGTTTAATCAATCAGACATCCACAAAAAATGTTTAATATCAAATTTACTGTTTTCAACCAGACATCCAATATGTTTACTTTCAGACATCCACAAAGACATGTTTACTTTCAACCAGACATCCCAAACATTTTATAAGTGATAAATTTTCAACCAGACATCGGGACACACGAACCCTTGACATGTTTACTTTCAACCAGACATCCACAAAGACATGTTTACCACCACGCCATCAAGATAGGTATAAGTCAACCAGACATCCACAAAAACATGTTTAGTCAACCAGACATCCACAAACACATGTTTACTTTCAACCAGACATCCACAAACACATGTTTACTTTCAACCAGACATCCACAATCACATGTTTACTTTCAACCAGACATCCACAGACAAAAATGTGTTTACTTTCAACCAGACATCCACAAACACATGTTTACTTTCACAAACAGACATCCATTACTTTCAACCAGACATCCATTTTTACTTTCAACCAGACATATGTACAATTTGATGTTTACTTTCAACCAGACATCCACAAAACAAACCTGTTTACTTTCAAACAGACATCCACAAACACATGTTTGCTTTCATGACATGTTTACAAACACATGTTTCACGGTGTTTCAACCAGACATCCACAAAAACATGTTTACTTTCAACCAGACATCCACAAACATGTTTACTTTGCGTTTTCCAGACATCCACAAGCATGCATTGACTTTCAACCAGACATGTTTGTTTAAGGTGGTGTTTACTTTCAACCAGACATCCACAAACAAATTTTTGTTTACTTTCAACCAG